>NW_028318057.1:4878214-5179642 GCF_062004578.1 Staurois parvus
ATCCTCCCCAAGGCAGATGGGGATGGAAAAAGGGTGAGATTGGTAGAGCTCCAGGAAAACCCCTCCCACTTACAAGGCTCAGTATTCCCATAGAGAGTAGGCTGAGCCTGAGCCTGAGCCAGGGCTCTGATCTGAGAAAAAGCTGCTGCGGCATCCCCTGGGTAATGGTGAGGGGGGCGATACCTGCTCCTTCTCACAGGCCAGCGACTCTGCACCAACAGCTGGCCAGACAGAACTGTGGGAGCCGCCTCCTCTTTTCACTACACTCCACCACGATTGATCCTTCAGAGAGGACCTATTATATCCTCCTCCTGCTGCCACAGAGAGTAAGGAAACCAGCGGCAGTGGCTGTGCCCTTGTCGGCTGCCTAGTTCGCCTAGTGGGAGCGCTGGCCCTGGCCAGGTTTATACATTAACTCGAAATAAAATCATTAGGAGTGAGATATTATTAAATGAAATCAAATCAATATTAAGTCACACTTGAAATAGTCCAGAAACCTCAGTAATGGAATCACAGGATCCTTTAAATACAGGTTGCCACAGATATAGGAGGAGTATTTAAACTAGGATCAAAGGGAGAGGGAGAATTAGATTATAATGAACCGGACACATCAGACAGGGGTCAGTCCTTATTGGTGGGTGGAATGGGGAAAGATGGAGGGGAGGGCTATGGCAGGTGATAAGAAGGTTCCCATGTTATAAACAACCATTAGAATTGGTACTATTTGTAAGAAAATAAAAAATATGCAAAACACATGTGCACAAGGTGTCAATGCATTAAAGTGTTTGTTTGTTTACCAATGCCAGAAGTCTGCCAAGCAAAATAGGTGAGTTGGAAGCTTTGGCATGAATCTTAACTTCATTCTTCAAATGACTGGACCATTAACATTCCTGGCTATGTTCTTTTTCAGAGAGACAGGGCAAAAAAGAAAGGTGGTGGTTTCTGTCTCTATGAGAGAAGTGATCTCAGAGTGAGTGTGAGAGAGGACCTAGTTGATGGAGAGTGTGATGAGGCTGAAGCATTATGGGTGGAACTTCACATGGGGGTGTGTACTACAAAGGTGATCCTTGGAGTTTGTTATAGGCAATCCAGTGTTAAGAGGTGGAGACTCAGCTCCTTGTTGAGATCAAAAGGGCTGCAAGGGCTGGGACAGTGATAATAATGGGGCATTTTAACTACCCAGAAATTGACTGGAGTAATGGCACTGCAGGAACAGTTAAAGGGCAAAAATGTATAAACCTACTTCAGGATAATTTTATGGTACAGTTCATAGAGGCCCCAACTAGGAATGAAGCTCTACTGGACCTGGTAATCTCAAACCATGCAGAGCTTATTACTAATGTCCATATAAAAGAACATCTGCGTAGCAGTGACCATAACATGATTTAATTTATTGTTAGCTGTAAACAGCAAGCACATACGGGAATAATAAAAACACTCAACTTTAAGAGAGCTAATTTTCCAAAGCTGAGAGCTGCTCTCCAAGACTTAGACTGGGAGGGAATAATGGCATTGATGAACACAACACAGAAATGGGAGCTCTTCAAAAAGTCTGTATGTGAATACACTGCAAAATATATTCCCATGGGCAACAAGTTTAACAGGCTAAAAATCAAACAGATGTGGCTTATGGCCAAAGTTAAAAAAGCTATAAATAATTCCAAAAGACCTTTTATTATAAAAATGAAGGCATACTATCATCATTTAAACATTACAAAGAATTATGACAGAATATGTAAAAAGGAAATCAAGGCCACAAAAATTGAAAATGAACGTCAGATTGCAAAAGATAGCAGGACTAACTCCCAAAAATACTTCAAATATATTAATAGTAAAAAGGTCCGGTCCGAGCATGTAGGCCCTTTACAAAACAATCTAGAGTGGGTGACTGGGGACAAAGAGAAGGCAAATGTATTAAATATCTTCTTCAGCTCTGTGTATACAAAGGAAATTGGGGGAGCTCTTGTCCACAATGGGCATGGTATTGACAGAGCTCCGGATGATCCACATTGACTCACAACTGATATGATCCAGAAATAATATTTAGACAGAATAAAGGTGAATAAAGCACCCATACTGGATGGCATCCTTAAAGAATTTAGCTTTGTAATTTCAAAGCCATTGTTTCTAATTTTTTAGGGACTCTTTGACTGACATTGTACCACTGGATTAGCGTAAGGCCAATGTGGTGCCTATATTTAAAAAGTGATCAAAATCTTTACCAAGTAATTATAGACCTGTTAGTTTAACATCTATAGTTGGGAAGATACTGGAGAGTTTAATAAAAGACCACATAGATGAGTTCTTGCTGGAAAATAAATATTTTAAGCAACAGAAAGCATGGATTCATGAAAGACAGAAGTTGTCAAACAAATCTGATTTCTTTTAATGAGGAGGTGAGCAAAACCTTGGAGGGGTGGCTGTGGACGTGGTATACTTGGATTTTGCAAAAGTGTTTGACACAGTTCCCCACAGATGGCTAATGTGTATGGTAAAGTCTACAGGCTTAGAAAAATCAGTATATAAGTAGATAGAAAACTGGCTAAAAGATCATTTTCAAAGAGTAGTGGTTAAGCATACTCTGAATGGTCTAGGGTGTTCAGTGGTGTACCCCAAGGTTCAGTGTTGGGACCCTTACTTTTTAATATATTTATAAACGATATAGGGTCTGGGGTTAAAAATACAATTTCAGTCTTTGCAGATGACACCAAGCTTTGTAGTGGAATAACATCCTTACAGGATGTCTCCAATTTACAAGCCAACCTCAATGCACGGTTTAATTGGATAACTATGTGGCAAATGAGGTTTAATGTTGATAAATGTAATGGCTAAGAATATGCATGCATCATACATACTAGGGGGGAGTACAACTGGGGGAATCAATGGTGGAGAAGGATCTGGGGGTTCTGGTAGATCACAAGCTTAATAATGGCATGCAATGCCAAGCTGCTGTTTGTAAAGCGAGCAAAATCCTCCCGTGTATTAAAAGAGGTATAGACTCCAGAGAGAGCGATATAATTTTACCCCTGTACAAATCATTAGTAATACCTCATCTGGAATATGCAACTTGTGTTTTTTTGGGTTTTTTAATGGTTGAACTGGATAGACTGTCTTTATTCAGCAAAACTGTATGTAACTATGTATGTAAGATATACTACTCAGTTTAAAGTTAAGGATCATGTTTATCAGAAAGGTCTCAGCGGTTTCCAGTGAATAGCAGACCGGAACAACATTGTTGGGGGAAAACAAATGTAATAGCTAGTTCAATAAATCCAAATAGAACACTAGTTAACATAAAGAGCCTCATTTGTACCTGTCAGCACAGAGAAGCTTTACTAAAGTTGGCTCTTTTAAGACTAAGTGTTCTTGTCCTACTCCCATGTGTCCTTTTCCTTTAATTTATGGCAAATGTAATTGCACTGTGCTCACTAATGCCTAAATTTTCCTTTACTTCCACATCGGCAATCAGCTCTGTGTTATTTGTAATTAGCAGGTCTAGTGGAGAATTATCACTAGTTGGGGTTTCCACTTTTTCACTCAAATTGTCCTGCAATAAATTCAAGAAATGATGAGCTGTAGTTATGTGAGCAGTTCTATCTGCCCAATCAATATCAGGATAGGTGAAGTCCCCCATGATTATTACATTTCTGTGCCTCGCACCATCTAGACTCAAAGTAGATGAGTCTACAACTGCTCCTTAGGGGGCCTAAAGCAGATTCCAGCCACAAAGACCCCCATCTCCTCACTGGCCTCTTTAGCAATCTATATGTATGAGCATATCACTCATCAGGTAAAAGCATATCCTTCCCCCTCTTCTACCCACCCCGTCCCACCGATACAGGGAGTACCATTGGACAGTAGCAAGCCAATACTATGAGCTTACAAAGCCATATTCTGATATTCCCAAAAAGTCAAAATCCTTCTCATGTATCAGAAGTTCTAGTTCTTTCGTTCTGTTGACTGTTAAAATAACAATACGTGAACTGTTGACTTTGCCCCTTCTTCTCTGCCGCTTAAGTGGTTAACTCTTCTAGAAGTATGGTCCTTGGTTCAAACCAAACCAGTATAATACCTGCATATAATTTTCATGTTTCCTCCCACACTCCAAAGACAGGCTGGTACTCAAGGCTGCTGTTAGAAACATGGGGCTATGGTACAGCCAACTTGACAGCCCCCCCCCCCCATGGTGTTCTTGCAGCTGCCAGCAGCACTGTGGGAGTGGGGACACACAGGGGGCCTGGGCAGCAGGGGGAAACATGTGGTGCACAGGGAGGGTGATGGGTGCCTAAGAGGGAAAATTTCTGGAACCTATCCCCTGTACAGTTCTTTCCAGCAGGCGAAAGCAGTGGAGGGAGAGGAGAAGATGCAGGCTTTCAGCTGCTGCCATACAGGGGATTGATTCTAGTAATTGCCCCCCCGCCATGTTCATCACCCTCCCTGCCCACATCTGATTCACCCAGCTTCCTGGCACCCCCCCCCCCTGCCC
This sequence comes from Staurois parvus, assembly GCF_062004578.1. NCBI lineage: Eukaryota > Metazoa > Chordata > Amphibia > Anura > Ranidae > Staurois > Staurois parvus. The sequence goes on from NW_028318057.1 coordinate 4,882,701, forward strand.
TGCTGGCCTGGGCTCCATACAGGGGGACTGGTGGTACTCCCTTATCCACGGCTCTGCTGGTATGTTAACTAGTTCAAATGAGTACACCTACTTAATTTGGCTGGCTCACATCCTGAGCGCCTGCAAATAGGCTCAACAGTGACTCAACTTGTTGCCAGAGGTCCAGCAAAGGAAAGACTAAGTTCCTGGGTATGTCACACAACACTAGTTTGCAACATCAAGACCCTATCTAATCTGATTTCATTATGTGAATGCTAAATGCTTACTAAAAAGGATATGATTGATCTTTTAGAGACTGCCATAAGTGAAACATGGATGTTTCACCATGTTTCACTGCCAGATAACTGGTATTTTCAGAAGTCATTAAGAACAGTTCTCATATAATTCAACACCTACATGTATAGTATACAAATTAAATGCTTCATATTGTAGTCATGTAAAAGTAATACCTACCTTGTGGGGTTTCTCTGCCACTACGTTCTAATCTAGCGCTGTCCACACCTAAACTGGATTGGGGGTAGAAACCACGTTCATTTACGTCACTCTGAAGCAAGATGCCCTGGAGATTATTTCTGACAAAAGAACACCCGATTAGAAAATTGAGCTAAAACATTTAACACTATACCTATGACTTAACATATTCATATTAAACAGCTTCACTAAAGTAAAAAAAAGTATTTTGGCATGGTGCAACATTTCAACCAACCCTTCAGTAAGAACCAATCATGCCGCACACAATAACCTATTTAGTCATCACAAGACATGCCTAAACCAGATGTATTTACTTATTACAGGTACTTATATAGCACCATTAATTTATGTAACGCTTTACATATGCACTATATTGCCAAAAGTATTGGGATGCCTGCCTTTAGGTGCACATGAACTTGAATAGCATTCCAGTCTTAGTCCGTAGGATTCAATATTGAGTTGGCCTACCCTTTTCAACTATAACAGCGTCAACTCTTCTGGGAAGGCTGTCCACAAGGTTTAGGAGTATGTCTAAGGGAATGTTTGACCATTCTTCCAGAAGCGCATTTGTGAGGTCAGGCACTGATGTCGGACAAAAAGGCCTGGCTCTCAGTCTCCACTCTAATTCATCCCAAAGGTGTTCTGTTGGGTTGAGGTCAGGATTCTGTGCAGGCCACTCGAGTTGCTCCACCCCAAACTTGCTCATCCATGTTTTATGGACCTTGCTTTGTGCACTGGTGTGCACTCATGTTGGAACAGGAAGGGGCCATTCCCAAACTGTTCCTACAAAGTTGGGAGCATGAAATTATCCAAAATGTCTTGGTATGCTGAAGCCTTAAGAGTTCCCTTCACTAAGGTGCCAGACCCAACCCCTGAAAGATAACCCCACATTATAATTCCCCTCCACCAAACTTTACACTTGGCACAATGCAGTCAGGCAAGTACTGTTCTCCTGGCATCTGCTAAACCCAGACACGTCCAACGGATTGCCAGACAGAGAAGTGTGATTAGTCACTTCAGAGAACACATCTCCACTGCTCTAGAGTCCAGTGGTGGCGTGCTTTATACTACTGCATCCAGCACTTTACATTGTACTTGGTGATGTAAGGCTTGGACACAGCTGCTTGGCCATGGAAACCTATTCCATGAAGCTCTCTACGCACTGTTGTTGTACTAATCTGAAGGCCACATGAAGTTTGGAGGTCCTTAGCTATTGACTCTGCAGACAGTTGGTGACTTCTGCGCTCTGTGCGGTTTAGCATGCGCTGACCCCGCTCTGTCATTTATGTGCCCTACCACTTTGTGGCTGAGTTGCTGTTGTTCCCAGTTGCTTCCACTTTGTTATAATAACAAAACAGTTGACCGTTGAATATTTAATAGCAAGGAAATTTGACGGATGGACTTATTGCACAGGTGGCAACCTACCCTGGTAACACGCTTGAATTCACTGAGCTCCTGAGAGCGACCCATTCTTTCACAAATGTTTGTAGAAGCAGTCTGCATGCCTAGGTGCTTGAGGTGATTGGAACACCAGAATCCAATGATTTGGAGGGGTGTCCCAATACTTTTGGCAATATAGTGTATACTGTATATTGGACATTCACATGGTTTAGGAACATGACATAGCGGCCCATTTATAATGTAGAGTGGCTGTAAAAAATGCCAAGGCTATGCACACCACAGACATAGTTCTCTTTTTTAACACCTTACCTACTTTTTAAATGTCCCCAATATTTTATGACTAACCTAACTAGCAGAAATAATAATTTAACAACTGATGACTTTCATATACAGCACATAATAAAAATGCTGCCAGCTCGGTACTTTTTAAGTCTGTACCTTTAGAGTGAGGGGGAGAAAGGCAATCAATGTTTTCTATACTGGGCAAGAAAAGTAAGTTTGATGCAAAGTGAAAATCACTTAGTATAGAAGAAAATTCATTTAGCAGGTTCTGTTCACTGATGCAGGAATTTGTAATGTTGGAACATTGGTGCTAGTAATAGATTGCAATGAAGTATTGCAATAGTATGGAGTATGGAGTAATAGATTGCAATAAAGACTCAAAGTTATTCTGCAGAGTGCTGTGTAGAGCAGAAAGATGTAAGGTATACTTTGTGTTATCTTTGTGTTGTTGGTTTCCTTTCAATTGTGTCAAAGCTCTCTCCAAATTTCTTTGTACAGTAGAAGCCTGAAAAGAGAAAAACAGCATCATTACACTGATGTGTACAACCAGTTGACAATAAAAAATTAAAAAAAAAAATGACCTGAACTGACTTACTGGTTGTTCCTCGCAATTAAACAGCATTATGCTTGATTTTCCCTTGTTCTGGAAAGTAACTGCAAGAATAGAATTGTAGGAGGCATACCCCATCTTTGAACGGCAGCTTTCTATATTTTGCAGGGGGATATTTTCAAGACTGTCCTGTAATGCATGAGTGGCATACAATCAAATGATTTACATATGCATGAATTCTGTGCAAAAATAAAAAAGACATACAATGCAAATGTTATGTGGCAGTCTCGGACAGTAAGTGATGCCTGTAAGCCTGTTGCAGACTCCACTTTAGTAGTTATTACATTGTTTTCTTTCCCAGTGGCCTCACACTGTTTCTGTGATTTCTATAGATGTAAGCTACTGAAGGTCCAGTCCATTAAAGTGTTCTTACTAAGAACCCAACTTTTCCATATTTACTGTCAGATTCAGACCTGCCATGAAGGTGGGGAATTAGCATCAGTTCATTAATAAGAGCATACTGTTGTATCAGGCCCAGAGAAGCTGGCAAAATGGCACTAAACTCTCCTACAGTATCAGTGTGATTAACCTTTCACAATCTCCATCCCTTATCTCTCCTACCACAATTTCCTTGTCGCTTTCCCCTGGTCACTGACCACTATTTTCCACTCTTGTGTCTACAGTTCCTCATCTCTACGTCTAGCTCCTGACACTGTTCTGGGGGAGGAGAAACAGCAGCACACTAAACTTCCCGGTGAATGACTGGGCAGAGGGGGGATGTCAGCACAAACCTGGTCATTAAATTAGATCCCAGCACAGCTAGAGAACTGATCACGCTGTGATCTCCTGCTTAGTGTGGAGATTTTTTAATAGGAAAGCAGAGGGACTGGCAGGAACTCCAGGGATTTCACATAAAGGAAGCAATACAAAGAGAACAGGATACTTTTTCATACAAGAACATGGTACAGAAGGCACATATCAGGAATATGAAATGTTGGGTTTACATATTCTTTATGGGTTGAGGGAATAAGGAGGCAAAATAAATGGAACTAGAAACAAGATTTGGATCCAAAAGGGTATTTAGAATGTGTACTACAGTATAGGAATGAGAATTTCCAAAGAACTTAGGAATTAAATTTAATTCTATATTAACAAGAAATAACCAAAAGCTTTGTAATAAGCATTGTGAATGTCATATTAAAGCTGAATTTCCCTTCAGTCTTGCACATTTGTACTGGCTCCTCTCCTGTATTGAATTTGCTTACTGTGATTCTACTGCACACTGTAGGCTTCCCGTAGTGTGCTTTAGAAACTGCAGCAAGTCAGTTAGAGCCTGCTTCATTTTCTGGCCAGAGAACATCTGGCATCATCTAGTTATTTCCTTCCTAGCCTTACTGTAACTTGCCCGTCCCCTCATTCCCTTTCAGTCATAGAGGCTCAGCATCACTTGTGAGCATTACCTAGGGCAAACTGAATCCAAATGCAGCTTCCCTAGGAATGGCCACTCCTCAAGTCTAAACTTAGGATATGGCACATTAGGGAGACCCATACAAAAATCGTGTATCACTATATGAATCATTTTAACATTATACAATTCTTTACAAAAATAGGAAAATAGTCTCATAAAAGCTTCACCCATTTATCGCCACTGAAATTTTATCAAAGATATAATTAATTTTATTGTAAACGTTTTGAATTTTATTGCAAACCTTTGAATTTTGTCAACTTTTTTACTTTTATTGTAAGTATGAAATATTTATGATGTGTTTTAATATTTTACTGTATACTAGCTGTGATGAAACACGTTGGATCTATTTGTACCCTGTAAACTGCAAACTTCAATAAATACGTTGTATAAAAAAGTCTGACGTGTGACATCCCTGCATATAAAGCACGCCTCCTACCTCATCTACATTCAACAATCAAGGCACTTTGATATTTAAAACCTGGCTTAGACTCAAGACTTCACTTCAAGTGAATGAGTTCAAAATTAATTATAATAAATAAGACCTGCCAGATTATAAAATACCATTGTACACATATATTAATTCCAAAAAAATCATATTTATTCTTGCAACAACAAGCCTGTATGTAGTACAATAAAAATGGATACTTATGAATCCAATGCCTGAAGCAGGTCAAGATTTACAGAGGGAGCAATGGTGTTGTGGCATCATATGTAGTAAAGAAATCATAAACATCCATGCCTTGCTAAATCCAGTTGACCAGGAAGTTTACAGTTGTGTGCAAAATTGTGCATACCCTTGGAGAATTGGTAATATACAGTACAGTATGTTCCATTTTAAAGAAACCATGAGTGAGCAGTCAAAACACATTTCTTTTATTTCTTATGGGATTCATATGCAGTTGTAGCTCATAACAGAATGGCACAATCAGAAAACAAAACATGGCAACAAGTAAACAAATGAAATGACCCCTGTTCAAAAGTCTGCATACCCTTAGTTCTTAGTACTGTGTATTGCCCCCTTTAGCATCAATGACAGCGCGCAGCCTTTTGTAATAGTTGTCTATGAGGCCCAGAATTCTTGCAGGTGGTATAGCTACCCATTCGTCTTGGCAAAATGTCTCCAGGTCATGCAAAATCTTTGGTTATCTTGCATGAACCCTTCGTCTTAGACCTCCCCAGAGTGGCTGGATGATATTAAGGTCAGGAGATTTTAATGGACACTCAAAGCCCTTCACCCTTTTCCGCTCTAAGCACTAGAAGGTCAACTTGGCCTTGTGCTTAGGGTCATTGTTGTGCTGAAAAGTCTGAGAGCGCCTCATGCACAGCTTTCATGCAGAAGAATACACATTTTCTGCCATTATTTCTTAATACCATGCTGCATTCATCTTGCCATCAATTTCTTGCCATCAGTGAGTCACCGTAATGCTTCACAGTGTGGATAGTATTGTTGTCGCTATAGGCTTTGTTGACCCCTCTCCAAATATAGCACTTATGGTTGTGACCATAAAGCTCTATTTTGGTCTCATCACTCCAGATTACAGTGTGCCAGAAACTGTTAAGCATGTCAAAGTGTTGTTGAGCATATTGTAACCTGGCTTTTTTGTGGCATTGTTGTAAAGGCTTCATTGTATGCAATGCTTCTGGTAGTTGTGGCTGCAATTTCTCTTGGTCTACCTGGCCTTGGCTTGGCATTAAGAGATGTCTGAATTGTCAACTTCTTAATAAGTGATTGAACAGTACTGATTGGTATTTTCAAGGCTTTTGATATCTTTTAATATCCTTTTCCATCTTTGTAAAGTCCCATTAACTTGTTACACAGGTCTTTTGACAGTTCCTTTCTGCTCCCCATGGCTTAGTATCAAGCCTGCTCAGTGCATCCATGTGAGAGCTATCAAACTCATTGGCACAAACACTAATTGCAATTTAAAAACCCACAAATGTGGGAAATTAACCTTTAATTGCCATTTTAGCCTGTGTGTCTCAACTTGTGTGTCTGTACCAAGGTCAAACATTCCAGGGTATGTACATTTTCGATCAGGGCCATTTTGGTGATTTCTCTTATCATTATGATTTAAAAAGGTGCCTTTAAAAAGGCAAAGCCTTCTTTCTGTCAACTTGACCATGTAGCTTACTTTTGTTCAAGTATCGTCCTATTGTACTCCTTGAAACAACCATGCTGTCTTTTTCCAGCTCAACCTGTATTTCTCCTGAGGTTACCTGTGGGATTTTCTTTGTTTACCAAACAATTCTTCTGGCAGTCGTGGCTGCAATCTTTCTTGGTTTACCTGACCTTGCAGATCACTGAATTTTCCACTTCTTAATAAGTGAACAGTACTGACAGGTATATGTAAGACTTGGCATATTTTTTATATCCTTTTCCAGCTTTATACAGTTCCATTACTTTGCTACGCAGGTCTTTTGAGAGTCCTTTTCTGCTCCCTCAGTATCTAGCCAGCTCAGTGCATTCACGTGAGAGCTAACAAATTAATTGACTATTCATACACAGACACTAATTACAATTTAAAAAGCCACAGATATGGGAAATGAACCTTTATTTCCAATTCTAATTGGTGTGTGTCACCTTGTGTGTCTGTACCAAGGCCAAACATTTCAGGGTATGTAAACTTTTTGATCAAGGCCATTTGATTGATGTCTATTATCATTATGATTTAAAAAGGAGCTAAACAACTATATGATAATAAATGGCTTCATATGATCACTAACCTTAAACAAAAGACAATTTTTTGGCATGATCAGTCATATTTTCAATATCAGTGTCAACATTTTCTTCCTGGGTATAAAAACAGCTGTATTTACTGCATAAGATGCTGCTACAACACCATAGCTCCCTCTTTAAGCCCTGGTTCACACTGAATGCGACTTTCAAATCGTACTACTTCACTTAAAGTAGCGCAATTTCAAAGCTACAGATCAGTGCAATTTGTACCTGCGATTTTCTATTTATGAAGTCAATTATGAAGTTACAATGAAATTAAAAAAAAGTAGTGCAGGAACTATTTTTTAAATTGTTCTACTTCAAATCACACTGATTAAGACAGTGCCATAGAAATACATTATATGCGACTTCAGGTGCAATTTGTAAATTGCGTGTCACACCTGTCAGACGGGTATCTTCAGCATAGGATCATTTTACAAATGTGTTATATAAAAAGAACAATGCAGTTCACTGCTACCCTTCTTGGGATTGGATGCTCTTTGATACATATACTGACTTTTTAAAGGTCCTGCAGGGGATATAGTTCATACAAACACCCAACCGAGGGTTTAGCCACTTGACCTATTTGTTATTGTACATTATACAGGCTTTTTTTTTAGGGTTACGGTCATTACACTGATTTTAATTATTATACCTTGGCCAAAGTTACAGTGTGTTTTTGTCATGGTTTTTGCTATGTTACAAAAATAAATATGATTTTGTGAAATTTATAAATGTGTACAGTGGTATTACCATCCCGGCAGGTATTTTGTATTATAGTTAATTAATTTTGATATTATTCAATTGGAGTCTTGAGTCTAATCCAGATTTTTAGATTCATTTTTTTTAGTTTGTTATATGGGTGACTGCTCCATATTTTGTTCTGTTTTTCATAGCTTATTTAGACTTGGATGTTTTTCTTTCCTTTTGTAGCACTTTGATATTTTCATAAGGCTTCCCAAGTATCAATTATCAAAAATAAACTAAGAACTGAAAACAGAAAGGTTTTATTTAAACAAATCAGTAGTATGGTGATGCGAGGAGAGAGAACACAGAAGAGAAGCCAAATATACGCAAATTTTACTTCAGCTATAAAATATTATGAAGCAAAAAATATAATCTTACCCTTGATTCTAGGTCAGTTAAGACCAGTTCCCCATTTTGTACCTGAAGCATCATTTCCTGGCCCCATACTTTTCCTTCTGCTTTTAGCAATTGGAGGCGTTTAAGGCAGTCCTCTACATATCTCAGATTATGATCCAACTCACATGTTAGCAAATGCTGACATAAAAAAAATAGTATCATAAATCAGATATAAGTGAAAAAAATCTGTTTTCAAATTCAGAAACAATATACAATTGACAGGCTTGTTTCCCCTGGATTTGATATTTTATGTTGCTGTTTTTGTAATTTATTCATCTTTGTTATACTGCATAACCAGACATCACTATGTCCTATAGTGATGGCTTGTGCCACTTAGCAGATGAAAGGGGCTTTTGACTTACCACTAAAATCCTTTTCTTGGAGTCCCGTGCAGAACACAGAATCCTAGCATTAACCATAGATTACTTTCAGGTGATAGGACAGGGGCAAAAAAGCTGTGGAGAGTTCCCTTGTATAACATCTCCCACTCCCATCAAGCCTCAGTTTTATAGAAATCAATAGGGAGATCATTAGGAACAGAGGGTAGAGTCATGTGTCCTGTCCTCCAAGGAAATGCTATGATTAGTAAGTAAAAAATTCCATTTCTTTTTAATTGTAAAGGATATGGGATTTTAGTCTTAACCAGGAGAACTCCACAACAGTTCAGCTGAAGGGTGGGTGGCAAATATTGCCAAGAGAACAACAAGGTCAAGAAACGGCTTGATACTTAAAAGCCCATGAAGCACTAACAAATCTGGAAGAGTGAGCTTTAACAAGGAAAGGGATGAACCCTATCCTTTAGATCAGTGTTTGTCAACCTTTTTTTCAGTTAAGGCACACTTTAAAATTATGCACAATTTCGGGACACACAAGTCTGAGGCCTTATGCAAATAACCGTGGAAAGCCATGTTTGTCTGCACAAGGACACAGGTATCCCATGCATCTGCAGGTAGTCCTATTCATAGTAGTCCTATTCATGTCAACTGAGATGCAGTGGCTGCACGGACACAGCTGATGCTCCCAATTTAACATCTGTGTGGGTTTCTGTCCCCAAACTCGCATGGTCTGCATTCAGGGACATGCACCTATACCTGCACATGGATATCAAATGGGAAAGAGGCTGTATCTGTGCAGCTCCCAATTGACATAAATAGGGCTGTCTGCACACAGATGCATGGGACACCTGTACAGCCCTGTTTGGACAAACATGGCATTTGCATGGGTGTAGGCTTAAGTACACCGCTGTGAATAAGGCCTAAAATGTATTTTGTGGCAGAGTTCAGTGGTCATTAGTTTGTGATGCAGAGTTGCTTTGTACAATATTCAAATCAGTGAGCTATATGTAGTGGCAGAGTGTTCAGTGATCAGTAGTAGGATGGCGGTCATTGAGCAGTACATATTGGCAGGGCAGTCTATGACCAGTAGGCAGTGACAGGATGATCACAGAGCAGTAGTATGTAGAGGCGGTGCTGTCAGTAAGCAGTATGTTGCAGCAGTGTGGTAAAAGAAAACTTTGTGAGAAGTTGACCTCCAGGAATGTAGGGATGATCATATCTGAGAAGTCCCTGTCCCTCAGGACGGGGGCTTTAACAGCCGTGCCATTAAAGACAGTGACCAAGAAGTAGGATGAAACAGAACTGGTGAACTGGATGGCCTGGTGTCTTTATTCAATTTAATTTATTATATAACTAGGATGGTGGACTGGTCCTTAGGACAGAAAATCCAGATGATTCAGAAGCACCCACAGAGAGTCCACCAGCAGTCTAAGTGTATTCAATTACTATGTAGGCCTGGGCTACTCCAGTGCAATGAGAATCACAGGATTGTCCTTCATCTTAATCCTGTGGAGCAGATGAGGGAGAGTTGTAGAGGAGGAGAGGCATAGATCAGGCTGAACTAATCCCACAGAGTTACCAGAGTGTCCACTGAGAAGGCCAAAGGGTCCATGGACCTGGTAACAAACCTGTTAAATATGCTGCTGAATTGCCAGAGGATCTATTTCTGGCATTCCCCACTTGTGGAAAGGGGCTTGGAACACCTCCTGCTGGAGATTCCATTCCCTTGGATCCATGCACTTACATCTGAGAAAATCTGCATGCCAATTTTCCACACCTGGCATGTGACTGGTGAACAGGAATGGCCCATAAAAGCAGCATTAAATTCCACTCAAGATAGGTAGGGTGTGGGTTAAGGGACAACATAGTGTCCAGAGGAAGACAGGGAATCAGACTTGGGGGCAGTTGTCAGAACAGAGGGTACTAGTAATGTGGAGCCTTCTGTGCCAGGCACTGTAGACTGCTGAACACAGGAAGCATCAAATAATCTCTGCAGGAGTCCAGGTGCCTACCTTGAAGAAGCAAAATAGAATACTTATGTGCAGTAGCTGTCCATGAGACAGAAAATGGTTCTGCTGCTGCAACACAGCATTTGTGTGTTGCAGCCCATGCTCTGCTATACATTGGTGTCCCCACTCCATCCCCACTCCATGACTGCAACACAAAATTTAAATTGTCATAACCAGTGCTACACTATAGCCTTTCTGCATCAAACACACTGGGTCAGGCAAGGGCACAAGGGCTGCAGCAGATGTCTTCCACTCTGCACAGGATAATAGGGACTACAGATAAGCCTCTTATTCGGTTTGAACACAGGTTTTGATCAACCTTTGCTTGTTTGGGCATTCATTTGAACACTGAACTTTCAGCTTGGCAGAGGCTAATCATCATATTTAGTAGCAGGTTCTTATCACGTTACTATAAATGACAGCTTTTTTTCTGCTATTTTTTTGGAAGCAGTAGGTGTCAGCACCTGTCGCGTCATTATCAACCAGTGGTGTCATCTGGCCACATTCATTTACTGGCCAGGAACTCCCATTCATGTAAACACAATGGTCAGGATGGTTAAAAAAAAGGCATGAGGTTCCCCTCATAATTCTTACCAGGACCACATGATCAATTATGTTATCCGAGAGACCACGTCCCTTTGTGTATGCTTAGCTGTCATCCACTGTGATACACAGTAGATTAAATAAATCCTTCTTTATATGCTACACCTGTTTATTTTCTATACATCTGTTTGAAGTGCAGTTTACACAGTATTTTGAGCTTCAGGAGGGAGGGGATAGGAGGCAAGGATCTGACATCACACAATGCACAGCACAGAGAGGAGAGCTGAGTGTAATCTTAGACCTGAGTAGAGTGAAAGGGCACAGTCTCAAAGGGAAACGTGCAGCTGAGTCTGTCAATAACCTTTGTGCTGGAGGGGAGGGATCAATCTCCCAGGAATGCTTGGTATTGAGATTAACTGTCAAAAGTGACTCATGCAGATAGCAGAGAAAGAGAGAGCAGACAGAAGTCACACTAAATGCTACAGATTGAGGCAGCCAAACTATAGTATGATATGCTGTTAATTTTTTTTCAGAAGTTTACAACATGATGTGTTGATGTGTAACTTTCATGAAAATAACAGCTGGTGAATCTGACATAAAGGTCCTTGTTTGAGAACTTTGTGTTATAGAGTGAAAACTAGTGATGATGAGCTGAATGGACCTGGGTTTGGTTTAAGGCAGGTGTTTGGTGAACGTTTCCATATATTCCTACATTCATATTCTGAATTTGAACTTCACTGAAATAAATGGGAGCAGATTGCCTACAGAAATGACAATGCGATTGTGGGGAGGAGCCTAACTATGGCGGTGTAGGAGAGCGCGGTATGGGCGCTCTCCGTGCTTCCCCACTGCCTCGGATACAGTTGTTGGAGAGCAGGGGCCGGGGTGACCTACCGGAGTATGGTGGGTTCCGTACTGGAGACGGTGCTCTGAACGCGGTGAGGAGGAGGTGGACCTCGTCGTCTGGCTGGGTTGGAGACAGGCTGGAGACCCGCTTGAGGAAGTGAGAGCAGAGGGCAGGGTTGCCAAGGAGACGAGGAGGTGCGGCTTGACCACGTGTCAGCCGCAGAGAAGCACTGGGTAGGGGAAAAGCTGGCCGGTGTTTAGAGGTGAGAGGAGAGAGGAAGACGCTGATTCGCTCCCCTCCCAGTGCATGATAGTCTCACACGGGAAAACCGTGCAGCAAGATGCCCCCCCCCCTATGGACCGTGACAACTGAGGAGTCTGCTGGTGCTGCAGCTGTGGAGGGTGAGTGTGAACAGCCTGGATTGAATATTGCGATGCACTGTTGACTGTTGACTCTTGACTGTTTTTGGCTGTCTAAAGGGAGAAAGAGGAGTTGTGAAAAGGGGTTTCCCTGGGGGGTCTGACTGAGAGAAAGGAGGAATTTAAAGCAGCCTGGAAGGTGCACTAAGTGGAGAAGGGGACAATAATAAATCTAGGTCCCTGGCACATATTTTAATCAATTCTGGTGTTTCCCCCATTGAAGAAAACAAAACGCATAGAAGAGATGAAGAATAAATATGTTAAAAATAGTGGGCCAAAGGGGTCTAAAACTGGTACTATAAAAAAATATACACATCAAGGAAATGTGACTCCAGATAAGTCTCAAGGTGTCGGTGAAAAAAGTGAACTGGAAATGAGTATAGAGGGTAGCCCTAGACTCTCCCTGGGAAAAAAATGTAGCAGTCAACAAGCTACAGAAAATTTGGAGATGAGAGACACTGAAAGTGAATTACAAATTCCAAACAAGAAAGAGATGGCAGATATGTTCAAGAATCTAGAAAAAACAAAGCATGAAATGATGAGTATACGAAATGATGTGGGCCGGATGCTATTGAGGGTGGAGGAGACGGAGGAAAGAGTTAAAAGTCATGCCCAATATATTTCTGATCTAGAGAAAAGGACAATAGATATTAAGAAAGATCAAAAAAAGTTGCTATACAGAATGGAAGTACACGAAAACAGGGAGAGGAAAAACATTAGGGTAAGAGGAGTTCCGGAGTCAGTAAAGGGAGAAGAAACACGAGTCCTTATCTGTAAAATATTAAACTCCATAATGGTCAGATCAGAAACAGAAATGGTTAACCTGGAAGGTGTTTTCAGGATAGGAAAAAAATCAACAAGGAAGCGGAAAAGAGAAACCAAGAGATATAATAGTCCAATTTCAGAAATGGGCAGATAAAGAAGTAGTATAGAGAAAGACTAAGGGAAGATCAAGTATTAAATATGGAGAAATGAATATACAGTTTTTTGCAGATTTAACAGCAGAGACACTATGGGGGAGAAGATCTCTAAAACCTCTGTTAGAGCAGATGATATAGCAAAAGGTGCACTACAGATGGGGTATGCCGGAGTGCCTAAGCGGATGGAAGAATGGAGTTACAGCTCAGTTGAGATTTCCTGAGGACTTAAGAGACCTCTGTGATAGACTTGAGTTACAAATAATGGAGGTCCCTGGCTAGGAGGTAGAAGAAGGAGGTTTAGGAGGTGGAGAGAGAGAGGAGTGGCAGTTTGCTAGAAGGGGGAGATAGGGAACTGAGGGCGCTGGATGGAAAAAAAATTTTTTTTTTTCTCATCCCGCTTGACGCTAACCCTCTCTCTCTTTTCCTCTTTTGGGACCTTAGGAAAGGTGGGAGCATATAGAATTGACAACTGAGATAGTTTTGGGGTATCTGAGGTGGTGGGAGGTGGGGGAATCTGTCCATGGTTGGAGTTCAACCCAAGGAGGTAATCTATGGTGGGTTTGGGCCCTCAAAAGATGTATAGGCAAAACGTAAGCCTAAAGGATGGGAGGGGTAGACTGGAGGGTGGAGGGGTGAGGGAGGGTATTAGGTTGGACAGCTTGGAGGAAGATAAGAGTAATAGGGGCAGAGAGAGAGAGAGAGAGAGAGAGAGAGAGAGAGAGAGGGAAAAGATAAAGGAAATGGAAGATTTAAGATTTATAACCTATAATGTAAACGGGTTGTGTTTTCCAGGAAAAATATTTAATTTATATAAGGAACTACAACATAGAGCAGCATCAGTGGCTTTCCTACAGGAAACGCATTTTGAATTGAAGTCAAATGTAAAGTTGAATTCTAGATATTATCCGTTATGGTACTATGCCGTTTCCCCGGTTAAAAGAGCAAAAGGGGTAGCTATAGGATTTGTAAAGAATATAAGGTTTGAGTTGGAAGAAAGAGAGACAGAGCCAGAGGGGAGGTTTTTATTTCTGAGAGGTAAAATACAAGATATTGAATGTACAGTTGCTAATATTTATTGCCCTAATAAGAAGCCGGAGTTATTCCTGAAAAGAATTTTAAAAAGATTGATGGATTTTAGAAAGGGGTATTTGATAGTAGCCGGGGACTTTAATTTATGTATGGACCCACAAATGGACACTACTTCATCTACACAAAGAGAGGGGAGTAAGTCCCTAAGAGTATTGAGGAAAGTGATAAGGGAGTATCAGCTGGTGGACAGTTGGAGAATTATGCACATGAACGATAGAGACTATTCCTTCTTCTCAAGGGCCCATGAGATGTATTCTAGACTGGACTACATACTGATAGATCACCGATTAATAGAGTCTTTGGTTAGAGTGACAATACAGGTAATGTCACTCTCAGACCATGCCCCGGTTATAATGAAAGTAGGATGGGGAAGAAGGCCTCCAGGAGGGTCGGTGTGGCAGTTGAATGAGGCTCTCCTAATGGATCCAGAGATTGAGCGAAAGATTGGAGAGGAGATTAGGAGATATTTTGAGGAAAATGAAACGGGAGAGGTGTCGGAGGTTACAGTGTGGGAGGCCCATAAGGTATAAATAAGGGGAGTCCTTATTGCAATTGGGGCTAGAAAGAAAAGGGAAAGGAGAGAGATTAGTAGGCTCCTAAAAGAACTGGAGGAGGTTGAACAATTGCATAAAAAGAATAAAACGAAAGAGATAATGCAGAAGGTAAAGGAAAAGAAAGAAGAATTAGAGATTATGATGGAAGAAGAGAAGAAGAGAGTCTTTAACAAAGTGTTATGTGAAAGATATAGATGGGGGGATAGAACAGGAAAGTTTTTGATGAGAGCTTTAAAGGAAAAAGAAAAATAGGAATTGTATAGAGAAAATAAAGAACCCCAAGGGAGAACTGGTTCACTCAACTAGAGATATTGCGAAAGTGTTTAGGGATTATTATAGCAAACTTTATAACATTGCCCCCCAAGATTTATCATGTAAGGATGGAATAACAAATGTAGAAAAAAGAAGAATATATTTAAAAAATGCAGGATTTCCGAAATTAAATGAAGATCTTTTGAATTCTCTAGAATCTGAAATAACTTATAAAGATAGCATTAAAAAATTCTATGACAAGCAAAAGCCCAGGGCCAGATGGGTATACTGGTAGATATTATAAAAAATACAGTGAATTGTTAATACCTAAATTGAAGTCCTATTTCAACGCCTTGGGGGAAGAGATGGATATGAGACGAGAATCACTGCAGGCTCAGGCGGTCCTCATTTACAAGGAAGCAAAAGATCCCACCCAATGTTCAAGCTATAGACCAATATCACTATTAAATATAGATATGAAGATTTATGAAAAGATTTTAGCAAATAGATTTAAAAAGATTTAATGCCCGAATGGATACATGAAGATCAGGTGGGTTTTGTCCAGGGGAGAGAGGGTCGAGATAATGGGTTGAGATCATTGTTGCTTATTCAGAAAAGTAGAAAGGGAAAAACGCCAGTGGTGTCTCTTTCAGTGGACGCAGAGAAGGCATTTGATAGAGTTAATTGGGGATATATGATGGATACATTGGAGATCCTGGGAGTGGGTGCTAGAATTAGAACTTGGATAGGAAAGTTGTATAGAAGCCCCTCTACAGTGGTTATGGTAAATGGGGAAATGTCAGAGTCATTTGAGATGACAAACGGAACAAGACAGGGCTGCCCACTGTCCCCATTATTGTATGTTCTGTCCTTGGAATCACTGTTAACAACAATAAGGAAAAATGCAGACATAAAAGGAATATGGGTGGGAAATATAGAGCATAAGGTTGCCGCATTTGCAGATGATTTATAGTTTTATGTAGGAAATCCTAGGATAATGCTCCCTAATTTAATGAGGGCTCTGAAGGAATATGGAGAGATGTCAAACTTAAAAATTAACCCGTCTAAAACAGAGATATATAAACCTTCCAAATAAAGAAAAAAGGGGGATACAAGGGGAATTTCCCTTTGTGTGGAAAGAGAGAGAATTAAAGTATTTAGGAGTAAAACTCACCTCGGCTTATAAAAACTTGTATAAATCAAACTATATAGTAATGTTAAACGAAATTAGAGAGGAATTAAAGAGATTAAGTGGAGGAAAATCGGTCCTGGTTGGGACGTATAAATTTGATAAAAATGGTTGTAGTTCCCAAAATCCTATATAAATTCCAAATGGTCCCTATTAAGCTTCCAGAGGTATATTTTAAGATAATGAAAAAGATGATGATAAGATTTATTTGGAGAAATAAAAAACCTAGAGTATCTTATGAAGTGATAACTAGAAATAAAGAGAATGGAGGATTGGGAGTGCCTGACTTTAAGAGATATTATAATGCAGTTATTTTGGCTAGAATATTTGACTGGACATATAATTTAAAAGGGAAAAGTTGGGTCACAATAGAAAATTCACTTAGTGGTAATAATTTAAGTACGAGCATATGGGTGCCTAGTATAGAGGATTAAAAGAAAGCACGAGGGTGTATACATTAAATGTGTTAAGAGTGTGGGATAAAATGCACAGACAGTTAAAGTGAGAGTATAACTCATTCCTGATGCCATTGAGAAATTCAGGGTTCTTCCCGCCAGGTAGGGAGGAGGTCTCAGGAAAATGGATCAGGAATGAGGGAGCCCAGTTGAGAGATATAATGAAAAGTGTAGAATTGAGAACACTTAAAGGATTTGAAAAAGGAAGAGGGAAAGATTTTCACTAGGATAGATAGTTGAGTTATAATCAATTAAAATGTTTTGTGGGGAAATTACCTAAGCCTTTGAGAGCGAGTATAGATTGGAACTTATTTGAGAAGCTGTTGGGATCACGAGGTGATGGGAAACATGGTACGGCAAAAATATATAAAATTCTCACTGAGTTAGATATAGGTGGAAAAAAAATTAATGTATATAGAAAAATGGGAAAGAGATCTGGGTGTGAGATAGATGAGGTTAAACAGAAAAAAAATTTAGATTGGTTCACGAGGATATAAGTTCACGAGAGGTGGAAATTAATTTTAAATGTTTGACAAAAGGATATATTACACCGAGTATAGAACATAAGATGAGTGGAGAGAAATCACCTTTTTGTTGGCGGGGGTGTGGAGAGATAGGCACGTTTTATCACATATGATGGGAATGTCCAAAGATACAAGTATTTTGGAGAAAAGTGGTACACCAAATTAGAAAGATTACGGAAATTGATATTAGTCTGGACCCTGGAACCTGCCTTTTACATAATACAGAAATACCAGTAAATAAATATAAAGAATCAGGAGTATGGTATTTTTTAAATGCAGCCAAGGGATTGATCCCAAAGTTTTGGCGTCAAGTAGAAGCTCCAAAAAAACAAACTGGATAGATAGAGTGGACCATATTGTAAGATTAGAGAAACTGTTTTATATCCAGGAAGATGGCTTGGTGATATACCATGCGAAATGGAAAAAATGGGAAGAGTTTAGATCAAGGGTGAGTGGATGGAATAAGGCATCTCTCTTTCCTGCCCATCTGTGGTGAGAACACGATTTAAAGCCTCTTTTTCTCTTGCCAAGGAGCGGTAGTCGAAGGGTGGGGTGTGACTTCGGATTTTTCTAATGGGGGGGTTGGGAGAAATAAGGAAAATATGGGAAATTAGTGTATAAGTTAGATACTGTTGTTATAGGAATGTAAAGAATTTATATTGTAGATTTTAATTTTCCTAATATTTTGAAAACCAATAAATATTTAAATTATAAAAAACAATGGGAGCAGATTGTTAAAAAAAAAACTTGCAGCTCACCCCAGGTAACAACACTCATTCTCTCATATCTCTCACAATCCACTGCCTGCAAATCACCTTGTTGCTGTCCCAAAGGAAACTACAAAATCTCTGGTGATGTATATTGCCCAGGCATATTCCATTGTTGTCAGATTAAAATAAAAATGCCTGTGAAAAAAACAATTGGAGCCAGAAATAGAAAATATGCCCTGTGCAAAATACATGCAACCTCTTATTACTGTGATAATTAAACTCTCCCTTCCCAACACCCTCCCTTCCCAGTTCTCTAGGACACACAGCATTTTACTACCTATAGGACTTTGAGGGTTTATATCTACTTTAGCAAACTTATCTTTGCTTACTAGCCCTACACTAATCTCTTTTTACACAATTTGTCAGCAGCACCCCCTTTGCTTTCCCTATCAAAGATAAAACACATTTTCAATATGGCTGCTGTGACCTCACCGTTTTTTAATGAGGGGGCTGGCATAGCCAGCTAAACTGAGCTCAAAGACCAAGCATTATGATTACAAAGGATTCGGTTCAGCGAATTCCTGCATAACTCGCCAGGACCACAAATTTCAAACATGCAGAATTTGAAGCAAACCCGTGGTAGTAGTGAACCCAAATCTCATCCCTAGTGGCTTCAACTTCAAGATTGTGACTGTAAGCAGTTCCCACTGGAGGTATGCATATGATGTGGGCTCTCAGCAGGTGGGCTTTAATGCCAAGAGGCCGCATATATGTGTCCCTTTGTAAACAGTTTCCTGTGCGCCCTGCATGCTTCCAGCACGAGTCCTGGAAAGCTCCCGATGTATACTTGCGATAGGGAGCTTTTAAATCATGCGACCACATGATTGGAATGCCGGCCTCTGCCTCCTGGCATTTAGAACCTCTTAAAAGGTTGGGAGACAGCAAAGGGAAGGGGTTAAAGGTCTCACTATCCATTAACATTTGTATCATCCTTCTAATACCTTCTTTGCTTTTTAGATACTTTACTGAGAAAGAAATACTTGTTTATGCATAATTCAGTTTTATAGAAAAACATAGTTGTAACTATGGTTGAACTGGATGGACTTTTTTTTTTCAGCCAGAGTAACTAGGTAACTACTGTATGTAACTATCTCGAAAAGCTCTGCACCTGTGAAGACAAAATTATATTAATAACATCCAATAAAGACAACAAAATATTTACACAGTTGTGATATCAACATCTGATCATTGTGTCGGTACATATACAAATGTAACAAATAGCGGTCTATTATATCTTTTAAATTATTATAAAATGTCCTTACCTCCACTCTATGATGAAAGTTGCTGACTTCATTGGATAATGACTTTGCATACAATTTTCTCTGCTCTGCAGTGTGATCAGAACAAAGTAAAGTAAGCTATTTTATAACTACACTAATTATTTTATTTCAAATATTGGAGCGTTCATTTTATTGCATGCATAAGAAAAAAAATATTATATTGGAGTTGGAAAAGATATGAGGCAGTCTCTAGAATATTTAGGAGATGCCACTTTTTCTATTTATCTTTTACAATCTCGTAGGTATAATATTACAACAAATATTTTACATTTTTGTATACAGTATTTATATTTTCTTTCTATGGAGAAAGGGTTCCCGTTTGCATATCCTCCTCTATGTAGTTTACGGAAAGGAGGGGTGACATGTTCACATCTAGACATGTGCAGTTCGTTTTGTTATGAATCGAAATTCAGGCAAAAATTTCAGAATCAAAATAGTAACCAATTTCATCAAATACAAAATAAATTGTAACTAAACAATGAAATCCATTAGTACACTGCTCAAAAAAATTAAAGGAACACTTTGAAAACACATCAGATCTCAATGGGGAAAAATATAATGCTGGATATCTATACTGATATGAACTAGGTAATCTGTTAGGAACGTAAGGATGTTCCTTCGTTTGAAGGAAATGAAAATTATCAACCTACAGAGGACTGAATTCAAAGTCACCCAGAAAATCAAAGTGAAAAAAATGATGCAGCAGGCTAGTCCATTTGCTGAAATTTCATTGCAGCAACTCAAAATGGTACTCAGTAGTTTGTATGGCTCCCACGTGCTTGTATGCATGCCTGACAACGTTGGGGCATGCTCCTAATGACATGACGGATGTTGTCATGGGGTATTTCCTCCCAGATCTGGACCAGGGCATTAATGAGCTCCTGGACAGTCTGAGGTGCAACCTGGATAGACCGAAACATGATATCCCAGAGGTGTTCTATTGGATTTAGGTCAGGCAAGCGTGGGGGCCATTCAATGGTATCAATTCCTTCATCCTCCAGGAACTTCCTGCATAATTTCGCCACATGAGGTTGGGTATTGTCAGGCACCAGGAGGAACCCAGGACCCACTGCACCAGCGTAGGGTCTGACAATAGGTCCAAGGATTTCATCCCGATACCGAATGGCAGTCAGGGTGCCATGGTCTTGCCTGTAGAGGTCTGTTCATCCCTCAATGGATATGCCTCCCCAGACCGCCACTGACCCACCACCAAAATGGTCATGCTGAACGATGTGACAGGCAGCATAACATTCTCCATGGCTTCTCCAGACCCTTTCACATCTGTCACATGTGCTCAGGGTGAACCTGCTCTCATCTGTGAAAAGCACAGGGCGCCAGTGGTGGACCTGCCAATTCTGATGTTCAATGGCAAATGCCAATCAAGCTCTATGGTGCTGGGCAGTAAGCACTTGGCCCACTAGAGAACATCGGGTCCTCAGGCCACCCTCTTAAAGTCTGTTTCTGATTGTTTGGTCAGAGACATTCACACCAGTGGCCTGCTGGAGGTCATTGTGTTTGGCTCTGGTAGTGCTCATCTTGTTCCTCCTTGCACAAAGAAGCAGATACTGGTCCTTCTGATGGGTTAAGGACCTTCTATGGCCCTGTCCAGCTCTCTTAGAGTAACTGCCTGTCTCCTGGAATCTCCTCTATGCTTTTGAGACTGCGCTGGGAGACACAGCAAACCTTCTGGCAATGGCACTTGGACTGCATGTGCAACCTCTGTAGGGTCCAGGTATTGCCACATGCTAACAGTAGTGACACTGACCCTAGCCAAATGCAAAACTACTAAACAACAGTCAGAAAAAATGAGTAAGGAAAAAAATGTTAGTGACCTTCACCTATAAAATCATTCCTGTTTTGGGATCGTCTCATTGTTGCCCGTCTAGTACACCTGTTAATTTCATTAACACCAAAGCAGCTGAAACTGATTAACAACCCCCACTGCTACTTAACTGACCAGATTAATATCCCAGGAATTTAATTGACTTGATACCATACTCTTATTAAAAAGTGTTTCATTAATTTTTTTGAGCAGTGTATTAATTTGTTTCATTTGGATGACATGCAAAGTAGTGTGCTTGCAGTGAAGCACACAGACACAGCCCCATAGTAAAACACACCCAGCACATTGTTAACCCTTTGATTGTCCCAGATGTTCACCCCTTCCTGCCCAGTAGTACAGTATCAGTGCTTTTTATTAGCACTGATTATATTGGTGTCACTGGGGATGTCAGTGACACCAAGTCAGTTCCCCCCCAGTTTCAGAATACTTGCTGCAGTTCCACTATAAGTTGCTGATCGCAGCCATTACTAGTAAAAATAAAGAATAATAAAATCCCAGTATGTATACCGCCATTTCTAAACACTAACTTTCACAAAAAACAATTAATTTACATGTATTTGGATTTTTTCTTTTAGAAAAGACTTGTAGCTGAATACATTTTGGTCTAAATTTATGATGAAATAGGATTTTTAAATTTTTTTTACTGGAAATAGCAAAAAATCAAAAATGTTATTTTTTTCTCTAAATGGTCTTTTTTTTGGTCTTTTTTTAGTGCAAAAAATACAAAAGCACAGGTGATCAAATACCACTGAAAGAAAGCTTAATTCATGGGAAAAAAAAAGGATGTATATTTCAGTTAGGTGTAGCGTTCCATGACCGTCAGTTGAAGTAAAGCAGTGCTGTAATGCAAAAAATGTCCTGGTCAGGAAGGGTGGTAAATCCTTTGGAGGGCAAGTGGTTAAGCATTATTTCATACTGGAGTCACAATTCATGACTCCAGTAAATTCTCACTACATGCAAATGAGTGTGCCCAATGTAAGTAAGTAATAATGCATTTTTGTGCTAATGTCTCTTGGTGGCTTAAAAAAAAGATGTTCTCCACAGCAATGAAAGAAAAAAATTGGAAAAGACATTTGGAAATATAGAAATATTTCCTACCATAGATGTTTCTTGCACTTGGTCTACTGGCAAAATTGCTGGAACTGGAAGATTCTCCATGCTGTGCTAGCACCCCACTAAATGGAGAAAAATATTAAAATACATTATTCTGAAAATACTGTGCTGTTATGAATTTGATATTTAGCACCAATGGGTGTTATCACTATGACAATGATGTGGGCATTAATCACAATTATAAAGCATATAACAATATACATACATGTAAGAGAACAAAGAGCAATTACAAGCAGTTACAACTAGCTGCAACATAAATATTTGCTCCTCCTCCTTGACCAGTGCTTCCAAAATCAAGCTGCTTGCTATCGGGCAGCTAGTGTGTGCTTGCTCCCAAGCCCAACTCTATGTGTCCATAAGATACAGAGCTGCGGCTTGGCCCTTCCCTCTGCTCTCTCCTCACTGGCTGTGATTGACAGCAGTAGGCGCCAATGGCTCCTGCTGCTGTGTTTCAGCCAATGAGGAGAGGGAGACCCGAGGCTGCCATGCACATTTCTGGGTCAAGAGGTGGCTCAGGTAAGTATAAGGAGGGGCTGAGGGGGGAAGCAGCACACAGAAGGTTTGAAGGTAAAACAAACTGCTTTTACATCCACTTTTAGTAATTTTGAAAGTTGACAGATTTGTGACAGTTGTCTGTGCTCTGGTTTTTCAGTCTTCCCAAACACTTCCCAAACTGACAACAAATTTAACCACCAGATGTTATAGATCTCAACTCCAAGGTCTTACAAGTGCTTATCCATCATTCATTCCAGTTTTGCCATCTTCCTTATATACAGCTTCTGCAAAGACCTTATGGAGTTGCAATTTATAGGTTCTGGTAAGTGTAGTTGACAATAAGTCACTGTTGTGGAACATGTTGAAAAGTTACATAGTTGGTTAGGTTGAATAAAGACACCAGTCCATTGAGTTCAACTTGGGTTTGTGTGTGTGAGTTTTTATGTCACTTCCACTTTCCATAGCCCTGTATATATCCTTTTGCTCTCACTAAGAAACACAGAATATTTTTTATTTATTTATCCATGCTCCCTGTTGATACCACCAACTGTGGAAGTGTCATGTACCTGGTAGAAGTTTGAACTAATAAGGGCAGCCTCTCTTGTATCTCCAGCCCAGGCCCCACTGAAAGGTGGAACAGATGGTGCCGAGGGACAGGAGGAAAATGAGTGCCTGCAGATGTTGATTGTAGAACTTGTGGCTGGGAGGCATAACCTTGGTAGATCAGGCAGGGCATCCGATCAGGAACAGAGGAGATGCAGGAACAAGCAGCCGAGGTTAAAGGAGCACTCAACCGGAATGGCAAGACCTGGGTACATGGCTTGCCAGAACTTCTAACAAGCATGAGGCTGTAACACGTGAAAACTAGAGCTGGTATGATAAACAGCCAGGGTAAGCACTCAGTGGGTCTGTAGAGCTGAACTGGAGCCAGAAGCATAGTAAGGGAGGCAGCCAGGGTCAGCAGCAAGCAGGCGATGAGGTACCAAAACAACAGACAAGAATGTTGTCAGGAGCAAACCAGGATCAGAAAGCAGAAGCATACATAGGATCCAAGAGCAGGTCAATGGCAAGCTGGGTCAACAACAGATAACACACAGGATGCAAACAGGACACAAGGAAACAGCTGAAGACCAGTCAGCACTGAGAGAGTAAGAGCCTTCCTTAAATAGCCCATCTGGTGCCAGATACTGTGGGCACGCTCCCGCTTCTTGTACACATGTGCGAGCCTATGCTCATTTTTGTTAGCAATGTGCCTGTGCTTTTTTCTAGGCATGATGTTGTGCGTATGCGCATATGTATGCACCAGTCATCGTACAGGAAGTCCCCTACGTTGCCCCTCCCCTTAGGGGCAGCCTCCAGATGCCCACCATCGTCCGTTTCTCAGGATGAAGACAGAGGTAAGTCTGCACCAAACATGGAGCATGGACGATAGAGGAAGGTTCCCAAGGATTATCTTCTGGGCCATAGCCTTTTTTCATTTAATGAGGAACTGAGTCTGACCACCTCTCTTCCTGCAATCCAGGATGGCTTCAACCTCATAATCTTCGTTTCCATCAACAAGCAGTGGAGCTGGAGCCTCTGGTTCCCGACCAGGAAATGGGTTTGAAGCAGTCCGTTTTAATGATACATGAAACACAGGATTAATTCTTAAGCTCTTAGGCAGAGTTAACTCAAAAGCTACTGCATTAATCCTTCTCTTTACAGGAAAAGGCGCAATGTATCTCAGCCCTAATTTCTTTGAGGAACAAGCCAATTTTAAGTTAACAGTGGATAGTCATACCTTATCTCCAGGTTCTAGATCCAGATTACCCCTCTTCTTCTTATCAATAAATAATAATAATGGCTTCTTGCAGGAAACTATCATTTGACTTCCAAAATTCCAGACAATCCTGCACAGCTGGTACCAAAGATTCTCAAGGCAAATCTGGCAGAAAAGAAGGATGAAATCCATAATTTTCAAAGAATGGTGTCTGTTTGATAGCGGAATGCACCGAATTATTATAGGTAAACTCTGGCAGTGGAGGAAGAGGCGCCCAATCATTTTGTGCAAAGGAAGAAAAACAATGTAAATAATGTTCTAGGGTCTGATTTGTCCTCTCAGTCTGACTATTAGTTTTTGGATAGAAAGCCAAAGACAGATAATGTTCAATGCGCAACACTTCACACAAGGACCTCCAGAACCTGGAAGTGAACTGTACCCCACGGTCAGAAATGAAGTTACTGGGAATACCATATAGTCGTACTTCTTCCCTGATGAAGGCAGATGCAGTCTCCACAGCCGAAGGAGTTCCTTTTAAGAACACAAAGTGGGCCATCTTGGACAAAGATGGTGGTAAATCCTTCTGATGGGGGTAACTCTACAATAAAGTTCAGAGATCATGCTCCATAATTCGTTAGGTACAGGAAGCAGCTCCAACAGACCCCAATTCTTAGTTCTATCAGATTTATTCCACAAACATACTGTGCATGATTTAACATAGTCCCTGCAATCTTGCACCAGGTCTGGCCATCAGAACGAGCAAAGAATTAAGTGTGAAGTCTTATGAACTCCAAAATGACCTGCCAGATGTAAAGTACTGCTGTCCAAAATTACTCTGGAACAAAGATCTGCTCACCATGGAAGTAGAGGCCCTCCTTGAGTTGGAGACAAAGTTCCTGTGGTGGAGGATGATTCAGGACTGCTGCCTTATCTGAGATAAGATCAGCTTGTAATAACAATATGCTTTTAGCAGGTAGAATCTTAGAGTTAGGGGACACCCCTGTATCTTGAAACATACAAGAAAGGGCATCCCATTCTGTGATCCGGGACGATACGTAATATGGAAGTTGAACCTAGAGAAGAAAAGTGCCCATCTGGCTTGGCGGGGTCTTTGATGTTTAGCTGCTCTTAAGTATTCTAGGTTCTTTTGCTCTGTGAACACAAGAGTAGGATGTGCTGCTCTTTCCAGAAGGTAATGCCATTCCTCCAAGGCTGATTTAATGGTAAGTAGCTCTTGATCGCATACATCATATTTCCTCCCTGGAGGACTTAGCTTCCCAGAGAAAAAGGCGACAGGGTGGAGTAAAGACTTATTTCCCCGTCGTTGTGACAGTATGGCCCCCACAGCATTCTCAGAAGCATCCACCTCCAGGACACATGACAATACAGGATCAGGATGTTTTAGGATGGGTGCTGATGTAAAGAGACCATTCAGTTTTTCAAATGCAGCTTGAGCTTCAAAACTCCAGGTGAAAGCTGTGCGTTGTTTTTGTCAGCTGCATGATAGGGAAAATTATACCAGAAAGGTCTGTCAGCACTGAGAGAGTAAGAGCCTTCCTTAAATAGCCCATCTGGTGCCAGAAACTGTGGGCATGCTCCCGCATGCGTGCACTCACGTGTACGCATTCTTGCACGCATGAGCGAGCCTATGCTCATTTTTATCAGCAGTGCGCCTGTGCTTATTTCTATGTGCAATGTTGTGCGCATGCCCATATCTATGCTCCAGTCGCAGTACAGGAATTCCTTGAAGGGAGTTCCACACCCTGACCTCTTGAGCAGTAAAGAATCTCCCACACACTTTAACACTGAACTGCTTCTCAACCAACTTCATTGTGTGGCCGTGTGTCTTCTTCAGAGACCTTAGGTTAAATAGTTTCCTTCCAATGCTATAATCCCCATTTAAAGAATCGTATATATTGCAATCATATCCCTCCTCATCCTCATAGCAGATATCCTCCAGTCCCCTTATGAGATTGGTTGCTCTTCACTGGACTCACATTCTTCCTGAGGATTGGTAACCAGAACTGGATGGCATATTCAAGATGTGGCATAATTATAGCTTTATCTCTTGAGTAAATACCCTTTTAAATGAAGGTTAATGGTCTGCTGGCCTTGCTTGCTGCAACTTGGAATTGCATGCTATTGCTGAGTTTGCGATCTACCAGGACCCCCAAATTCTTTTCCATCTTCGATTCCTCCAGGGGTTCTCCCACCAGCAAATATCTTGCATTCATATTTTTACAGATTATGTTTTTTTTACTTCTATCTATTGCCTTTTAGTTACATTTTTATTGCCTCTTAAAGATGTTTAGCAAACACAGCTGGCAAGGATGGCAAGACTGTATGTACAACACTTTCAAGTGACCATGTCTCCTGAATTAAAGGCAGGACAGGACTGCCTTTTTTCTACTGCCACATACTGTATGTGTATACTGATGGAATGATCTTGCTATGGCTCTGCATTAGTAACAAGGATATTCTAATTTAATCAAATCAAATGTAACTTCAGATCTAAAGAGGATGCCAAAGCAAAAAGTCTGCTATCCAGTTACATGGAGGGCAGGTATATTAGTTTATGAATATTTTCTGAATGCTAAAGCAGACATTAAAGTGGTTTCACTCTGCTGCACTGTGGTTTGGTCACAAGGCAGGTGTACCCGTGGGTTTTGTGTTGGAAATGCTCGGTTTCTCATAGACTTTGTTATATTTTCTAAAAAGTGCACCAAAAATGCAGCATGCTTAACTTTTTGCTGTGCTTTGAGAAAAATGCACCAAAACACACGGATCACAATAGAAGGTCCACGGGAAACCCTGGGTAACCCACACAAAAACTGAGGGTACACTCACGCTACACCCACCCTGCCGCCAAACCACATTGCAGTAGTGTAAAAACACCCCTTACTCCTTTCCTTGACAAAGATGGAAAGCTTGATGAGAAAGCACTACTTGACTTCACTTTAAAAATACAGGCCTTGTGGCAGAATCACCTTTTTGTTGATGAAAATGAACAAAACAAAAAAATCTCATTTATGCAGTTCATTGTCTAAGGCCTAAGTGTGTTTAGGCATCTATAGAAAAACTTGGTGTTTTGTAAATGCTTTATAAATAGTTGTATAATTTGTGTCTTCCTCTGTTACTGATTATTTTCTTTCATCTAATTAGTAATGTTGTAAATAGTTTCCAAATATAATAAACAAATAAATAGATAAATAAAATACTGCAGAGGATTCAGCAGTGTAAAATTGGCCAGCAACACAAAAACATGGTCAGCGTTCCTATGTGATTCCTGTGCAACTCAGTGCAATGTGAAATTGCACTAGATTGCACCAAAAGGAGTGCATGCACTATTTCTCAAAAATGCATTGCACTGCAGTAACATGCAATCACACTGCGTTTGCAATCTGCAATCTGGGGTGTCATTAGAATTATACTGACACCAGCAGCAGGTCGCACACCCGGTGTGTCTTGAAGGAGGTGTGGGAAATGGAAAGGAACCTGGGTACCCGCACTGTGTTTTAGTGTTAACAAATCCTTAGTTAAGGGTATGAGGCCCAACCATTGTATGCCAAATTTGTATTGTATTTATGGTGATGGGGGTGTGTGATAAATCTCAGTGATAACATGTGAGGTAATTTAGGTGTGCAATGTTCTTTTTGCAATTTTAGGTGCACAATGTACAATGTTTTTTGCCATTTTTTTTAAACTTTGAAAAAAGGAGCCATACGTCTCAAGGGGCTGTCCTGGAAGACGCAGGGAGAAATTACCTTTTTAAAAACACACATTCAGACTGCATTCATGGCTGTAGACATTGCATGTGGAGAGACTATAAAGAGACTGCAGGACACAGTGCACAGTACAAATTAAGAGACCAGGCATTTTGTATGAATAAATACAAATTTGAGTGTATTATTTCAGTGACAATAGCCAGAAATATTAGAGAGAGATGGGGGTGGCTTTAAGACAATAGACAGCAATATTGCACAGCTGATAAGTAAATTTATTAATCAGCACATGACTAAATGGTTAGCACTTCCACCTGGCAGTACTAGGGTTGTTGGTTCAAATCCCAACAACGGCACCACCTACCTGGAGTTTTCATTTTCTCCCTGTGCGGGTTTCCTCTGGGTACTCCGGTTTCCTCCCACACTCCAAAGACATGCTAATAGGTTAATTGGATCCTGTCTAAATTGACCCTAGTATGTGTATGTATGAATGTAACACAGGGACTTTAGATTGTAAGCCCCTTGAGGGTTAGGTACTGATGTGAATATACAATATATATGTAAAGCGCTATGTAAATTGATAGTGCTATATAAGTATCTGTAATAAATAAGTGAGAGACAAGGCAGGTTTTACTGTGACATAAACATTAGAGTGTATTTTGTATAGACAATGCCTGGAAATATTGTTTAGACCTGATGTATGGTATGTAAGCAGCATTAGTAGGCTGCTGATTAAGAGGGGGAGACCAGGCAGATTTTATTGTGAAATAAAAATTGAAGTGTAGTATTTCATATATATTATCTATAAATATATACAGACTCCGTGCACACCACGTAAGCTAGTTTAATAGGACACAATATAGAGGGAGAGACCAGGTAGGTTTTAACACAAAACAATGTACAGTGAGCAGCTTTAGTAGACCACAGTTTAGGAGGGGCAGACCAAGCAGGTTATATCATGAAATAAAAAATATTTATTAAAGAAAAAAAATATTGAACAGACTTAATGCACAACATGTAGTTTAAATAGGACACATATTCAGAGGGAGAGGATTTTAATATATACTGTATATAAAAAGAGGAAACAGAAGAAATATTGTCCAGTGGATGCACACTGTGTAAGGACGAATGACCAGGCAGATTTAATCAAGAAATGGAAATCAGAGTGTACTGCTTTATAAAAAGACAGCAGTTTAAATGGGAGTGACCAGGTAGGCTTTATCAAGAAGTCAAATGTATATTGTAGTAGCAGTATTACTAGGCTGCAATTCAAGAGCAAGAGACCAGGCAGACTTTACTTTGAAACAAAAAATGAGTGTGTTTAATTTCAGACAACCGCCAGAAATATTGTACAGATTCAATGGACAGTATATAGGCAAATTTACTATGCTGAAATTTCAGATGGAGAAATCAGGCAAGATTTAACCTGAAATAACCCAAGTAATTATATGGGTTAGGTGCTGCCTGCAACTTCAGCTAGGCCTGCATATTGTGGTTAGAAAAAGTACTTAAAACCATCAATGAGGCAGCCACCACCACTACTGCTGCTCCTCTTTTTTTTTCCCCAAAAAGTTTTATTGAAAATAAAATACAGCATGTTTAAGTGGGGGAAGGGGAGTAGTCAAGCAGCAGTTGGTGATAAGTGGTTGTGGTTTTGAAGTGACTCCAACAAGCCCACATCTTCCTGAATTTCTCGGGGCATCCTTTTGCTGTAGAGATGAGTTCCTCCATGTCGGCAATTTTGTTTATACGTGTTACCCATTCTCGAATTGAGGGGATGTGTTGAGCGCCAGTGAGTTGGAATACATTGTTTTGCCGCATTCACCATATGCATGGCGAGTGATTTGCAATATGTCTTATAGGGGAGTGAGGAGTGATGGTGTCAGGGATCCCCGCCGCGATGGGCTCGGTGCAGGCGCAGTGCACCGCCCTGTGTCAGAATGCGGGCACTGAGACCTGGCCGGCCGCAACGAGAGAGTTCGCGCATGCACAGTAGGGACCGCGCGCGCGTGGCACCAATGGCAGCGCAGGGCGGGATATTTAAATGGCCCTGAGCTGTCATTCAGTGCCTTCTGGTCTTTCCTTGTATCCTGTATCTGCGAACCTGTTCTAAGTAAGTTACTGACCCAGATTGTACCTGACCTTGTTGCCTTCTCCTGCCCAGACCCTTGCTTTGCCTGACCTCTCTCCTGAATGCCCCCGTTTGGATCTGACCTTCCGTTGCTGACCTGGTGTGTGACCCGACTACTCTCTGCCCGCTGCCTTGTACTGCTCCGTCCCCACTGTTACTGACCCGGCCCGTTTGACCCTGCACTTGCTCAGCCATCCATCCATCCCGACGGGATCACCCGACCTCCTCACATCAGGCTCTTCCCTGCGGGAGCCCCTGGCGAATACCGCTACCACTGACAGGCGTGCTCCGTAGCCACGACCTGGTCTCGGGGTACTTCAAGTCCATCCCCACCATCAGGGGCTCTGGTGAACACGTAACCTGGGGCTTAGATACCGTGCGCTGGGGACGTCTGGCCAGTGGAGTGCTAGTGGTACCACCTGGTGGTCCCTTACAGTACCAGAAGGCCATGACTGAGCCTGGAGGAGGGTCAGCCCCGCTGGAAGATATTTGCGGGCACCTATCAGCCCTGACACAGGCTGTGGCGGCCTTGCAGGACAAGTGCATGCACCTGGAAAACTGTTTCCAGACCTCTGTATCTGGCCCTGCCCCACAGGCCCCTGTTTCCGCTCCCCCGGTGGGAGAAGCTCTTAGGCCAGCTTCAGGAACCTCTGCTCCCCTACCTATGGTTGAACCCCGAGTACCATTACCTGAGCGTTTTCACGGGGACCGCACACGCTTCAGGTCTTTTCGGGATTCCTGCCTCCTGTTTTTTGAATTGCAACCCCGCACCTTCCTAACGGAGCCAGTGAAAGTGGGATTTTTAATTTCACTATTGCAGGGTGAACCCCAAGATTGGGCCCATCGGTTAAGGGCAAACCATGACCCTCACCTGGGAACGGTCAGCAATTTTTTTGAAGCTATGGCCATCCTTTATGATGACCCGCAGCGGGCAGCCTCTGCTGAAGCAACGTTATACACGCTTCGACAGGGCCGCCGGGCAGCAGAAGAATACGCCTCTGAATTTAGGTGTTGGATGGGGGACACACGCTGGAACGAGTTCGCGTTGCGACACCAGTTCCGTATGGGTCTGTCAGAGCCCTTGAAGGGTGAGCTGGCCCGAGTGGGGGTTCTCGAGTCACTAGAAGACCTAATAGCCCTGACGATTCAAATAGACCGTAGACTGCGGGAACGCAGGTTTGAGAGGTCCGGTCAGGGTCACGGAAATGCATGGGGTCCAATTCCAGGCCCCAGCTAACAAACCAGAACAAATATCCAGAACCCACTTCCAGGAGATGCGCAGGAACCAATGCAACTAGGCCTGGCTCGGCCTAAATTATCGCCAGAAGAACGCCAGCGGAGATGCTCTCTGAACCTCTGCTTCTACTGCGGTGAAGCCGATCATTTGGTACGATCCTGCCCTCAGAAAACGAGTAAGTGCACCTCTTTTTCTTCTCTGGCTATTGGCAAGGTCAGTCCGACCCAATACTTAGTGGTGCCCCTCTCCTTTCAGCTTCCAGAAAGGACCGTGGAGGTGACAGCCATAATTGATTCAGGGGCATGCAGCTGTTTCCTGGATTTAGATTTTGCTCATCAGCAGACGATTCCCCTCCAGCCCAGAAAACGGGGCTTTAACATATTTCTGGCAGATGGCTCCCAGATAAAATCAGGAGTAGTTGACCAGGAAACTCCCCCTATCGCCACTACCATTGCTAACCAGCATCAGGAATTCCTCCGCCTAGATGCCATTGCATCACCTCTTTTTCCAGTCATTTTGGGACTCCCTTGGCTGCGGGCCCATAACCCCCAAATTGACTGGGAAACCGGGTCTATCTTGTTTCCTTCCCCGTACTGTCAGGAACACTGTCACACTGCGGGCTCAGCAGCCCCCCAGGTCCTCCTGTGCTCCGAGGGGGACTCCAATCTGAAACAGGTTATTTTCGCAGCATACCATGATTTCTTAGATGTATTCAGTAAGCGGGGGGCAGACACCTTGCCCCCCCACCGCCCGTATGACTGTCCAATTGATCTGTTGCCCGGCTCCGAGATCCCTTTTGGGCGGATTTTTCCCCTGTCTGAACTGGAATTGGGGGCCCTGAAGGAATACATAGAGGACAGTCTCCAGAAGGGGTTCATCCGTGCCTCTACTTCACCAGCCGGGGCGGGGATCTTCTTTGTGGAGAAAAAAGACAAATCTCTGCGACCCTGCATTGACTATCATGAACTGAACAGAGTCACGATTAAAAACCGTTACCCACTGCCATTGGTACCTGAATTATTTCAGAGCCTGAAGGCTGCGGCAATATTTACTAAACTTGATCTCAGGGGGGCCTACAACTTGGTTCGCATAAGGGAGGGGGATGAGTGGAAGACAGCATTTCGTACCCGGTTTGGGCATTTCGAATATCTGGTAATGCCATTTGGACTGTGCAATGCCCCAGCCACATTCCAACATTTTGTAAACGACATTTTCCGGGATTACCTTGACGTTTTTGTAATTGTTTACCTAGACGATATACTGATCTTCTCATCCTCTCTGAAGGATCACAGAATACATGTGGCAAAGGTATTGGGTCGGTTGCGCCAGCATGGGTTATACGCCAAAGCAGATAAGTGCAGTTTCGAGCAGTCCAGCATTGCGTTTCTGGGTTTGATTATCTCCACCACGGGAATCGCAACGGACCCTCAGAAGGTCTCTGCAATTTTGGATTGGCCTGTGCCCACTGACAAAAAGGGCATCCAGCGCTTTATCGGCTTTGCAAATTTTTATCGGAAATTCATTAGGAACTTCTCGGGTCTGGTCTCCCCCATAACTCAGCTAACCAAACTTGGAACCCGCTTCAGATGGACGCCGGAGGCTCAGGAAGCCTTTGAGGCCTTGAAAAAACTATTTACCACGGCACCTATTTTGGGCCATCCAGACGCTTCCCTGCCCTACGTACTGGAGGTAGATGCATCTGAGAATGCGGTGGGTTCCATCCTGTCCCAGAGAAAAGGCACCAAAGAATTACCCCACCCCATAGCATTTTTCTCGAGGAAGCTCACCCCAGCCGAGAAGAACTACGATATTGGCGATCGGGAGTTGTTAGCCATCAAAACTGCACTGGAAGAATGGAGGTACTTGCTGGAAGGGGCCTCACACCCCATCTTGATCTTCACTGACCATAAAAATCTCGAGTACCTGAGGACTGCCAAACGGTTACGTCCACGGCAGTCAAGATGGGCGCTGTTTTTCTCCAGGTTCATATTCCATATCACTTACAGACCTGGGTCCAAAAATACAAAACCTGATGCGCTATCACGCATGTTCGAAGACTCCAAAGAAGAACCGGTACCTGATACTATTCTGTCCTCAGGGAATTTCTTGGCTCTCCAGACTGACCTTCGGTCCAAACTAATGGATGCATCCACGACCACAGCGACCCCAGCTGGGGTACCCCTCCAGAACAGGGGGGACTCCTCTGGAAGGAAGGATTGATCATGGTACCCGAAGAGGTCCGAACCCTTGTCTTAGGACAGTGTCATGACCATCCAATGGTGGGACACTTTGGCCCAGCGAAGACCCTGGAACTTCTTCAAGGTTCCTTTTGGTGGCCAAACATGGCCAAGGATTGCAGGCTCTACGTGAAATCTTGCACCATCTGTCAGAAGAACAAGCCATCGAGGAACAAGGCCTGGGAGCTGCTGCGGCCCTTGCCGATCCCTGCACGACCTTGGCAAAGGATCGCAATGGACTTTATAGTCGAGCTCCCCCCGTCTCAAGACCACACCGCGATCCTTGTAGTCATTGATCGTTTATCAAAAATGGCTCACTTTTTACCGTTAAAGAAGACTCCGTCAGCAGCCGAGACTGCGCAAATTTTTATCCAGGAAGTTGTAAGACTACATGGAATCCCGGAGGACATTGTCTCGGAATCGAGGGGTCCAATTCACGTCTAAATTTTGGAGAGCACCGTGCAAGGCGTTGGATATCAAATTATCCCTCTCCTCTGCGTTCCACCCCCAGACCAATGGACAGACCGAGAGGACCAACCAGACCCTGGAACAGTACCTGCGTTGCTACACATCCTTCCTACAGGATAATTGGCTACCACTCTTACCCTTGGCGGAGTTCGCGTACAACAACGCCAACCATTCTGCAACGGGGCAATCACCGTTTTTTTCAAACTACGGATTTCACCCTGTCTTTCTCCCTGACTTGGTTCCTGAATGCCCAGTTCCGGCGACACAGGACACGCTAGCTTTCTTCTCCTCCAACAATAAAATACTACAGGAGGCTATCGCTCGGGCCCAGGAGGACTACAAGAAGGCGTTTAACAAAAGACGAAGAGGGGACCTGGTGCTGCAGCCCGGGGACAAAGTGTGGTTGGTAACAACTAACTTGAAAATGCTATGTTAATCAAAGAAATTAGGACCAAAGTTCATAGGCCCCTTTTGCATAAAGCGGGCGGTCAACGAGGTGGCATACGAACTTGTCCTCCCTGACACACTCAAGATACACCCGGTCTTCCATGTGTCCCTGCTGAAACCAGTAATCCCTGATGCCTTCCCAGAACGAGAATCCCGACCTCCGGAGGCCATAACGGTCGAAGGGGAAGAAGAATTTGAGGTGGAAACGATCCTGAAGTGCCGAAGGAGGGGGGGGTCAGACCCAATTTTTTATTAAATGGAAGGGCTATGGCCCGGAGGATAATTCTTGGGAACCAGCCCATAATGTCCATGCACCCAGACTTGTCCGGAGGTTCCTTAGTGATCACCCGTGGTGGAGAGATCGGGTGGGCACCCAGAGGTTGCCCGTGGGGGGGGGCAATGTCAGGGATCCCCGCCGCGATAGGCTCGGCGCAGGCGCAGTGCACCGCCCTGTGTCAGTATGTGGGCACTGAGACCTGGCCGGCCGCAGCGAGAGAGTTCGCGCATGCGCAGTAGGGACCGCGGGCGCGTGGCACCAATGGCAGCGCAGGGCGGGATATTTAAATGGCCCTGAGCTGTCATTCAGTGCCTTCTGGTCTTTCCTTGTATCCTGTATCTGCGAACCTGTTCTAAGTAAGTTACTGACCCGGATTGTACCTGACCTTGTTGCCTTCTCCTGTCCAGACCCTTGCTTTGCCTGACCTCTCTCCTGAATGCCCCCGTTTGGATCTGACCTTCCGTTGCTGACCTGGCGTGTGACCCGACTACTCTCTGCCCGCTGCCTTGTACTGCTCCGTCCCCACTGTTACCGACCCGGCCCGTTTGACCCTGCACTTGCTCAGCCATCCATCCATCCCGACGGGATCACCCGACCTCCTCACATCAGGCTCTTCCCTGCGGGAGCCCCTGGCAAGTACCGCTACCACTGACAGGCGTGCTCAGTAGCCACGACCTGGTCTCGGGGTACTTCAAGTCCATCCCCACCATCAGGGGTTTGGTGAACACGTACCCTGGGGCTTAGATACTGTGCGGTGGGGACGTCTGGCCAGTGGAGTGCTAGTGGTACCGCCTGGTGGTCCCTTACAGATGGAGTAAGAATTGCGCAGGAGATAGGTCTAGGGAGTAGGTTGTTACTTGAGCAATTATTGACTGTATTTTTCCCCAGAATGGTTGGAGGATTGGGCAGTCCCACCATACGTGTAATAGTGTACCAGTCGCTTGGGAACATCTCCAACAAGAGTCGGGAATGATGGGATTAAATCTGTGGAGTAGAGATGGGACTCCATACCATCTTGAGTACAGTTTATAATTATTTTCCTGGGTCAAAAACACACATGGAACCTTTGTGTATATGACCATACACATGGTCCCAATCATTGGGGGCTAGGTGCAGTTGTAGGTCATTATTCCAGGCTACACAAGCCTTTCTAGACGTGCTTTCATTGGTGTTTTCTAGGCAGGTGTATAGTTTGGCGACCACATGTCTCTGTGGGGAATCTGTGGACAGAGTTTCTCAAATGGGGTAAGGGGTCTAGCATGCTCGTTTGGACGTGATGGGCTATGCATGAAGTGGTGGAGTTGCCGATACATCCATGGCATCAAATTTAGGGTTGGCCACTGATTCAGAAGGCGTTCTCTCATCAAGAAGACACCAGTCTTGAAAAGATGGTAAAGTCTCTGATCTTCCTGAGGGAGGGCCCCAGTGAGGAACGCATTAGACATTCCAGGGGGGAAGTCAGGGTTCATTCGGATAGGTGTGAGTGGACCAGGAGTTGAGGAAAGACCTGATTTCTGACATATCAAGTGTTAGCAAGACCGGGCCGATTAGTGGGTGTTCTTTGAAGTTTTCCCAGCCATGCAGATGAGGTGAGTGGGGTCACAGGGAAGGCAGCTTCCAGGTTCACCCAGGCATTACGTACATGTTTTGTAGACCAATCCACTATTCTAGCCATGTGGCAGGCCCAGTAATAGCGGGTAATATCTGGCATTAGCCTTAGGCATTGTAAATTGTTCAAAGCTGATTCTAGGATGTTTATTGCACCATAAAAAGAAGGTGCAAAGTGTCTTATATGAGCTAAAGAATGACTTAAGCAGTCTAATTGGTACCATTTGCATCAGGTACAGTAGCCGAGGAAAAACATTCATCTTAAGAATTGCTGCCCTTCCAAGCCAGGAGAAGATTGGTTTATCCCACTTCTGTAGGTCCTTGGTAATGCTGCGTATAATAGGTAAGAAGTTTTTTGTATATAGTTCTGAAAGGTGAGTTGGTAGTTGAATCTCTAGGTAAGTGATAGCTTTGGATTGCCAAGTGAAGGGGAAGTTTGCCCGCGATTGTCTGACCATGTCAGGGGTTAAGGAGACATTGAGGGCCTGGGATTTATAGAAATTGATTTTGAAGTTGGACAAATACTGAAATATTTTGAAGTCTTGAAGTAGATTAGAGAGAGTGATGTGTGGGTCCGCCAAGAAGAGGAATATATCGTCGGCAAATGCCGCTATTTTGTGTACTATGCCTTTGACCATAATTCCTCTGATGTTGTCATTCATATCAAGAAGGGTTACAGTGTGAGTATAAATAGAAGGGGAGATAACCTACACCCCTGTCTAGTCCCATTACTGATAGAGAAGGCATCCGACAGGAGACCATTGACTCTGACTTTGGCCGTTGGTACGGTATATAGCGACATGATAAAATTCATGACGTGCGGGGGAAGGCCAAGTCTAATCAAAACTGCTTCGATATAGTCCCAGGTCAACCTGTTGAACGCCTTCTCAGCGTCAAGAGAGAGAAAGAAGCCCGGTTGTTTCATTTGCATTAACCAATGATGTACATTTATAGCCCGTAACATGTTGTCTCTTGCTTCTCTCCCTGGCACAACCCCGACCTGGTCAGTGGATATGACGGAGTCAATAATGTGTAAAAGACGGTTAGCTAATATTTTAGTGAATATTTTTAGGTCAACATTCAGAAGGGAAATTGGGCGATAGTTGGCCATCGATGTCTTATCCTTGTCTTCTTTTGGTATGAGTGTGATATGGGCTTCAGAGAAAAATCTCATGGGTTGTCCAGGGGTATCTAGTGAGTTGAACACATTTAGGAATGGTTGCGCAAGAATGTCCAAAAAGGACATACAGTATGTGGTCATAAATCCGTCTGGGCCTGGGCTTTTGCCCGGTTTTAAATTGTGCAATGGCTTTTTGTAGTTCTGTCATTGTCAGTGCCCTGTCACTTGCTTGTGAACACAAGATAGGTTTGGGAAGATATTTCGAAAGGAAGGCATGGATAATGTCCGTGCGTGGTCTGCTGTCGGTTTTGGGGCTTGGGGGGAGATTGTAAAGTGTCTTATAGTAATTTTCAAATCAAGTTGCGCTATCCTAAGACGTTTTAAGTATTCAACCT
This sequence comes from Staurois parvus, assembly GCF_062004578.1. Classification (NCBI taxonomy): domain Eukaryota; kingdom Metazoa; phylum Chordata; class Amphibia; order Anura; family Ranidae; genus Staurois; species Staurois parvus. The sequence continues at coordinate 4,920,770 of NW_028318057.1, forward strand.
TGCTGGGAATGGATTTGGTAAATAGTGCGAGCTGCTTTTTTGGCTCGTAGAGCCCTAGCTAGGAATTTACCACATGTTCGTAGAATAGCTTCTGAGATAAAGCAAAGTTGCGCTTGGTTTTCTTTTCCACAGTTTCCAATAATTGTTTTCGTGCCAATACTAGCTCGGCTGTAAGGGTCAAGACCTGTTTACGTTTATGGGAACATTCTAGTCGATGTACTTTGTGGAGTAACGCGTTAAGACTAGAGATGAGCGAAGAAATGAAAAATTCGATTCGACTGATTCGGCGAATTCGTGGACAATATTCGATTCGAGTCGAATAAATTCGCTGTGAATTTAACTTAAAAAAGGGTGTTTCTAGGCTTCAGAGAGACTTAATATTAGTGCAGAACACTGTACCTTTAATTTAAATGCCCTTGGAGTCTGCTGGGGAAGAGAAATAATACTGTCTGTCAGTATGACATGCAGATGAGTGCCGTCGATCTTAGAATCACTGCACACTTCACTCCTTTGGCCAGTCACGGGGCCAAAACCAGTGTTTGGAGCCACAGTGTGGCGGTGGAGGCAGCAGCAATGGGAGGCCATACAGCAACCTATGACAAAATGGAAACCAGCAGGAGCGTGAGGAGACCTGAAAGTGGCACATGGCAGAGTGGGAGCAATGGGAGGCGGTACAGGGACCCAGGTCACACTGTGGGCCCAGCAGCAGCGTGACCAGGCGGTACGGGGGCCCATGGCCGATATGGGGCTTGGTGGCACCTATGGAAGGCCTGTAATCTGCCAGCAACCTATGACAAAATGGACAACCGCAGGAGTGTGAGGAGATTTCAAAGTGGCACATGGCAGAGTGGAAGCAATGGGAGGCCGTACAGGGACCCAGGTCACACTGTGGGCTCAGCAGCAGCGTGACCAGGAGGTACGGGGGCCCATGGTCGATATGGGGCCTGGCGGCACCTATGGAAGGCCGCTAATCTGCCAGCAACCTATGACAAAATGGACAACCGCAGGAGTGTGAGGAGATTTCAAAGAGGTACATGGCAGAGTGGAAGCAATGGGAGGCCGTACAGAGACCCAGGTCACACTGTGGGACCAGCATCAGCGTGAACAGGCGGTACGGGGGCCCATGGCCGATTTGACCTCATTCATCCCATAGTCCTGCCGACTCACGAATAGCGTGGCCTCCTCAAAGGGCCTGAGCAAGCGCAGGTGTCACACATGAGCTGACAATGGCTGACATCTAAGTTACACAGGGAGTACCTTTATCCGCTTTTAACATCAGGAAATCTGTGATGGCCTTTAGCTGTTCGTAAAGGCGGTCTAACATATGTAGGGTTGAATTACACCTTGTTGCAACGTCACAGCATGAGGAGTCGGTACGGGGGCCCATGGCAGATTACATGTCTGGCAGCAGCAATGGGAGGCCCGTAATCTGCCAGCACCCTATGTCAAAAAATTTAACACACCAGCAGTGTGAAGAGACCTGAAAGTGGCACATGGCAGCAGAGTGTGGCGATGGAGACAGCAGCAATGGGAGGCCGTACAGGGACCCATGAGAGACTCTAGACTTGGCAGCAGCATGAGGAGGCGGTTTATAGGGGCCCATGGCAGATTAGGGGCCTGGCAGCAGCTATGTGAGGCCCGTAATCTGCCTGCACCCTATGTCAAAAAATTTAACACACCAGCAGTGTGAAGGAGACCTGAAAGTGGCACATGGCAGCAGAGTGTGGCGATGGAGACAGCAGCAATGGGAGGCCGTACAGGGACCCATGAGAGACTCTGGACTTGGCAGCAGCATGAGGAGGCGGTATATAGGGGCCCATGGCAGATTAGGGGCCTGGCAGCAGCTATGTGAGGCCCGTAATCTGCCTGCACCCTATGTCAAAAAATTAAACACACCAGCAGTGTGAAGAGACCTGAAAGTGGCACATGGCAGCAGAGTGTGGCGATGGAGACAGCAGCAATGGGAGGCCGTACAGGGACCCATGAGAGACTCTGGACTTGGCAGCAGCATGAGGAGGCGGTATATAGGGGCCCATGGCAGATTAGGGGCCTGGCAGCAGCTATGTGAGGCCCGTAATCTGCCTGCACCCTATGTCAAAAAATTAAACACACCAGCAGTGTGAAGAGACCTGAAAGTGGCACATGGCAGCAGAGTGTGGCGATGGAGACAGCAGCAATGGGAGGCCGTACAGGGACCCATGACAGACTCTAGACTTGGCAGCAGCATGAGGAGGCGGTATATAGGGGCCCATGGCAGATTAGGGGCCTGGCAGCAGCTATGTGAGGCCCGTAATCTGCCTGCACCCTATGTCAAAAAATTTAACACACCAGCAGTGTGAAGAGACCTGAAAGTGGCACATGGCAGCAGAGTGTGGCGATGGAGACAGCAGCAATGGGAGGCCGTACAGGGACCCATGAGAGACTCTGGACTTGGCAGCAGCATGAGGAGGCGGTATATAGGGGCCCATGGCAGATTAGGGGCCTGGCAGCAGCTATGTGAGGCCCGTTATCTTGCAGCACCCTATGTCAAAAAATTAAACACACCAGCAGTGTGAAGAGACCTGAAAGTGGCACATGGCAGCAGAGTGTGGCGATGGAGACAGCAGCAATGGGAGGCCGTACAGGGACCCATGAGAGACTCTGGACTTGGCAGCAGCATGAGGAGGCGGTATATAGGGGCCCATGGCAGATTAGGGGCCTGGCAGCAGCTATGTGAGGCCCGTTATCTTGCAGCACCCTATGTCAAAAAATTAAACACACCAGCAGTGTGAAGAGACCTGAAAGTGGCACATGGCAGCAGAGTGTGGCGATGGAGACAGCAGCAATGGGAGGCCGTACAGGGACCCATGAGAGACTCTAGACTTGGCAGCAGCATGAGGAGGCGGTTTATAGGGGCCCATGGCAGATTAGGGGCCTGGCAGCAGCTATGTGAGGCCCGTAATCTGCCTGCACCCTATGTCAAAAAATTTAACACACCAGCAGTGTGAAGAGACCTGAAAGTGGCACATGGCAGCAGAGTGTGGCGATGGAGACAGCAGCAATGGGAGGCCGTACAGGGACCCATGAGAGACTCTAGACTTGGCAGCAGCATGAGGAGGCGGTATATAGGGGCCCATGGCAGATTAGGGGCCTGGCAGCAGCTATGTGAGGCCCGTAATCTGCCTGCACCCTATGTCAAAAAATTTAGCACACCAGCAGTGTGAAGAGACCTGAAAGTGGCACATGGCAGCAGAGTGTGGCGATGGAGACAGCAGCAATGGGAGGCTGTACAGGGACCCATGAGAGACTCTGGACCTAGCAGCAGCATGAGGAGGCGGTATATAGGGGCCTATGGCAGATTAGGGGCCTGGCAGCAGCTATAGGAGGCCCGTAATCTGCCAGCACCCTATGTCAAAAAATTAAACACACCAGCAGTGTGAGGAGACCTGAAAGTGGCACATGTTTGAGGCATGATTCATGGCGGATTTAGTCAGTTGTGTCAGGAACTGGTGGTTTGAAATCCAGACTAATCCACGCCTGATTCATTTTCACAAACGTGAGTCTCTCCACACTTTGGGTGGACAGTCGTGTCCTCCGCGGAGTTACAATACCTCCTGCCGCACTAAACACGCGCTCCGATGCCACGCTACTGGCCGGGCATGACAGCCTTTCAAGGGCAAATTCAGCTAGTTGGGGCCAAAGGTCAAGTTTCGTTGCCCAGTAGTCAAGGGGATTGTCTACCTCGGTTGGCAGGGTGCTGTCCAAGTAGGCCCAAGCCTGTTGTTTGAGCTCCTGCTCCAGGTCCACCTGATGCTGCTGCTGCTGCTGCGGCTGGTTAGTAGTTTCCTCACTGCGCTGGTGAAGAAAGCTACTCATCATCGACTGCAGACTGAGGCAGCCACTGCTGGTGGAGCTGCCACTGCTCCTACCACCCCACCCCTCCCCTGCTGCCATGCCAGCGGAACGCGAGCGCACAGGGCCCACAGTGTCTGAGGATGGACGTTGGCGCACAAAGGCAGAGACCAACTGACTACATAGGTGGTTTTTATAGTACGTAATTTTGGCCTCCCTCTCAGCAGGTGTGAAAAAGGCCACCATTTTGGACCGGTAGCGAGGGTCCAACAAGGTGGACAGCCAAAAGTCATCCCTCTGTCTGATGGTTATTATTCGGCTGTCGCTACGCAAGCAACCGAGCATGCTATGGGCCATTTGTGCCAAGGAATGCGAGGGACTCCCTGCCTCCATCTCCACAGCATACTGCCACGGTGCGTCTGGGTCCTCTGTCTCCTCCTCCTCCTCCTCTACCAGATGCTCCTGCTCCTCCACTCCTGTCCGCTGAGTGGAAAAACCACCCATTTCACTCAATAATTCCTGAGCACAAATGTCCTCCTCTACCTCCTCCTCTTCTTCCTGTCCTGCCCCCACAGGGGTCATGTGGCGTTGAGATCTGTGCGCCACGTCTACCGCACCCTGACCAGCCATTGTTAACAGCATTTGTTCCAGGACGTGCAACAGAGGAATGACGTCGTTCATCCCATAGTCCTGCCGACTCACGAATAGCGTGGCCTCCTCAAAGGGCCTGAGCAAGTGGCAGGTGTCACGCATGAGCTGCCAATGGCTGACATCTAAGTTACACAGGGGAGTACCTTTATCCGCTTGTAACATCAGGAAATCGGTGATGGCCTTTCGCTGCTCGTAAAGGCGGTCTAACATGTGTAGGGTTGAATTCCACCTTGTTGCAACGTCGCAGATCAGGCGATGCTGTGGAATTCCGTTCTGCCGCTGCAGCTCAATGAGGGTGTTCTTTGCGGTGTAGGAATGGCTGAAATGCATGCACAGTTTACGTGACATTTTAAGGATGTCTTGCAGTGGGATGGTGGATTTTAGGAACCGCTTGACAACCAGATTGAACACGTGAGCCATGCATGGCGCATGGCACAACCTTCCTTGACGCAGAGCAGACACCATGTTCTTTCCGTTGTCAGTCAACATGGTTCCGATTTTTAGTTTGCGCGGAGACAGCCATCTGTCGATTTCTCTGTTCATTACACTCAGCAGTTCCTCCCCTGTGTGACTACGTTCGCCAAGGCATACCAGGTGCAGCACAGCGTGACACCGTTGCGCCCTGCACATGTGATATGCCGGTCGGGTAATGGGACTTGGCATGGGGGTGGCGGCTGAGGACACGGCGGAAAAAGAGGTGGTAGAGGCGGACATGCTTGCTGGACCAAGGACGTGCAAACGTGGAGGCAAAAGCGTCGTGACCTGTCCAAGTTGCTGGTGCGGCTGTGCCGGCACCACGTTCACCCAGTGGGCCGTAAATGACATGTACTGTCCCTGACCGTAGTTACAGCTCCACACGTCGGCGCTGCCGTGCACTTTGGCAGAGACCGACATGCTCAAAGACTGGCCCACCATCTCTTCTACATGTGAATGCAGGGCTGGCACTGCCTTTTGGGCAAAGAAATGACGGCTTGGCACTCTCCACCGCGGCGCGGCACAAGCCATCATTTCTCGGAAAGGTGCTGAGTCCACCAGTTGGAAAGGGAGGGACTGCAGCACCAGCAACTTGGACAGGAGGACGTTCAGCTTTTGCACCGTCGGGTGCGTGCTCGCAAACTGTTGTCTCTTGGATACGGATTCCAAGAAAGACTGTTGACGGAATCCGAGAAGAGGAGTAGCAGGAGAAGGAGCATCTGAACGAGCGGAAGATGCCAACGAGCGACAACTCCCCTCAGCAGAGGTGTTGGAGCCTTGACTGGCTGATAGAGGGCGATTGACGACGTCGGGTGACGGAGCAAGTAACGGAGCGGGTGATGGAGCGGGGGCTGGGGCAGGCAGAACCGCCGTATGTTTATCACGGTTTTCCCAGGCCACCGAATGGTGACGCTGCATATGCTGACGCAACGCTGTAGTCCCAACATGGGCCCCCTGGCCACGCTTGCATTTCTGGCCACATAGTCGACATACGGCTACGTTTACTTCCTCGGGCGGCTTGAGGAAAAATTGCCACACCACCGAGTAGGAAACTTTGCCCCCGCTACTCTTCACTGGCTGACTGCTACTTCCTCCGTGCGCACCGGCACCACTACTGGCCGTGGTGGTAGGCTGCAGTGGAGCTGGTGCTCTACTCCGTGGACGTTTGGCTCCACTGACACTGATGCGACCCTGCTGCTGTCTCCTGGGCAACCCACCGACTGTTTTGCTCGCTGCCAAGCTGCCACCCTCTTCTCCTGATGATGCGGAAGAAATTGCCTGATGACGACGAGGCTGCCAAGTGCGATCAACCTCCTCATCATCAAGTAGGGTCTCCGCCTCACTACTAGCCCCCTCGGCTGCGTCTGGGTCAGGAGACAGACCTGTCTCTAGACCGGCTACCGAGCCACTCTCCTCGCCAGTACTTGTTCGCTTGGCTGCTGAAAAGGCCGATGTCTCCCCCCGTTCCTGACCGCCCTCTGTTAGCTCTTCCTCACTGTACAGTGGGGCTGAGCCCACAGCATGCGATACTTCGCTTGGTGAGGGAACAGCAAAGGACAGGGGCAGGTAGAGGACACGTGATTTCAGTGGGCTTGCTCCCGGGCCATGCCAACTAACGGTTGTGTCTGACGTACCCACCGACCGTTGGCTGTAGGTGTCAGAGGTGACCTGGGAAGAGGAAGACGACCGAGCCAACCAATCAATGACGGCAGGGTTGTCGGTGGAGACACGACCGCTGGATGACACCGGGAGCACTGGCCTCTGGCTGCGAATACTGCTGCCTCGACCCCTTCCTCTGCTGCCACGTCTGCTCGCTCCTAAAACATTGCCTCCTCTGCCACTCCTCTGGATGTTGTCTGACATACTATTTAATTCAACGATTAGGTGTCCCTGAGTAACAATTCTCTGGCACTCAGTAACAATTCTGTCTGTCCCTGAGTATGAATTCTGTGGCCCTGAGTAACAATTCTGTGTCTGTGCGAGTAACAATTCTGTGTCTGTGCAAGTAACAATTTTGTGTCTGTGCGAGTAACAATTCTCTGGCACTCAGTAACAATTCTGTCTGTCCCTGAGTAACAATTCTCTGGCACTCAGTAACAATTCTGTCTGTCCCTGAGTAACAATTCTCTGGCACTCAGTAACAATTCTGTCTGTCCCTGAGTATGAATTCTGTGGCCCTGAGTAACAATTCTGTGTCTGTGCGAGTAACAATTCTGTGTCTGTGCAAGTAACAATTTTGTGTCTGTGCGAGTAACAATTCTCTGGCACTCAGTAACAATTCTGTCTGTCCCTGAGTAACAATTCTCTGGCACTCAGTAACAATTCTGTCTGTCCCTGAGTATGAATTCTGTGGCCCTGAGTAACAATTCTGTGTCTGTGCGAGTAACAATTCTGTGTCTGTGCAAGTAACAATTTTGTGTCTGTGCGAGTAACAATTCTCTGGCACTCAGTAACAATTCTGTCTGTCCCTGAGTAACAATTCTCTGGCACTCAGTAACAATTCTGTCTGTCCCTGAGTAACAATTCTCTGGCACTCAGTAACAATTCTGTCTGTCCCTGAGTAACAATTCTCTGGCACTCAGTAACAATTCTGTGTCTGTGCGAGTAACAATTCTGTGTCTGTGCAAGTAACAATTTTGTGTCTGTGCGAGTAACAATTCTCTGGCACTCAGTAACAATTCTGTCTGTCCCTGAGTAACAATTCTCTGGCACTCAGTAACAATTCTGTCTGTCCCTGAGTAACAATTCTCTGGCACTCAGTAACAATTCTGTCTGTCCCTGAGTATGAATTCTGTGGCCCTGAGTAACAATTCTGTGTCTGTGCGAGTAACAATTCTGTGTCTGTGCAAGTAACAATTTTGTGTCTGTGCGAGTAACAATTCTCTGGCACTCAGTAACAATTCTGTCTGTCCCTGAGTAACAATTCTCTGGCACTCAGTAACAATTCTGTCTGTCCCTGAGTAACAATTCTCTGGCACTCAGTAACAATTCTGTCTGTCCCTGAGTAACAGTTCTCTGGCACTCAGTAACAATTCTGTCTGTCCCTGAGTAACAATTCTCTGGCACTCAGTAACAATTCTGTGTCTGTGCGAGTAACAATTCTGTGTCTGTGCAAGTAACAATTTTGTGTCTGTGCGAGTAACAATTCTCTGGCACTCAGTAACAATTCTGTCTGTCCCTGAGTAACAATTCTCTGGCACTCAGTAACAATTCTGTCTGTCCCTGAGTAACAATTCTCTGGTACTCAGTAACAATTCTGTCTGTCCCTGAGTATGAATTCTGTGGCCCTGAGTAACAATTCTGTGTCTGTGCGAGTAACAATTCTGTGTCTGTGCAAGTAACAATTTTGTGTCTGTGCGAGTAACAATTCTCTGGCACTCAGTAACAATTCTGTCTGTCCCTGAGTAACAATTCTCTGGCACTCAGTAACAATTCTGTCTGTCCCTGAGTATGAATTCTGTGGCCCTGAGTAACAATTCTGTGTCTGTGCGAGTAACAATTCTGTGTCTGTGCAAGTAACAATTTTGTGTCTGTGCGAGTAACAATTCTCTGGCACTCAGTAACAATTCTGTCTGTCCCTGAGTAACAATTCTCTGGCACTCAGTAACAATTCTGTCTGTCCCTGAGTAACAATTCTCTGGCACTCAGTAACAATTCTGTCTGTCCCTGAGTAACAATTCTCTGGCACTCAGTAACAATTCTGTGTCTGTGCGAGTAACAATTCTGTGTCTGTGCAAGTAACAATTTTGTGTCTGTGCGAGTAACAATTCTCTGGCACTCAGTAACAATTCTGTCTGTCCCTGAGTAACAATTCTCTGGCACTCAGTAACAATTCTGTCTGTCCCTGAGTAACAATTCTCTGGCACTCAGTAACAATTCTGTCTGTCCCTGAGTATGAATTCTGTGGCCCTGAGTAACAATTCTGTGTCTGTGCGAGTAACAATTCTGTGTCTGTGCAAGTAACAATTTTGTGTCTGTGCGAGTAACAATTCTCTGGCACTCAGTAACAATTCTGTCTGTCCCTGAGTAACAATTCTCTGGCACTCAGTAACAATTCTGTCTGTCCCTGAGTAACAATTCTCTGGCACTCAGTAACAATTCTGTCTGTCCCTGAGTAACAATTCTCTGGCACTCAGTAACAATTCTGTCTGTCCCTGAGTAACAATTCTCTGGCACTCAGTAACAATTCTGTGTCTGTGCGAGTAACAATTCTGTGTCTGTGCAAGTAACAATTTTGTGTCTGTGCGAGTAACAATTCTCTGGCACTCAGTAACAATTCTGTCTGTCCCTGAGTAACAATTCTCTGGCACTCAGTAACAATTCTGTCTGTCCCTGAGTAACAATTCTCTGGCACTCAGTAACAATTCTGTCTGTCCCTGAGTATGAATTCTGTGGCCCTGAGTAACAATTCTGTGTCTGTGCGAGTAACAATTCTGTGTCTGTGCAAGTAACAATTTTGTGTCTGTGCGAGTAACAATTCTCTGGCACTCAGTAACAATTCTGTCTGTCCCTGAGTAACAATTCTCTGGCACTCAGTAACAATTCTGTCTGTCCCTGAGTAACAATTCTCTGGCACTCAGTAACAATTCTGTCTGTCCCTGAGTATGAATTCTGTGGCCCTGAGTAACAATTCTGTGTCTGTGCGAGTAACAATTCTGTGTCTGTGCAAGTAACAATTTTGTGTCTGTGCGAGTAACAATTCTCTGGCACTCAGTAACAATTCTGTCTGTCCCTGAGTAACAATTCTCTGGCACTCAGTAACAATTCTGTCTGTCCCTGAGTAACAATTCTCTGGCACTCAGTAACAATTCTGTCTGTCCCTGAGTAACAATTCTCTGGCACTCAGTAACAATTCTGTCTGTCCCTGAGTATGAATTCTGTGGCCCTGAGTAACAATTCTGTCTGTGCGAGTAACAATTCTGTGTCTGTGCAAGTAACAATTTTGTGTCTGTGCGAGTAACAATTCTCTGGCACTCAGTAACAATTCTGTCTGTCCCTGAGTAACAATTCTCTGGCACTCAGTAACAATTCTGTCTGTCCCTGAGTAACAATTCTCTGGCACTCAGTAACAATTCTGTCTGTCCCTGAGTAACAATTCTGTCTGTCCCTGAGAATGAATTCTGTGGCCCTGAGTAAGAATTCTCTGGCACTCAGTAACAATTCTGTCTGTCCCTGAGTAACAATTCTCTGGCACTCAGTAACAATTCTGTCTGTCCCTGAGTAAAAATTCTGTGGCCCTAATAACGTTTCTGTGGCCCTAAGTAACAATTCTCTGGCACTGAGTGAAAATTCTGTCTGTCCCTGAGTATGAATTCTGTGGCCCTAACTAGCGTTTCTTTGTCCCTAAATAACGATTCTGTGGCCCTCATTAACAAGTCTGTGTCCCTGAGTAATGGTTCTCTGTCCCTAAGTAACTTCTCTCTGTCCCCAATTCTCGTTTCTGTGGCCCTAACTCTGTCCCTGTCCCTAGTACAGAGCGGTCTGCCTCTGTTCAATGACTGCAGGCAAATGAAGATTTCCAAAATGGCCGCTATATATACCTCGACCATTACACAGTGCTGGCTGGCTGGCTGCTGATTGGCTGATGCGATCACATGTCGTTGAGGAATGCATTATGGGGCAGCGCGCCTTGTCTGCGCGCCTTCCCCGACATCCCCGCTCCGTCGCCGCACATGTCAGCCGCCATTTTCGGAAAAATTTCGATTCGCGCGTCCGAATTAGGCTGTTTTTCGGATTCGGCACGAATGGAAATTTTTCCGATATTCGACTCGAATTCCACTTCGGATACTTCGATTCGCTCATCTCTAGTTAAGACGCGTGAGCAGCTTGCTTTCGAGAGGCTGCAATTGCGAGAAGAAGCCCACGTGTCACACATTTGTGTGCTTCCCATTGGGTGAGAGGGGTCGTTTCTGGAGATATATTTTCCTTAAAGTAGTTAAGCAGACATTCACGAATTTGAAGAGTCACAGATGAGTCTGTAAGAAGAAATGGGTCTAGGCGTTCTATCTTTTGGAGATGATTGGAGCATCTGGAAGATACATGGTCATAATAATAGGGTGGTGGTCTGAAAGGATCATAAGCTCAAAGGAGGCCGACTTCAAGGTATGAAGATCTTTTTGCGAAAGAAAGAGATAATCAATTCTAGAATAGTGATTGTGAGGTGCGGAGAAAAATGTGTAATCTTTGTCAGGAGTGTAAAGTACGCCAGGTATCATGTAGGAAGAGATCTGTAAGTTCCAGTTTGATCTGCTTAAGTGCTCGAAAAGGTTTTGAAGAAGTACCCGTCGAAGTGTCTTCCAGAGGGTTTAATGCTACATTAAAGTCACCACCTAAAATCAGGATGCCTGATTGGAAAGTTGTTAGTGTTTTCGCAATTTTTCGCAATTTTACAGAAAAAGCTAACTTGCTATATATGTTAGCTAGTGGGGCTATATATGTTAGCTAGTGTGATCGGCCTATTATGAAGGATACCTTTATGGAAGAGGAACCTACCCTCTGAGTCCTCAAGAGAGTCAGTAATTGTAAGCAAGAGTCTTAGAACTTAAAATGGATACACCTTTTGCTTTCACCTCAGTATTAACTGCATGGTAAACTGTCAGGTAGTTCGCGTTGGAGAATTTAGGGATATGGTCAGCACGGAAATGAGTTTCTTGGATGAAAAGCACATCTGCTCATAAGCTTTTCATATAAGTCAGTAGTTGTGAGCATTTCTCAGGTATATTTAGACCTCTTACATTAGGAGACGCCACGGAAAGCGTAGGAGGAGCTTGTAAAGTTGTGGGGGGCATTGTCTTTCTCTGCGGAAAGTGAGCATTACCCAGGGAAAGTATGGTCGGATATTTAGAGCGACCCTGCAGAGAGTTGCAGATAAAAAAGGAGAAAAAAAAAAAAGGAGTGGGGGGAAGAAGAAAGAGAAATAGGAGGAAGTAAGGGGAAGTAAAGAGAGAGAGCACAAACAAGAAGGCGGAAGGGGGTAGATAAGGGGGCTGTTATGCACCTCTATTAAGTCGTATAAAATATGACAGGGAGTGATCAGAGGGGTTGGTCAAGTACAAAAATTTGGCGACGGGGTAGTCCAGCTAAGCCATCCTTTATTGTTGTCTTCTATGTTGTTATGAATTTTAATGCTGTTTTGTTGTTTAGTCGGACTCAAGGGAGTCCACTGTGGGGGGCCGTGATTGAGTCCCAAGGACAACGTCCCAGCACCTGTTTTATATGCGAGTGCAGGTAAATATGGGTGTCTTGGGATCAGGTAAAAGGTAGCAACAACACACGGAGGAACAGAGAAATTATCATAATGCTGTAGGGAGAGCTTAGCTGATTATGGGATGGGTGAAGGTATGGGGAGTAATCATGGTGTAGATGGATGACATGTGGTAGCTCAATTAGTCGTATTCAACACTGGGAATGGTAGACAAAATGGGAGGATGCAGTGTACCAGAGAGGCGTTTCTTAAAAACACATCAATGGGTATAAAAGTCACAGTATGGTAGCATGGTGGAGTTGTGTATCGGGACAGTGTATCAGCACGTATTCACAACAATATAACACAGCATTACCAATACAAGGTAGGCATAATGTGTACCATGGCTCATTCTAGGAGTGGAGATCAAAAGTCAGGTCTCTTCACAGATCAATGTAGAAAGTGGTTATTACAAAGTGCTTGTTCAGGCCTAAGATATCAAAAATACATATAACTTTGTAAATAAACATTTTGCAATGAATGAGATGAGATATTGGTATGGACAACATTTCTAGTTTATATTAGCAACCTGCACATCTTGATCAAAGAAGGCGGTAACCCATACGGATGTAACCAACACTATAAAGCAGGGTGTTGCCTTACAATTATGTATGCGCTAGGTCAATAAGTGCCCTATCCTGCAGTTTGCTTGGCAATGTGATAATTCAGCCAGCTGAGAGTGTGGGATAACATTGCGTATGTATATTTACTATAATCTACCAGGAACATAATCAGTACAAGTAGTATGTATGAGTATACAGACAGCTTTATGAGACACACATACCCCATAACCTCGACAAAGGGACGTCAGAAGGCTCTCGGTCAAGGAATACCGGGAGATACGATCAGGATAGTGATCAGACATTACGCTGGGAAAAGTACTGTGGCGACACTGCAAAAGAGAAGTGAACAGAAAAAGAAAAAAAAGAAAAAAGAAAAAAGGGAAGGGGGGAATGTCATTCACAACGCGCCTTGCGATGAGCAGGCGATGCTGGTAGACTGTCCCCAATGGTGGGTCTGCACCCGGTCAGCGAAGACGGAGGTCGGGAGGAAGGTCTACTGCGTCTCGCTGCTCCAGGGTGTCCTGATGGCTGGGCTTCCATGTGTTCATCCCTTGTCTGGGGTGGGAAGTGGAGTTCCCCGAACCAATTTGGCAGATCTACTGTTGGGATGTCTCGCAAAATGGTTGTACATCTTCCGGGAATCTCAGGGTAGCCACTCGTCCCAGGTGTGAAGCTGAGAGGCCAAACGGGAATTTCCAGCGATACGTTATTCCGCGAGAACGAAGTAGATCCAGGGAGCGTAAGTCCTTTCTCCGCTGAAGGGTAACATGTGAAAGATCTTGAAATAATTTAATGTCTGCTCCATTGAAAATAATGTGATTTCTGTCTCGCGCTCTGCGTAACAGCTGTTCCTTGAGTCGGAAGTTCACTAGGTAGCAGATTACATCTTGCAGGGGTTCCATGTCCCTGCTTTTGGGTCTAAGAGCCCTGTGGAGACGTTCAATCTTAATAGGCAACTCCTGGGGTCTTTCCAGTAGATCTTTAAAGATGGTTAGGAGCGTTTGTGGTAACTGACCTGCCTCAATCGCCTCAGGTATGTCACGCACCCTTAAATTGTGACGCCGTCCCCTGTTGTCCAAGTCCTCAATATGACGATCAATCTCGCGTAGATGCATGGTGTGTGTATCTACCAGTTGGCGTGTATCATGTAGGACAAGATCCTGGTTGATAATTTTATCTTCTACGGCTTCCAGCCTCTGTGCCACTGCCTGCATATCAATATGTAGGTCAGCAATCGCTGCAGAGAGGGTCTCTTATATCAAGAGCCACAGTCTTCAGATCCCCTATAGTAAGAGGGGAGCCTGTCGGGGAAGATGCTATGGCAGCTGCCGCTGGGTTCCTGCTCCGAGAGCGGGATTCTCTGCGACTGGAGTGGGAGGAGGCAGCATGAGAGGAGGCCTCAGTGTGTTCATGGGCCTGGGACCGGAATAACTCCGTTATATTGCGGCTTGCGGGTCCGCTCATCGGGCGGGGAGACCGCGATCCTGAGGCGGAGGCTTTCCTATCCACCGTGTGTTGGAGCTCCGGGGATTACACGGACATCATCCTCCGGGCCCAAACCACGCCCCCCCCCCTGCTCCTTTAGCTACCATCTGGAAATGTGGCATATATTTTTGATTGATGATGGTACTACTTTGATATGATTCCAGCACAATTTTGGCCCCATACAAACCACATCTAAGTAGCATCCAAAATTGCACTATATATGTGCACCAAAATCTGACTGCAGCAGTGTAAACCTAGCCTGAAACAGTTTCAGGGACTGTTAACAAATATTAGATAATTTATGAAAAACATAGTTTGTGACACTCACATATATTGACTATAGAATTCAGTAAAATCACTTACTCTATCGCATTCAGGAAATCATCCATAATTGTAATGGTTAAACCTGTATAAAAATAAAATAAAGTATATATTTAAATTGCCTGTGAACATTTGTATCCCTTTTTTAATATTTTAGCTGTTACCATAATTTGCCATATTTTATAAAAATTCTCTATTACCACTACCAAAAATAATCTCTAAAATATACAGAAGTAATTTTGTTTGCAACAATTAGACCCTTAGAATGTCCTATTTTCTTTAACAATATATGGCAGTAGTCAGGTATGTGACTACCCCCCCCCTCCCCCAACCTTGGGGTCTTTTTGGTGATCAGGGAAGTGGCATTAAGTTTCTCAGGTGAAAATCGTCTTGATCTGCTTAGCAGTATTTCCCTGTAGCGTTCAGAATTTGATATGTCCCTGGCCAACTGCTTTTCAAGAAACCTGGATATTTTCTTCATCAACTTCTGGCTTTGTCTTAACAGTGGTTTGACGAGACTGGAAGTGCAGAGACCACAGTGGTCTAAGCCTATATACCAGGTTCTTTTTATGCAGGCATTAGAGGACTAAAGTTCTCATCATATCCTTTTCATATCATATTTATTTGTAAAAAAAAAACAAACAATCATGACACTGCAACATTAGAGGAGCATGAATATAAAAGACAAAAAGGTGTAGAACAGCTTCAAAACAAAAGACAAAAGCACATTGAGCATCCAAATATAAATGCACAGTGGAACACAATGCAAAAAGTACAAAGACATATGATAAATAAAGATACACAAAATCGTCAGGGTTTAAAAATGCATTAGAATTCCTTTACATAAATTACAAGTACAAGTAATTTCAAGAAAGTGTTGTTTGGAGATCTAGGTATCCCACTTAACAGAGAATGGAGACATTTTATCATGAAGGATATAAAAATTATTTCCATTAATATACAGTAACTGTATCAGTTCTATCAATAGAATGGGACAACTGAAGATTTCCAATGCAAGGCTATAGCACATAATGTTGCAAGGCAAATGGTGTGGATACGTTTTTCTTTTTAGTGCAAAACACCTATGATTGGTGCAAAAAAAAAAAAAAAGGCACAGTGGTAGTGTTTGGCCTGTAATATCGGAGGCAATCGCAGAGATTCTACACCTTTTGGGTGCGTCTTTATCACAGTCCCCAAAAATATGGGCCAATGAACCTCTAGCTCAACAGCCTCTGAAAAACAAGAGGCTTGTTGTTGGAGCTCCCCTGTGTTCTACTGATTATCTGTTAGTATATCTGTGTACTGACCCCAGCATCGTCCCTGACATCCCTCCTGTATTGTCTGCCCATGTACCGACCCCGGCTTTGTTCCTGACATCGCTAGTTTTCCGCCTGTCCTGACCTCAGCTTTCCAACTGGATCTCCTGTGTCTACTCCTAATGTACCCTGTTCCCTCTAGCTGTCTCCTCTACCTCAGCTGGGTGTACCTGGGGGCTGTGACCTGGTTCCAGCTTGCTCCAAGTCCATCCCCACCATCACAGGCCCTGGTGAACAAGCAGGCTCGGGCTTAGATTCCGTGCCCTGGGGAACCCCAAGCTGTGGTTTTATAGAGCTCACTACCATAGACGTGACAGTAGGAAGTGCGTGTTGCCTAGCTGTGCAGGACTTTAGGGGGACCCAATTCTCTAGCGACTCCTAAGGGGTTTGTGCTACACTCGGATAACTCTCTCTGGAGCTGAGCCATCCCTTCTGTCAATTTCCTGGATGGGCACCTCCTGTCACAGTGTGAGGTCAGGTTCAGAGACCAGTAGCTATAGTAGCAGACCAACCAACAGGATACAGAAAACAAGCAGGTCACCCTGGGAAATGATACAGGCTCACCTGAGGTGCGGGGTCTAGACACTAACCTGTATTTACCAGAGCTTCTGATGGTGGAGATGGATTTTGTAGGTAGGGATCTAGCAGAAGCGTAGTCAGTAAACAAGCCAAGGGTTGGTAACAAGCGGTAGCAGGTTGGGATGAGGCAGAATCGTAGTCAAGTAACAAGCCAAAGGTCGGTAGTGAAGGTATGGACGGCAGCAGGAGAGACAACGTTAGATACTGGCTGGAGAAGGCACAATAATCTGGCAAACAGGAAATGCAGAGACATGGCTTTTATCAGGAAGTTCATGGGAGGAGCAAGGGGTGCAAGGTTCAAGATAAACAAGGTCAAGGTAGGATCATCCAAATAATTGTCAAGGGAGCTGTCCAGCATTCCAGGTGGCTCAGCAAGAAGAAACATTGCCTCTCACCACAGAAGGCCCAGGTTCAGACCCAGGCTCTGACACCTCCCATGGTCTGTTCAGTTGAGCATGGTTCTATCTATTGTGCATCTGAGTCTGAGCCATGTCTCTTTCTCCTGACAAACTATGGCCATTTCTAACAGCTCAATGAACTTCTGTTTGGGTTGTATTTTTGTTTTGTTTTTCAATTTTAATTTTTTGCAAGGTTTCCATGACCCTGTCAGACAACAATCCACCTATAAATCATTCCTTCAGTTATCTGTCCACATCAGCCCAGCCAGGCCATCTCTGTCTCTGCTGGCATGTCTTGTAGTTTCAGCGCATGGTAAGAAGTAGATTCTCCTGTTTCTAACTGTAGCACTCTCCTAGTCAGTTGCTAGGATCATTTAGTTTGATCCCATTGTAGTCAATGGGATTAATTTGTTCTGTTAGGCAAGTTTAATTTGACTTACTGTATTCAGTGATGCTGGTATTTGTTTGGGTTACAGTGTAAGTGCTAGTGAAGATAAATTTATTTCTGGCCTACTGTAATCAGTGGAGCTGGGTTTGATTGTGTTGGTTATGTCTGTGTCCCAGAGGCTGCATGATTGTTTGCTTCTACCTGTTCACCTGGAGGAGCTCTGGGTAATAGAGGAAGGGAGGGTGTCATTTAGCAGCATAATATTTATGTAGCCCCAGCCAATCCTTGGCAGACCTGGCACAGAGGATTCTGGGAGAAAGCATAAATACCCTGAAGCAGCCTTGTCTTTTTCATAGTTACATAGTCTGCCTGAAAAAAGACAACAGTCCATCCAGTTCAACCAAAAAAAACCCAAAAAGTTATAATCCTATACCCATAGTTGATCCAGAGGAAGGCAAAAAACCCAACAAAGCATGATCCAATTTGCTCCTGCAGGGGTAAAAAAATCCTTCCCGATCCCCAAGTGGCAATCGGATATTCCCTGTATCAACTTTACCTATAAATGTTAGTAACCAGCTATATTCTGTGTAATCAAGAAATAATCCAGGCCTTTTTTTTAAAGCAATCCATTGAGCTGGCCAACTCTTGAGCGAGTCTTTTTCCAAAGAGAAAGATCAACGCCTAGGAAGCTGGGTAGCTGGTGGGCCTGGAGCTACTGTAAGCTGATAAAGGCTGAATGAGGTGCTGTTGGCTGAGGATCTAGTCTGGGACTACTGGGAGAAAACCATTTCTCCGGGGGCACTAGTGAGTACAGATGAGGAGAGGTCCTAGCAACTAAGTGCTATCACCCCTTTTGTGTGTTAAAAGTTTGGCTGTGTGTTTCCTAAGAAACTTTGTCCTGAAGAGTATGGCACAATCTGATCAATATGGTCTGGTTCATAAATAGATGTACCTCCACCCCATATTTTCCAAAAAAAATAAAGTCGAATGGCCATGGGACGTAAGAGAGATGCACCTGGATAACAAATGTGTCATGATCAGGGGTCAGGCTCCACATACTATCCAGTGTTTACCAGAGCTCCTGATTGTGAAGGATTTAAGCTGTGTGTTATACCAGGTCACAGTCCTTATGATAGCCCCAGCAGAAGGTGAGCAAGGCAATGTCCACTAGTGGAGTAAGCAGGTAAGGATCAAACAGAAGCATAGTCGGTAAACAAGCCAAAGGTCAGTAAGGAATAGTCACAGGTTGGGATCAGGCAGAAGCGTAGTCGAGGAACAAGCCAAGTGTCAATAATGAGTGGTAGCAAAATATGGATGGTAGCAGGGAAGACAACAATGAGCTACTGGCTGAAGAGAGCAGAATAATCTGGCAAACAGGAAGTTCAGAGACATGGCTTAAATCAGAAAGTTCATAGGAGCAGAAAAGAGTTCAAGGCAAACAAGGTTCTAGTAAGATCACTTAAGTAATTGTTCAGCATTCCAGGTGGCTCAGCAAGAAGAGACATTGTTGGACACAGCAGAGTTCCCAGGTTTGGACGCAGGCTCTGACAACATGTATATTAAATCTTTTTGTTTTATTAACCGCTTCCTGTTTGCCCTATAGCAGAAGTACTGCTACAGGGCGGTACTGGTGCGCAAAATCGCGTATATATAGGGGACCTACCCGCCCTACCCGTGCCGCCATTCGCTGCCTCGGCTGTCAATCATCGGGTCCTGGTTGGTGATTTCTCGCTGGCGCCCATTGATTGCCCAGTGTCTCCGACAGGGGGAGAACTGTAAACAAAACAGTTCTCTCCCCTGTCAGCTCCTGCAGATTGCTTTGCTTGGCTGTGCATAGCACAGTCATGGAAAGCAGTGTGCTTACAGTGAAACACACACACAGCACACAGTTAACCCTTTGATCGCCCCAGATGTTAAGCACTTCCTGCCCAGTGCCATTAGTACAGTGTCAGTGCTTTTTATTAGCACTGATCACTATATTGGTGTCACTGGGGATGTCAGTGACACCAAGTCTGTTCCCCTCAGTGCCGCAGTAATGCTATAAGTCGCTGATCGCCGCAATTACTAGTAAAAATTTTAAAAAAAAGAAAATAATCCCAGTATACTGACATGTTTAACTAGTTGCTGACCGCAGAAAGACGAATGACAGCAGCACTGCGGCCGGCCAGTTCTGGGAGGGCGTTATATGACATCCTCCCAGAACACGCTCTCCTGCACATCCCCGGGGGCACGCACCCGGCGATCTCCATGATCGCTGTGTTCTGTGGACACAGCTGATCACATGATGTGGTAAAAGGCCAATCACAGCTGCCTTTTACCACGTGATCAGAGGGAAATGTAATTGCCGGTTCTCCCTGATACAAAAAACAATGGAGAACCACCTGCGCTACCCTGAATACACTATTATTCTAGGAATGGGACACCTGGCTATACACCCCTAGTGAATCCTCCTGTGTGTAATTATCCCAAACTCAATTCTTCATATTATTATACAATCTTATGCAGTGATGTTTGATAAACCATATGAAATAAAATAAAAATGTGCAAAATGCATAAAACACAATACATAAACCCACTTGTGTCCCTAAACAGGGTGAAATCACAAACATGTATTAAACCACACATGATAAACCACTTGGCATAAATAAATGCCCAAAGGTGCAGGGGAAATAGACTGACAAATGGCACTACTGTGCCTATAAAACAAATAATAGGATGGTCAGGATAAATGGACCCTGACTATAAGACAATCTACAAGGACTATATCAAATCCTTCAACATAAATGTGCGACCACCACATGTACCAAAGTATAAATTGCCGTGCTTTAGTCCCTAAACTTGGGACTATACTACTATATAAATAGCAGGAAGAAAAATAAATAAATAAATAAAAATAATTAAATAAAATATTGCATACAGTCTTGCGGAGTCTCCCCACCCTGACTGCAATGCTGTGCTTTTTCTGTGGAAGGGGACACTGTGCACTCATCTAAGAGGACCCTGCACACGGACAACTCCATTTGTTCTTACATAAAATTCAGCACAGAGAGGTGGAGTGTAGTATGAAGACCCCACAATCAGGTCTCAGTTTTATTTGTGTGCCCAGCTGCTGCTGAACATCTAAGGAGGAGATAAAGAGCAGCAGAAGAAGTAAAAGATCCCTGCGGGATAGTGGCATATGAGGAAAAGAGCATTAGGAAGCAATTAAGGGATACCCACCACTCTTTACATGGTGCAACATCAGGGGTGTATTTACCACAAGGCAAACAAGGCATTTGCCTAGGCCGGCATTTTTCAGGGGGGGCAGCACTGCCCCTTTGCAGAAGGGACGGAAGAAGGGACACATGTGGCATGGGGACCTGGTGGGTTCTGAGAGATGCTGTGCATTTCATGACGGTGTATGCACAGCCCGACTCTCGTTCTGGGGGATGTCCAGAGCTGTGAAGGTGAGTGTCTTTCTCTCTCTCGCCATGGGGGGTGGCTGCTGGTGTATGGGGGGCAGTGGTAGTGGAGGGCTTGGATAGAGGGTAGGGGTGCTCTTGGTCAATGTCAGGCTCTTTTTGCGGAGGGCACCAATTTTTGTGTTGCCTAGGGCAACACAGAACCTAAATACACCACTGTGCAACATATTATCTAAAGTTCCATATGTGAACAAAAAGCAGAGTAGGCCTATAATAGGCTGAAAAGGAGATGAGCGCATAACCTAATCACAATAAGGAGTCACCGGGAATTGTAATTACTTATTTTTGTTCACTTTTATTGGGATTTGTCACTTTTATACCACCAGAGACTTATTTATCTGTTCAATCCACTTTTATTTAATTTTTTTGGATCACATTATTATATTTTTTTGGGACTGTCACTATTTAGTTGTCACTAGAGACTTTATGTTAATTATTTATGTTTAATTTATTATCATATTTTTTATTTTTTTATTTAACATTTTTTTGTGATTAATTTGTTCTAAGTTACACACTTTGTTTGTTTTTTTAATCATTTTATTGGCAGTTTTTGATATTAATTAGGAGCGCGACATTCATTTAATATTTTTTATGGTATGCACACATGGACTGAGGATGTGTCAGCTAACCTTATCTAATTATATTAGGGGGCTCACAAGTAATATTTAATTTAAATAGACAGAAATGGTTCATTATGGCCTGTTAAGATGTCAATGTGTGAAACAGGGGCCAAGGAATCCTAGATGTAATTGTGACTGCGTGCCTGGCATGGCAGAGGGAGAGAGGCACAATGATAGACATCTGAGGAAATTGGAGAGAGCCAAGGATGTGGGGGCAGCCCACTGCCTGATCAAAGGGGTAAGGAGGCAGCAGACACAGGCCAAATGTGTCTCTCCCAGTATACAGAGGGAGACCATTTACTAACACAAGAAGCTGGTGAGAAGGGGCTGGCTACATTAAACTTTGACAAAAGAGGGAGTGTGTTGCCTTCAAGTAACACAGTGTCAGTGACATTATCATTGCTCAAAGGAACCAGAGTCAGTGTCATCATCAATGTTTAAAGGGATATTGCCCTGAGCTCTCCAACAGTTGGGCCCCAATGAACTGGACAGCAGAAAAGAGTATGTTACAGACTGCTGAACTGTTAGGGTTTGTTAAACCTTGATTTAAAATGCTGACTCTTGACAAATGCACATATAGCAATAAAACGCTCCCCCAAACGCCATATGTGCGTTTTTCGTGTGTTTGATGCATGTTAGGGCATGTTAAAACCGCACCAGAGAAGTCTATATTTTCCTTTAATCAGCTGTAATGTTATTAACCACTTGCCCTCCAGAGGATTTACCCCACTTTTTGACCCGGCCATTTTTTGCGATACGGAGCTGGGTTAATTTAACTGACAATTGCGTGGTCATGCAACACTGCACCCAAATTAAATGTATGTCCTTTTTTCCACACACATAGTGCTTTCTTTCAGTGGTATTTTATCACTTCTGCGTTTATTTTTTTGCACTATAAAAAAAAAAAGACAAACAATTTTGAAAAAAACCCTCAATATTTTAGATTTTTGCTATAAGACATATCATATATGGGGCGGCACAGTGGCTTAGTGGTTAGCACATCTGCCTTGCAGTAAATTGGTCATGGATTCAATTCCTGACCATGGTGACTCCTGCATGGAGTTTGAATGTTCTCCCTGTGCTTGCATGGGTTTCTTCCGGGTGCTCCGGTTTCCTCCCACACTCCAAAGACATGCTGGTAAGTCAATTGGATCCTGTCTAATTTGGCCCTAATATGTGTATGTATGTAAGTTAGGGGCCTTAGTTTGTACACCCCTTGAGGGTTAGGGACTGATGTGAATGTTCAATATATATTTGTAAAGCGCTGCGTAAATTGACAGCGCTATATAAGTACCTGAAATAAATAAATATCCAGTAAAAAAAAATTTTACAAATCAAACTTCGTCATAAATTTAGGCCAAAATTTATTCTGCCACAAAAAATCCCAATAAGTGTAAATTAATTGGTTTACGTGAAAGTTATAACGTCTACAAATGGTGGTATATATACTGAAATTTGTTTTTTAATACTAGTAATGGCAGCGATAAGTGACTTATAGGGAGATTGTGGGACTGCAGCGGGCATTCTGACACTGGGGGGGAACTGACTAACTGCCACTGACATCCCCAGTGACACTAATACAGTGATCAGTGCTAATAGAAAGCACTGACACTGTACTAATGACACTGGGCAGGAAGGGGTTAACATCTGGGGCAATCAAAGGGTTAACTGTGTGCTGTTTTACTATGTTGCCTGTGTGTGATTTACTGTGTAAGCATGCTGCTTTGTATGGCTCTGCTATGCAGAGCAAAACAAAGCTGCATGCTGGAGCTGACATGGTAGCGATCTGTATTATTATTTTTATTATACAGGATTTATATAGTGCCAACAGTTTGCTCAGTGCTTTACAATATAACGGGAGACAATACAGCAACAATACAGTTCAATACAAGAGGGATAAGAGGGGATAGCCTGCGATGAGGTAGGCCAATGAGGAGGGAGTTACAATAGTCAAGGCGAAATATAACAAGGGAGTGGATAAGTTGCTTAGTGGTTTCCGAGGTTAGGAACAGGCGTATCTTGGAGATGTTGCGGAGGTGAAGTCTACAAGATTTGGACAGTGATTGGATTTGGGGCTGAGAGGACAGATGGGGGTCTAGGATTACACCTAGTACCCTGACATGAGAGGAGGGACTGATGATTGTGTTATTGATCTTGATGGAGAAGTCAGGGGAGGGGGCACGGGCTGGGGGGAATACTAAGAGCTCAGTTTTGGAAAGATTGAGTTTGAGGAAGTGGAGTGACATCCATGCCGATATGCCACTTAGTAGGTTAGTGATGCGAGAGGAGACTGAAGGGGTGAGGTGAGGGGTAGAAAGATAGATTTGTGTGTCATCAGCATAGAGATGGTACTTAAAGCCATGGGAGTTTATCAAGTGACCAAGGGAGGAGATGTAGACGGAGAAGAGAAGGGGTCCAAGGACAGAACCTTGAGGGACCCCTACAGAAAGAGGGAGTGAAGAGGAGGAGGCAGCATTATAGGTAACACTGAAGGAGCGCTGCGGTAGGTAGGAGGAGAACCAGGAGAGAGCAGAGTCTCAGAGACCAAGAGAGTGGAGTTTTTTGAGGAGGAGGGGATGGTCAACTGTATCAAAAGCCGCAGAGAGGTCAAGTAGTAAGAGTAGAGAGTAGTGGCCATTGGTTTTAGCAGTTAGTGGATCAGTGAGTTTTAGTAGGACAGTTTCAGTGGAGTGTAGTGAGCAAAAGCCAGACTGGAGAGGATCAAGAAGGTTGTTGTCGGTGAGATGGGAGCTCAGGCGATTGTAGACTAAGCGTTCTAGGAGTATAGAGGTAAATGGCAGCAGGGAGATGGGTCTTAAGTTGTTCAGGTTGGTGAGGTCCAGGTTGGAGGGCTTTTTAAGTATGGGAGTTATTTGCACATGCTTTAGAGGGCAAGGGAAGGATTGAAGATATGAGTGAGGGAGCATAGGATGGAAGAAGAGGGTGACCGTAGTAGTTGTGAGGGGACAGGATCCAGGGGGCAGGTAGTGAGACGGGCTTCTGAGAAAACCTTAGTGACCTCTTTGGTAGTGGCAAGGTCAAAAGAGGAAAGTGTTGAGGGAGGTTTAGTATAAGGTATGCTAAGTGGGATGGATGTCTGTGCAGTGGCGATGCCCCTACAAATTGCGTCAATCTTGTTTTTGAAATGATTTGCAATCTCGTGAGCAGTGAGTGAGGTACTGGGTGGGGGTGGAGGTGGAGAAAGTAGAGAGTTAAAAGTAGAGAAGAGACGACGAGGACTGGATGACAAGGTATTAATAAGAGTGACAAAGTAGGCTTGTTTGGCAGCATGAAGGGAGGACTTGTATGTTAAGAAAGCAGATTTATATAGGGTGAATGCTTGCTGGGATTTGGTTTTATGCCACAATCGCTTAAAATGTAATTTAGGATTTCTGGTTTCGTCAGTCTGCCAAGGTTGTAACGGTCGTGGCCTGATGCTTCGTCTTGTTAGAGGAGAAAGTGAGTCTAATGCGGATGAAAGCGAACTGTTGTAGGCAGCAGTGGCCAGGTCAGGGCAGGACAGGGGAGAGATATTGTTTACAAACAGACCTCTCCCCTGTCAGTGCTCTTCGGTGATCGTCGGGTGATTGACAGCCGTAACCATCAATAGCGGTGCAGGTAGGGCGGCGTGTGAGCGCGTGCATGTCCCTAACGTGGAACTGCAAAATCATGTATGTGTATGTATATATATATATATATATATATATATATATACAGTTGTGTTCAAAATAATAGCAGTGTGTTGAAAAAAGTGAATAAAGCTCAAAATCCTTCTAATAGCTTTTATTTCCATACACACAAATGCATTGGGAACACTACACATTCTATGCCAAATCAAAACATGAAGAAAAATAGATCAAATTTATGTTGTTCCTCTAATAAAAATTGAAGAAAAGTGAATATTAGACTGTTCAAAAAAATAGCAGTGTTTGTATTCTTCTTTACAAACTCAAACATTCACTATATAAACTGAAAAATGTTTGAAGATTTTGCTTTCCTTTGAATAACTTAATTAATATTTAGTTGTATAACCACTGTTTCTGAGAACTGCTGTACATCTGTGTTGCATGGAGTCCAGCCCAGGATGATTGGACTACACTCACCTACTCTCCTCTCCTTTAGGAGCACCCTGAAAACCCATCTCTTCAGGGAAGCCTACCCCACCCCCTGCTAACTTGCCGACCTCCTCCACTCTTCCTACCACTCCATCCCCCACAGCTATCTCCTCCTGTGCCACCATCCCCTCCCTCGTAGATCGTAAGCTCGAAAGAGCAGGGCCCTCGATCCCCTCATGTTTTGCATTGTATTGGTATTGTTCTGTCACATGTTCTGTTCCCCCCTGTAATGTACAGCGCTGAGCGAACTATTGGCGCTTTATAAATACTGTATAATAATAATAATAATACATTCCACAGTTCTTCTCTATTTCTTGGTTTTGCCTCAGAAACTGCATTTTTGATGTCACCCCACAAGTTTTCTATTGGATTAAGATCTGGGGATTGGGCTGGCCACTCCATAACGTCAATCATATAGTAACAGAAATTTTATCTTTAGACTTCTGTAAATATCAATCAAGCTGTGGCCCCATTTTACATATTTCAGTAAAAGACAAAAAATACAAGATGCTGGAGTTTGTTTTTTTTTTTACCAAAGATTTTATTTTTTCCATAGTTCTGGGTGGACAAAGGACACTAGAGTAAGGGGCTCAAGAAGCTGGTCCTGAAATTATTAATACTGCAGCCTCCATGCTATTAAGGTGGAAATATAGTTTCACTGTAACAAACAGCAAACAGGCAGGCTTTTTATTGCAAAAGTGACATGCAATGTCCCTTCTGCAATAAAATGCACCTACAGTGATTGCCAAAAATATTGGCACCCCTGCATTTCTGTCAGATAATGCACCACTTTGCCCAGAAAAATTGCTGCAATTTCAAATGTTTAGGCATTCTCATGTTTATTTCTTTTGTTTGCATTGGCATGATGCATAAAAGTGGAGAAACAAATCTGACACATTCCACACAAAACTCCAAAAATGAACTAGACAAAATTGTTGGCAGCCTCAATTTAATAGCACAACCCTTGGCAAAAATAACTTAAATGAATTGCTTCCTGTAACCATCAATGAGTTTCTTACACCTCTCTACTGTAATGTTGAACCACTCTTCTTTTGCCTACTGCTCCAGGTCTCCAGGGATTGAGATCTGGACTCATTGCTAGCCAGTTCTGTACTCTCCAGTGCTTTGTCTGAAACCATTTTTGGGTGCTTTTTGACGTGTGCTTTGGGTCATTGCCCTGCTGTAAGACCCATGCACTCTGACAGAGACCCAACTTTCTGACACTGGGCCCAGCATTGCACCCCAGAATTATTTTGTAGTCTTCAGATTTCATAAAGCCATGCACATGGTCAAGACATCCAGTGCCTGAAGCAGCAAAGCAACCCCAAAACATCAGTGAACCTCCACCATTGCAGTAAAAGCACAACATTTCACACACACACACGTTAGATTATAACTCTTTGATCTCCCCTATTAACCCTTTGATCACCCCATCACCCTGCCAGTGTCTTTAGTACGTGTCAGTATATAGAATTTTTCAATGATCATTGTATTACTGCACTTGTGACATCAGATAGCGTCAGGGTCAGTTAGTACCCCTCCCAGCCAGGGGATAATCTATGAATAATCCTCCTTTCATATATGGTCACTGTATCCTCCAAAATTAATCCTTTAATGGTATAGCTGGCTCTGTGGGTAGAACTGATTGGCGATGTGCAGATTATTCTCCAGTGCAAATCTCTTAATTTCTCTCTTTACATAGTTACATAGTTAGTCTGGCTGAAAAAAGACAAAAGTCCGTCCAGTTCAACCATAAAGAAAAAAAAAGGTATTATCCTATACCCACAGTTGATCCAGAGGAAGGCAAAAAACCCAGCAAAGCATGATTCAATTTGCTCCTGTTGGGAAAAAAATTCCTTCCTGATCCCCCGAGAGGCAATCAGATATTCCCTGGATCAACTTTACCTATAAATGTTAGCATCCAGTTATATTCTGTGTATCCAAAAAAGAATCCAGGCCTTTTTTGAAGCAATCCACTGAGCTGACGAGAACCAACTCTTGAGGGAGTCTATGCCACATTTTCACAGCTCTTACTGTAAAGAAACCTTTCCGTATTTGGTAATTAAATTTATTTTCCTCCAGACGTAAAGAGTGCCCCCTTGTCCTCTGTGATGACCTCAAGGTGAATAACTCTACACCAAGTTCACTATATGAACCACTGATGTATTTGTACATGTTGATCATATCCCCCTTTAATCATCTCTTCTCAAGAGAGAATAAATTCAGTTCCTCTACTCTTTCCTCATAGCTGAGCTCCTCCATGCCTCGTATCAGTTTGGTTGCCTTCTCAAGTTTCCCAATGTTCTTTTTGTGAATTGGTGCCCAAAACGGAACTACATATTCCAGATGAGATCTTACTAATGATTTGTACAGGGGTAATATGATATCTTTCTCTCTCTGGAGTCTATACCTCTTTTAATAAAAGAGAGGATTTTCCTTGCTTTAGAAACCGCAGCTTGGCATTGCATGCCATTATTAAGCTTGTGATCTACCAAGACCCCCAGATCCTTCTCCACCATTGATTCCCCCAGTTGTACTCCCCCTAGTATGTATGATGCATGCATACTCTTAGCCCCCAAGTGCATAACTGTGAGGGACCGCCTAGCGGCACCACTAGCACTCCACTGGTCAGGCGTGCCCAGAGAGCGGAATCTAAGCCCCAGGGTACTTGTTCACCAGAGCCCCTGATGGTGGGGATGGACTTGGAGTACCCCGAGACCAGGTCGCCACTACTGAGCACACCCGTCAGTGGTAGGGGTGTTCGCCAGGGGCTCCAACAGGGGAGAGCCTGATATGAGGAGGTCGGGTGACCCTGATGGGATGGATGGATGGCTGAGCAAGTGCAAAGTCAGACAGGCCGAGTCGGTAACATAGAGGACGGTATGGTACAAGGGAGCGGGCAGAGAATCGTCGGGTCACACGCCAGGTCAGCAACAGCAGGTCAGATCTAATGAGGGGCATTCAGAAGAGAGGTCAGGCAAAGCAAGGGTCTGGGCAGGAGAAATCAGCAGGTCAAGAACAATCCGGGTCAAACAACTTACTAGGTACAGGTTCGCAGGATACAGGATGCAGGTAAGACCAGAACGCACTAAATGACAGCTCAGGGCCATTTAAATATCCCGCCCTGCGCTGCCATTGGTGCCCAGCGGGCAGCCGTGGCTTCTACTGTGCATGCGCGAACTCGAACGCCGTGGCCGGCCTAGTGCCTGAGTCCCTGCACAGGGCGGCGCACTGCGCCTGCGCCGGGACCATCGCTGCAGGGATCGTGGAAATCCCTGACAATAACCTTACATTTATCAACATTAAACCTCATTTGCCACATAGTTGCCCAATTAAACAGTGCATTGAGGTCAGCTTGTAAATTGGAGACATCCTGTAAGGACGTTATTCCACTGTACAGCTTGGTGTCATCTGCAAAGACTGGAATGGGATTTTTAATCTCAGACTCCTATATCGTTTATAAATATATTATAAAGTAAGGGTCCCAACACTGAACCTTGGGGTACACCACTGATGACCCTAGACCAGAGGTGTCCAAACTATGGCCCTCCAGCTGTTGAAGTACTACAAGTCCCATCATGCCTCTGCCTCTGGGTGTCTTGCCTATGGATGTCAGAGTCTTGCAAGGCCTCATGGGACTCGCAGTTCCTCAACACCTGGAAGGCCATAGTTTGGACACCCCTGCCCTAGACCATTCAGAGTATGAATCATTAACCACTACTCTTTGAATATGATCTTTTAGTCAGTTTTCTAACCATTTACATACAGATTTTTCCAAGCCTGTAGACTCTACCTTACACATTAGCCGTGTGTGTGTCAAACGCTTTTGCGAAATCCAAGTATACCACGTCCACCGCCACCCCTCTGTTTAAGGTTTTGCTCACCCCCTCATAAAAAGAAATCAGATTTGTTTGACAACTTCTGTCTTTCATGAATCTGTTGCTTAACCCCTTGATGCCGACATAACACAAATATACGGCCTCACAGAATTGGGCTTTTTGTCCATGGGGCCGCATATTTGCGTACCTGTCTTTGTGCTGGGAGCACAGTGTCACTGAGAGCACCAGGTCCCGTTCTAACGATCGGGACCCAGGACTCCCAATTCCGGGTCACATGATCGCTGTGATAGCCTCTGATTGGCTATCACAGTGATCAGTCACTGTACAGCCCGGCCCCCTTGTTTTTTTTTCTCTCTATGAATGGAGGAGAGAGATACATTGTATCTCTCTAGCTCCTGGCATAGAGAGAAAAAAAAATGTTTGTAAAAAAAAAAAGAGATAAATAAATAAATATTAAAAAATAAAATAAAAAATACAGAACAAATACCTAGATAATGGTTTGATCTAGTTCAGTGCCAGAGTTAGTGTTTGGGTCAAGGTCAGGGTCAAAGGTCAAGTCAAAAGGTCAGGGTCAAAGGTCAGGATTTAAAATAAAATTGGTATCAGTGTCAATGTCAGTGTGTTTTAGGTAAAAAAAAAAGACAAAAACAAAATGTGCACTATTGTTTCTGGGCTGTACTAAGGGTACAAAGAACAAATAACATACAGGGGCATATCTTCCGCGAGGCAAACAAGGTGTATGCCTAGGGCTGCAATTTTTAGGGGGGGTCACCCCCCCCCCCCCCCCGACGGTCGTGTACCTCTCACTCCAGCAGCTGATGAGCCAGGACTTAAGTGTCGGAGAGGAAAGAGCCCAGAGGAGGTGAGCTGTGGGCTCTCCCTCCTGTCATCCATCCAGCAGATTACACACTGACAGATCATATGGGACTGCACACCCCCCCCCCCCCCTTCCTGCTGCCTGGAGATCAGCAGCCCTTGGAGGGGGGGTGGTCCCATACAATCCAAGGAAGAGGGGGGGAGAGAGGGGGGAAGAGAGAGAGGGAGAAAGAGGAAGAGAGAAAGTGAGAGGGAAAAGAGATGGAGAAAGAGAGAGGGAAGAGATAGGGAGAAAGAAAGAGAGAGGGAAGAGAGAGTGAGAGAGGGAAGGGAGAGGGAAGAGAGGGAGAAAGAGAGAGAGAGGACGAGAGAGAGAGAGGGGGGAGAGAGAAAGAGAGAGGAAGAGAGAGAGGGGGAGAGAGGGAGGGAAGAGAGGGGGGAAGAGGGAAGAGAGAGAGAAAAATAGAGCGGGACAAAGAGATAGGAAGAGAGAGAGGGAGAACGAGAGGGAAGAGAGAAAGAGGGAGAAAGAGAGAGAGGGAGGAAGAGAGAGAGGGGAGATAGACAGAGCAAGAAAGTGACGGAGAAAAAAAGAGAGGACGAGAGAGGGAGAAAGAGAGAGAGAGCGAGAGAAAGAGAGAGAGAGGGGGAAGAGAGAGAAAGAGAGAGGGAAGAGAGGGAGGGGGAGAAAGAGAGAGAGAGGGAGAAAGAGAGAGATGGAAGAGAGAGGGGGGAGAAAGAGAGAGGGGGGGAGAGACAGAGGGAGAAAGAGAGGAAAGAGAGAAAGAAAGGGAGAGAGAGAGAAAGAGAGAGAGAGAATCATATATACATACATACACACCACTTATTGAACTCTCTCATTGTGGGGGGGGGGGGGGGGGGCAAGGATTTTGTGTTGCCTAGGGCAGCACAAAATCTAAATACACTACTGATAGCATACACATATATGGTATCGCTGCGATCATCAAGAGCTGGAGAATTTATTTTGGGTTGTTCTTTGGTGGTAGGTTATGATAGTAACAAGAAACACACAGCTAAATAAAAAAAATTTTTTTTTATTATTTTGGGCCATTTCTCCTTTGATAATAAAAAAAATCAGGAGATATCCATTACCATTTACCACCAAATGAAAGCCTGATTGAAAAAAAAGGTATAATTCACCTGGATGTACAAAGTAGTTGTGATGATATGTACAGTTTTACTAACACATGTCATCGTTTCAAAATTGTGCTTAGGCATTTAGCTTTGTTTTACCCTTAGGCGTGAAGGGGTTAAAATATTTTTTTCCAGCAAGAACTCATCTATGTGGTCTTTTATTAAACTCTCAATTTACATTTGCTTGAGCTTAACAGGTTTTTTTTTCTTAACTATCCAGGTTGTAAGTCCAGGCCTCAACCCAACAGGACAGGTCACATGGGTTGCAGAAAGCATCCCCCTTTTTTATCTACTCCTTTATGAATGAAAGAGAATGGTCAGAGGATACTACCTCTTGCCATAGTCAGCCTCATAAAGGTGGTGATGAAAACTCATAAATTAAGGACCCAAGTGTCTCCAGGGTGTGGTGACTATTCTGTGGTCCCAAAGGTCTAGACACTCTTCTAAGATCTTCCCTAATTATTAAAAATGCGATATTCAGATTGATTCATAACAGCTTTGCTAACATTGTGATCATGTGATCGGATAGCAATCACATGATCCCGTTCATCTTCATCCAGTGTGTCACGGGTGGGGAACGCTGCACACCCACTGCCTGAATGTCCCTTTGCCTGTAGTTGCCGCCCATCCGTGGGTGGGCGGTTGGCAAGCGATTAATAAACCCTGGAGCACCTCACCATGTGTTATAGAGAAACCTAGGTGACACATACACACCATCCACAATCTTAACAGCCAGTTTCTCACAATATACAGTGGATATAAAAAGTCTACACACCCCTGTTAAAATGTCAGGTTTCTGTGATGTAAAAAAATTAGACAAAGATAAATCATTTCAGAACTTTTTCCACCTTTAATGTGACCTATAAACTGTACAACTCAATTGAAAAACAAACTGAAATCTTTTAGGTGGAGGGAAGTAAAAATAAAAAAACTAAAATAATGTGGTTGCACAAGTGTACACACTATCTTATAACTGGGGATATAGCTGTGCTCAGAATTAAGCAATCACATTCAAAATCATGTTAAATAGGAGTCAGTACACACCGGCCATCATTTAAAGTACCTCTGATTAACCCCAAATAAAGTTCTGCTGTTCTAGTAGGTCTTTCCTGTCATTTTCTTAGTCGCATCCTACAGCAAAAGCCATTGTCCGCAGAGAGCTTCCAAAGCATCAGAGGGATCTCGTTGTTAAAAGATATCAGTCAGGAGAAGGGTACAAAAGAAATTCCAAGGTATTAGGTATACCATGGAATACAGTCATCATCAAGTTGAGAAAATATGGCGCAACAGTGACATTACCAAGAACTGGACATTCCTCCAAAATTGATGAAAAGATGAGAAGAAAACTGGTCTGAGAGGCTGCCAAGAGGCCTACAGCAACATTAAAGGAGCTGCAGAAATATCTGGCAAGTACTGGTTGTGTGGTACATGTGACAACAATCTCCTAAATAGCAACTCGTTCAAAAAAGGAAGATTTACCACTAAATATAAGCAGGGTAACCTATTGTTGAGCACCAAGCAATACAGGTCAAATGATTAGACATATGTCATGACATGTAAATTACCGCAGACATGTATGGAGCAGAGAACTAAATCCTGTTGGGGAACTGGCCTTCGTGGAGAACTACACTTGTGTATGGAACAATACGGCACAATTTCCACGCTGTGTCACTTCATGACTATAATCAAACCGTTATTGGATATATACTTTTTGCCTTCATGGCCCAACAATATGTGACTTGAAACTATCTTACATCGTACAGTATGATACTACTTCAACACTGTATAATTCCATGGTCAAAATTTACATCTTCTTATCACGGGACACTTAACCGGTTCAATTCTTGAGAATCGAAACACTATTCTCTGCTCCATACATGTCCGGGGTAATTTACATGTCATGACATATGTCAAATCATTTGACCTGTATTGCTTGGTGAAAGCTAAGAATTTACATTATTATTTTTGACTCTAGTTATGACCTGTTTGTTTTGCTATAGTTCCTCATGGAACATACCAGTGCTGTATAATCTCACATCAATCAATTTGACTATCTCCATTATTAACGCATTGCAATCCGGATTGCTTACCTTTCGCTGTTTTTAATTATGTGTTCAGTGGGTGTGTGTGTCACTGTTAACGTATATAACCTTTTTTCCCCACAATGGGATCAATACAAATATGTGGTTTCACACGTGAGCTATATTGCATGGGTGGTCCTTACCTACTTTGGTTGTTAGTGCTATGCAACTATAACTTTTTTGTTTTCCTAAATAGTAAACACTGCTGCCGTGGCAACCCACGGACCACCAATAACTCCAAACATATCAGAGATGGTGGTAAATACCTTTGGGAGCCAGGACAGGATAGAGTTCCAGAAAATAAAAATGAATCTATATGTACAATTATAAGTGAAACAAAACCTGAATCGGAAGTGACCAGTGGTGATCCCATAGGGCACAATTAACTCCCTTGATCATAGGGGACGCTCTAAAATCACACAAAGAAATTTTATTGGGCATATTTAAAAAAAAGTTAAAATAAGATCATATGTAAAAATCATATATAAAAAGATACCCGCGGCTTTCTTTTACATCAAAAACAGATATAAAATCAAAATGAAATCAACAACAAATTTATCGATCAGAGATAAAACAATTCCAATCAAATTCAACATTAAACCCAGGGGAAGTTAAAACCCCAGTTTCATACATCCAAAAAGATTCATAACAACTAAGTTGTCTTACAAAATTCCCTCCCCTCCAATGTCGATTAATTTTTTCTATACCCCAAAATTTCAGACCATTTGGATTATGATTGTGAAATTTCCTAAAATGTTTAGAAACACTATGGCTTTTTAGCCCCTTCTTTATGTTATTAACATACTCATAACAACACTAACATGTTCTCCTAATCGTACCCGAAGGGGTCTAGTTGTTCTGCCCACATACTGAAGGCCACATTTGCACTCCAGCATATAGACAACACCTTGGCTGCTACACGTGACAAGGTCCTTAATTGTATAGCTTCTATTAGTTACTGAGGAGGTGAATTCTTTACGCTTCCTATTATTCACTTTAGAATGTCTACAAGCTGTATAACAACCACAGCCAAAAAACCTACTAGGAAAGGAAAGATATTATTTTTACTAGTATTATTCAAAGGAGGGTCAATTACCCCTGGTTCAACAATATCTCACAAAGTGGATTATATAGAATATAATGGAAACTGCACTGCAGATTGCAAGAAATTGTTGAAAATCTTCAAAAGTAGCAATAAAGTCTTCAGAAATCGTACCTGAAATTGCACACAAATCTCGCAATTTTAAATCACAGCAGTGTGACCGATGACTGTATCTATACAATGGTGCTTTCCTCCATTTCATCATTACAGCACTGTTGAAGGTCTTTAACTGCTTGCACAGTGCAGCCAACTGCGCATAATCACGTATATATACATGATTCTTCTTTTCTGGGTAGGGGACGTACACGCTCCCACCTAAACGCAATGTCACTGGCCCCTTTACATGCCAGTCAGCGGGACCTGCCAATCTTCGGATCAAATGACAGAAGAGATTTGTGTTGGTAAACAACACAGATATCTCTGCTGACAGAGGGGATGTGCCAGTTTTTGTCTCCCTACAAAGCAGGGAGACAAAAATGGTCACAACTTTTAGTAAAACAGCACATATTGCAGACATTACACATACACTATATTGCCAACAGTATTGGGACATCCCTCAAAATCATTGAATTCAGGTGTTCCAATCAGTTTCATGGCCACAAGGTATATAAACTGCTTCTATAAACACTTGTGAAAGAATGGGTCATTCTCAGGAGCTCAGTGAATTCAAGCATAGTACCGTGATAGGTTGCCACCTGTGCAATAAATCCATCCATGAACTTTCCTTGCTACTAAATATTCCATATTCAACTGTTAGTGGTATTATAACAAAGTGGAAGCAACTGGGAACAACAGCAACCCAGACACGAAGTGGTAGCCCATGTAAAACAACAAAGTGTTCAGCCCATGCTGAAGCGCACAGTGCGCCGACATCGCCAACTGTCTGCAGAGTGAGTAGCTACAGACCTTCAAATTTCATGTGGCCTTCAGATTAGCACAACAGTGTGTAGGGAGCTTCATGGAATGGGTTTTCATGGCCGAGCAGCTGCATCCAAGCCTTACATCACCAAGTGCACTGTAAAGCGCCGGATGCAGTGGTGTATAGCACTCTAGAGCAGTGGAGACGTGTTCTCTGGAGTGACGAATCATGCTTCTCTGTCTGGCAAGCCGATGACCATGTCTGGGTTTGGCAGTTGCCAGAAGAAGGGTACATGCCTGACTGCATTGTGCCAAGTGTAAAGTTTGATGGAGGGGGGATTATGGTGTGGGGTTGTTTTTCAGGGGTTGGGCTTGGCCCCTTAGTTCCAGTGAAAGGAAATCTTAAGGCGTAAGCGTATCAAGACATTTTGGACAATTTCATGCTCCTAACTCTGTGGGAACAGTTTGGGGCTGGCCCATTCCTGTTCCAACATGATTGCGCACTGGTGCACAAAGCAAAGTCCATAAAGACATGGATGAGCGAGTTTGGGTTGAAGGAACTTGACTGGCCTGCACATAGTCCTGACCTCAACCTGATAGAACATCTTTAGGATGAATTAGCGTGGAGACTGCGAGCCAGGCCTTCTCGTCCGACATCAGTGCCTGACCTCACAAATGCACTTCTGGAAGAATGAGCAAACATTCCCATAGACACACTCCTAAACCTTGTGGACAGCCTTCCCAGAAGAGTTGAAGCTGTTATAGCTGCAAAGGGTGTGCCAACTCAATACTGAACCCTACGGACTATGACTGGGATGCCATTAAAGTTCATGTGCGTGTAAAGGCAGGCTTACCAATACTTTTGAATACAAGAAAAAAGAACCACAGCGCCCAGGACCACCTTCCTAACACACTCTTTACGTGAAATGCCGCTGTACACAGGTATAAAACCACAAAATTATCAACTTAAAAAACAGTGCAAAACACAAAATCAATCAGTATATGTGAAAAAAATTAATAAATACCTTATCCTATAAATAATATTAATAAAAATATTACAATTTAATATGTGTCAAAAACAAAAAATCCAGTGACACATACAAAAAACAAAAAGTCCAGTGACACATACAAAGAAACGTCCAGTGACCAAAAAAACTTATATTTTCATAAAATTCTTCAGTGCCAATAGTAATCCTTCCACCATCCACCAGTGCAAAACCAACATGAACCGCACTCACCAGATATTTGGTGAGTATAATGCCTTTCAGGATTATTTAGGGCTCCTGGACCCCCTTTATAACCTCCAAATATTGCCACCTCTAAGGTATAGAAATTCCTCCGATTCCTCCCCTCGCCGACTCCACCAGATTCCAGGAAGAAGAAAAAAACTAGTAGTGTAATACTGTTATAACTCTCACTCTTAATTAGCTTTAAACCAGACCACTCACATTTTAAAAGGTAATAACCAGCATTTATTGTAGATAAAAAACGAATTTTCCACAGTTCCTGTAGCAAGACCTCACAGCCAGGTACACAGCAGGATGACAGACCTCAGAAAAAGCCTCCTCCACTAAGCAAGATGGCCACTTGGAATGCACTGCCCGGCGTGCATTCCACTCACTGGAAATGACGCAGGACGTAGGGACGGCCAGCCGGAAGTACGTCAACGCGTTGGTCTTGAGAACGCCCTGTGGGTGGGGTGAAACGCGTTTACGTACTTCCAGCTGGCTGTCCCAACGTCCTGCGTCATTTCCAGTGAGTGGAACGCATGCCGGGCGGTGCGTTTCAAGTGGCCATCTTGCTTAGTGGAGGAGGCTTTTTCTGAGGTCTGTCATCCTGCTGTGTACCTGGCTGTGAGGTCTTGCTACAGGAACTGTGGAAAATTCGTTTATCTACAATAAATGCTGGTTATTACCTTTTAAAATGTGAGTGGTCTGGTTTAAAGCTAATTAAGAGTGAGAGTTATAACGGTATTACACTATTCGTTTTTTTCTTCTTCCTGGAATCTGGTGGAGTCGGCGAGGGGAGGAATCGGAGGAATTTCTATATCTTAGAGGTGGCAATATTTGGAGGTTGTAAAGGGGGTCCAGGAGCCCTAAATTATTATTATTAACAGTATTTATAAAGCGCCAATAGTTCGCTCAGAGCTGTACATTACAAAGGGGGACAGAACATGTGACAGAACAATACCAATACAATGCAAAACATGAGGGGATTGAGGGCCCTGCTCTTTCGAGCTTACAATCTAGAAGGGAGGGGATAGTGGAACAGGAGGAGATAGCTGTGGGGGATGGAGTGGTAGGAAGAGTGGAGGAGGTCGGCAAGTTAGCAGGGGGTGGGGTAGGCTTCCCTGAAGAGATGGATTTTCAGGTTGCGCCTAAAGGAGAGGAGAGTAGCTGATAATCTGATGGGTTGGGGCAGGGAGTTCCAGAGGATTGGTGACACCCTGGAGAAGTCCTGGAGGCGGGCATTGGAGGAGGAGACCAGGGAACTAGAGAGAAGGAGATCTTGTGAGGAGCGGAGTGTGCGTGCTGGGCGGTACTTGGATATTAGGTCAGTGATGTAGTTCGGGGCAGTATGGTGGACAGCTTTGTACATCAGTGTTAGGATTTTGAATTTGATCCGTTGCGCAATCGGAAGCCAGTGGAGGGATTGGCAGAGGGGGGTGGCGGAAACGGAGCGGTTGGAAAGGTGAATGAGTCTGGCAGCCGTATTCAGGATCGACTGAAGCGGGGATAGCCAGCGGCGAGGCAGACCAGTGAGGAGGGAGTTGCAGTAGTCGAGTCGTGATATGATGAGGGAGTGGATGAGCTGTTTAGTGGTTTCTGGGGTTAGGAACGTGCGTATTTTGGCGATGTTGCGGAGGTGGAGTCTGCATGAGTTAGTTAAAGATTGGACTTGGGGCTGGAAGGATAGGTTGGAGTCCAGAATGACACCAAATACTCTGGCCTGTGGGGCGGATTTGATGGTGGCGTTGTTGGATGTGATGGAGAAGTCAATGGGGGGTGGTGTCTGGGCTGGGGGAAAGACAAGAAACTCGGTTTTGGAGAGGTTCAGTTTAAGGAAGTGGAGCGACATCCAGTCTGATATGTCGCTCAGTAGGTGTGTGATTCGGGCAGAGACCGAGGGGATGAGGTGGGGGGTTGAGAGATAGATTTGTGTGTCGTCGGCATAGAGGTGGTAGTTGAAGCCGTGAGTGTATGAGTTGGCCAAAGGAGCAGGTGTAGATGGAGAAGAGAAGGGGCCCAAGGACAGAGCCTTGAGGGACCCCAACAGAGAGGGGGATACAGGGGGAGGTGGTAGCGTTATAGGTAACGCTGAAGGAGCGTTGTGACAGGTAGGATGAGAGCCAGCAGAGAGCAGAATCTCTGAGGCTGGGGGAGTGTAGTTTTTTGAGGAGGAGGGGGTGATCAACTGTGTCGAAGGCCGCAGAGAGGTCAAGGAGTAAGAGCACTGAATAGTGGCCATTAGCTTTGGCGGTTAGCAGGTCGTTGGAGAGTTTGAGTAAGGCGGTTTCGGTGGAGTGTAGGGGACGGAAGCTGGACTGTAGGGGATCGAGGAGGTGGTTGTCGTTGAGGTGAGAGCATAGGCGGGTGTAGACGAGGCGTTCCAGGAGTTTAGATGTAAATGGAATCAGGGAGATGGGTCTGAGGTTATTCGGGTCAATGGGGTCCAGGGAGGGCTTTTTAAGTATGGGGGTGATGTGTGCATGTTTCAGAGGGGAGGGGAAAATGCCTGAGGAGAGGGAGAGATTGAAGATGTGGGTGAGGGAGCGTAGGATGGAGGGGGAGGGAGGTCGTAGGAGTTGTGAGGGGATAGGGTCGAGGGGGCAGGTGGTGAGGCGGCCATCAGAGAGGATCTTGGAGACTTCCTCGATGGTAGTAAGGTCAAAGGTGCGGAGTGTTGGGGGAGCTTCAGTATGAGGAATGTAGGGTGGGGTGGAAGTGGAGGTCAGAGCAGTGGTGGGGCTGTGGGAGAGGGGTGATGAGGGGGTAGCTAAGTGAGGGAGAACGGGGTTGGAGGGAGTTTGAGCAGCGACAAAGTCCCTGTGGGTTATGTCGAGGGGGAGGGAGGATGAGGGGGTAGCTGTGTGAGAGGGCACGGGTTGAGAGGGCGTGTGAGTTGCGGCGATGTCCTTGCAAATTGTGTCAATCTTGTTTTTGAAGTGATTGGCAATCTCAAGGGCGGTGAGTGAGGTGCTGGGTGGAGGTGGGGGTGGAGAGAGTAGAGAGTTGAAGGTGGAGAAGAGTCGGCGAGGATTGGAGGAGAGGGCCTTGATGAGGGTCAAGAAGTAGGCCTGTTTGGCTGCGTGGAGGGAGGAGGTGTAGGTGCGAAAGGCAGATTTGTAGTGTGTGAAGGCTTGTTGGGATTTGGTTTTGCGCCATAGTCGCTCCAGGGCATGACTGTGTAGTTTGAGGGTTTTGGTGTGATCAGTCTGCCAGGGCTGGAGCGGTCGGGGTCTGATGTTGCGCGTAGTTAAAGGCGCTAGTGAGTCAAGGGCTGTTGACAGCGCGTTGTTGTAGGCGGTCATAGCCAAGTCGGGGCAAGACAGGGGGAGGATGCTGTCGTGGAGTTGATCAGCTGCAGAGTGGAGGGGGGCAGGGTTAAAGTTGCGGAGGTTACGGCTGGTAGTAGTGTGACATTTGGAGGGGTAGGCGTTGGAGGATGAGGAGATCAAGAAAGTGATCAGGTTGTGGTCAGAGAGAGGGAAGGGGGTGTTAGTGAGGTTGTGGGGAGCGCAGCGGTTGGAGAAGACAAGATCAAGGATATTACCGTTGGAGTGGGTGGTGGATTGTATGCACTGTGCAAGTGCAAAGGAGAAGGTTAAGTGGAGGAGATGGGATGTGTCCGGGTTGTTGAGGTTGACAAGGATGTTGAAATCCCCAAGGATTATGGTGGGTAGTTCAGAGGAGAGGAAGAAGGGTAGCCAGGAGCAAAAGTCATCCAAGAAGCGGGATATGGATCCAGGAGGCCGATATATCACAGCAATCTTCAGGGGGGTTGGGGAGAATAGTCGGACGCAGTGGGCCTCGAAGGAGGAGAAGGATAGGGAGGGGGGGTTTGGGAGGACTCGGAAGGTGCTCTGCAGTGACAGGAGCAGACCAACCCCACCACCTTTACGACCGTTAGGCCTGGGTGAGTGGGTCCAGGTGAGACCTCCGTAGGAGAGTGCAGCAGGGGAGGTAGAGTCAGTGGCCTGGATCCAGGTTTCCATAATCGCTAGGAGGTTGAGAGAGCGGGAAACAAAGAGGTCGTGGATGGCGGTAAGCTTGTTGCACACCGATCGGGCGTTCAGGAGTGCACATGAAAACGGGGGGGGGGGGAGATTTTAGGGAGCAGGGGGACAGATACTAAGTTGCGGGGTTTGTGGCAGGACGTGGAGGCGGGAGGGTGTTCGGCGGGTGAGGGAGGTGGTGGAGAGCCAGGATTCGAGGAGATGTCCCCCGCGGTTAGGAGGAGGAGAAGGGTGAGAAAGGGGGCATGGGAGCGGGATGTGCAGGAGTGTGAGAAACTACTAGTGGAGGTGTTTGGGTCAGTGGGAGAGTGGAGTAATAGGAGGAAGTGGTGGGTGCCGTAGAGGGGCGAAGGAAGCAGTGAGGACACAATATACAAATGTTTGGGAGGAGCAGAGGGATATAGTGAATAGATTTTGGGAACGGAGGAAAGGAAAATGAGAAGGAGTGGAAGAGGCATTTTGGGGAGGTGATGAGAGCAATAGTAGGGAGATGATAGCAATGAGGGGGAGATGTACAAGTTTTGGGGTGGAGCAGAGGGGGAAAGAAATGAGATTTGGGAACAGAGGATAGTAATATGAAGAGGAGAAGAGGGGGCATATTATATAAAGGTACATGGAGTGGGACTCAGGTATGTAAGAGATGTTTCCCAGGGTGTTTGCTTGCAGTCTGTCCAGCGTGCAGTAGAGTTTCTTGCTGTTGTTGTTGTGTCTTCCTGCTGCTTAAGTTCTCCTGCTTTAGTTCAACTGCTGTGTTTAACTGCTTCGCACTCGTTCAGCGCAGCACTCGAACTAAAGCAGCACCCCCATCAGAGACTGTGCCCCCCATCAGTGATCTCCCCCATGAGCTGATCTAAATTTATAGGGAGATGCTCAAATGAGCATTCAACTCCACCCCAATTAGAAGCTGATAAGGATCACATGAATAGTGGGGGATGTTTCATTGGGAACAGGCTACAGTCGTAAACTGGGTGCAGCTGGAGGTGAGAACTGGTCAACATATACACAAATATAAATACACCATTTGTTCTGAATTTAACAGGAGTCAATGCGTTTTTCTAGTTAAGAGCGGAGGTAGGAGATAGATGCATTTACCCAGAGAAAGCAGCAGGAGTCAATGCGTTTTTCTAGTTAAGAGCAGAGGTAGAATAATCCTGAAAGGCGTTATACTCACCAAATATCTGGTGAGTGCGGTTCATGTTGGTTTTGCACTGGTGGATGGTGGAAGGATTACTATTGGCACTGAAGAATTTTATGAAAATATATGTTTTTTTGGTCACTGGACGTTTCTTTGTATGTGTCACTGGACTTTTTGTTTTTTGTATATGTCACTGGACTTTTTTGTTTTTGACACATATTAAATTGTAATATTTTTATTAATATTATTTATAGGATAAGGTATTTATTAATTTTTTTCACATATACTGATTGATTTTGTGTTTTGCGCTGTTTTTTAAGTTGATTACCAATACTTTTGGCAATATAGTGTAGTTAGGCATATAGTTAACCCTTTGATTGCCCCAGATGTTAACCTCTTCCTGCCCAGTGGCATTAGTACAATGTCAGTGCATTTTATTTGCACTGATCACTGTATTATCACTGTATTTTTGTCACTGGTGATGTCAGTGTCAGCTAGCCATTGTCAGACTACTATTACAGTCCCACTATAAGTCTCTGATCACCGCCATTACTAGTATAAAAAAAAAACAAAATTCCAGTATATATACACCGTTATTTGTAGACGCTATAACTTTCATGCAAACCAATCAATATACACTTATTTTTCTCCCAAAGACATGTAGCAGAATACATATTTTCCTAAATTTATGAATTTATGTTATTTATAAAAAAAAAATTTTATTGGATAAGCTTTATAGCAGAAAGTAATAAATGTTTTTTTTCTCAAAATGTTTGGTCTTTTTTCATTTATAGTGAAAAAATGATGTTAATTAAATTTGTGTACAGTGTTGCATGAGCACGCAATTATCAGTTAAATGAATGCAATGCTTTACAGTATCGTAAAAAATGGCTTGGTTATGAAGGAGGGTTAATAGGTTTACATTTACTTTCAAGCGGTTCTAATGGCAGAAGGGTTTTTAACCTTATTGCATTCTCTGAGTTAAGGTAAAAAAAAAACATTTTGTGTTCAGCTCCCCTCAACCCCCCTACATACTTACCTAAGCAAGATCTCAATCCATTTGTCATGTACCTTGGTTGGAGGCCAGGTTGACAAGAGGCCTTCCCTTGCACCCCTGGATCTGGTGACAGAGGTACAAGGCTCAAAGAAGCATGGGTGCTGATAGTTTGATAGCAGGTGACTGCCACAGTCAGGGATGTAGTCGAGGTGAGCCAGGGTAATGCACAGTAAGAGAGCAGCATGGTCAAGAGGCAGGCTGGGGTCAGTACCAGGTTAGCAAGCAAAGCGAGGTCCAGTAGCAAGCTGAGGTCAGCACTAGGAGATCAGGCAGAGAATGGTCTAAAACAAGCCGAGGTCACAATCCAGAATCCACAGAGCAAGGTCAGGAACAAGCCGGGTCAGCAAGAGAAAATTGGTCAGTACAAACAGAAACACAGGAGACGGATCACAGGAAGCTGAAGAACATCCAGTGATCAATGCGGGAAGACGTGTGCGCCGATGCACAATGGCGCATAGAAATGTGCCTACGCGTCAGTGCAAGCTGGATATTAGCTTGTTCTGTGTACTGAAGAAGAATTTACATGAGCTGCAGAAGAATTAGCATTAATTGTAGAATAATTAGTATTAGCTGCACTAGTTTCCTGACACCAGTTCTGTGCCAAAGAGCAGCAGCTCTCTCCTCTCTCTCCCCTCACTGGACATGGAGGCAGCAGTGAGAGCCATCACAGTCTGTGAGGAGAGAGCAGGGGGGTGGAGTCAAGTTGCGCTGTGTGTGTCAATGGACACACAGAGCCTGGCTCAGGAGGCACTCAGAAAGTGAGAAGAGCCAGGATCACCAAAGTCGAACACCAGAGGAGTAGGATCAGGGCTGCTCTGTGCAAAACTAGAGATGAGCGAATCGAACATGACGAAGTGGAATTCGTTCCGAAGATTTGGAAAAATTCTATTTGCGACGAATCCGAAGATTAGCAAACTTCGGATGCACGAATCGAATTTTCCCAAAAATGGCGGCGACATGTGTGGCCACGGAGAAAATGGACAGAGAAGATGGGGCGGGGATCTCTGGGAAGGCGCGCAGACAAGGCGCGCTGACCCATAATGCATTCATGACATGTGATCGCATTAGCCAATCAGCAGCCAGCCAGCACTATAAATCGCGGCCATCTTAGAATTCTCCATTAGCCTCCGGTCATTCAAGAGAGACAGACCTGTGTGTATTAAGGGACAGAGTTAGGGCCACAGAGACTTTAGGGGCACAGAATCGTTACTCAGGGACACAGAATCGTTACTCAGGGACACAGAATCGTTACTCAGGGACACAGAATCGTTACTTAGGGCCACAGCTATCAAAGAATCGAAAATTTAAAGTGACATACACCCTTTTTTTTTTGGTGGCTGTCGTGCACAGTTGGTGCTGCAGTTTGCCGATTGTGCAAAATAAACTGACTTTCTGCTTCACAACCACTATTGTACGTTCAAAGAGTTAAATCCATTTACACGCCGGCTGGCGGTAATATTTTTTGGGTGATTAGTGCATTCCAGTGACATAAACGTACAGTT
Source organism: Staurois parvus (assembly GCF_062004578.1). NCBI lineage: Eukaryota > Metazoa > Chordata > Amphibia > Anura > Ranidae > Staurois > Staurois parvus. The sequence goes on from NW_028318057.1 coordinate 4,964,996, forward strand.
TCCAGCCAACGGCAAGCTTCAATTGACCGATTGTGCTAAATAAACTGACTTTCTGCTTCACAACCACTATTGTACGTTCAAAGAGTTAAATCCATTTACACGCCGGCTGGCGGTAATATTTTTTGGGTGATTAGTGCATTCCAGTGACATAAACGTACAGTTTCCAGCCAACGGCAAGCTGCAATTGACCGATTGTGCTAAATAAACTGACTTTCTGCTTCACAACCACTATTGTACGTTCAAAGAGTTAGATCCATTTACACGCCGGGTGGCGGTAATATTTTTTGGGTGATTAGTGCATTCCAGTGACATAAACGTACAGTTTCCAGCCAACGGCAAGCTGCAATTGACCGATTGTGCTAAATAAACTGACTTTCTGCTTCACAACCACTATTGTACGTTCAAAGAGTTAAATCCATTTACACGCCGGCTGGCGGTAATATTTTTTGGGTGATTAGTGCATTCCAGTGACATAAACGTACAGTTTCCAGCCAACGGCAAGCTGCAATTGACCGATTGTGCTAAATAAACTGACTTTCTGCTTCACAACCACTATTGTACGTTCAAAGAGTTAGATCCATTTACACGCCGGGTGGCGGTAATATTTTTTGGGTGATTAGTGCATTCCAGTGACATAAACGTACAGTTTCCAGCCAACGGCAAGCTGCAATTGACCGATTGTGCTAAATAAACTGACTTTCTGCTTCACAACCACTATTGTACGTTCAAAGAGTTAGATCCATTTACACGCCGGGTGGCGGTAATATTTTTTGGGTGATTAGTGCATTCCAGTGACATAAACGTACAGTTTCCAGCCAACGGCAAGCTGCAATTGACCGATTGTGCTAAATAAACTGACTTTCTGCTTCACAACCACTATTGTACGTTCAAAGAGTTAAATCCATATACATGCCGGGTGGCGGTAATATTTTTTGGGTGATTAGTGCATTCCAGTGACATAAACGTACAGTTTCCAGCCAACGGCAAGCTGCAATTGACCGATTGTGCTAAATAAACTGACTTTCTGCTTCACAACCACTATTGTACGTTCAAAGAGTTAGATCCATTTACACGCCGGGTGGCGGTAATATTTTTTGGGTGATTAGTGCATTCCAGTGACATAAACGTACAGTTTCCAGCCAACGGCAAGCTTCAATTGACCGATTGTGCTAAATAAACTGACTTTCTGCTTCACAACCACTATTGTACGTTCAAAGAGTTAAATCCATATACACGCCGGGTGGCGGTAATATTTTTTGGGTGATTAGTGCATTCCAGTGACATAAACGTACAGTTTCCAGCCAACGGCAAGCTGCAATTGACCGATTGTGCTAAATAAACTGACTTTCTGCTTCACAACCACTATTGTACGTTCAAAGAGTTAGATCCATTTACACGCCAGGTGGCGGTAATATTTTTTGGGTGATTAGTGCATTCCAGTGACATAAACGTACAGTTTACAGCCAACGGCAAGCTGCAATTGACCGATTGTGCTAAATAAACGGACTTTCTGCTTCACAACCACTATTGTACGTTCAAAGAGTTAGATCCATTTACACGCCGGGTGGCGGTAATATTTTTGGGTGATTAGTGCATTCCAGTGACATAAACGTACAGTTTACAGCCAACGGCAAGCTGCAATTGACCGATTGTGCTAAATAAACTGATTTTCTGCTTCACAACCACTATTGTACGTTCAAAGAGTTAAATCCATATACACGCCGGCTGGCGGTAATATTTTTTGGGTGATTAGTGCATTCCAGTGACATAAACGTACAGTTTCCAGCCAACGGCAAGCTTCAATTGACCGATTGTGCTAAATAAACTGACTTTCTGCTTCACAACCACTATTGTACGTTCAAAGAGTTAAATCCGTTTTTATTTTTGGGGTGCTTATTGAATTAAAGAGTATGTCAGACAACACACAGAGGAGTGGCAGAGGAGGCAATGTTTCAGGAGCGAGCAGACGTGGCAGCAGAGGAAGAGGTCGAGGCAGCACTAGTCGCAGCCAGAGGCCAGTGCTCCCGGTGTCATCCAGCGGTCGTGTCTCCACCGACAACCCTGCCGTCATCGATTGGTTGACTCGGTCGTCTTCCTCTTCCCAGGTCACCTCTGACACCTACAGCCAACGGTCGGTGGGTACGCCAGACACAACCGTTAGTTGGCATGGCCCGGGAGCAAGCCCACTGAAATCACGTGTCCTCTACCTGCCCCTGTCCTTTGGTGTTCCCTCACCAAGCGAAGTATCGCATGCTGTGGGCTCAGCCCCACTGTACAGTGAGGAAGAGCTAACAGAGGGCGGTCAGGAACGGGGGGAGACATCCGCCTCTTCAGCAGCCAAGCGAAGAAGTACTGGCGAGGAGAGTGGCTCGGTAGCCGGTCTAGAGACAGGTCTGTCTCCTGACCCACACGCAGCCGAGGGGGCTAGTAGTGACGCGGAGACCCTAATTGATGATGATGAGGCTGATCGCACTTGGCAGCCTCGTCGTCATCAGGCTATTGCTTCCGCATCATCAGGAGAAGAGGGTGCCAGCTTGCCAGCGAGCAAAACAGTCGGTGGGTTGCCCAGGAGGCAGCAGGGTCGCAGCAGTGTCAGTGGAGCCAAACGGCCACGGAGTAGAGCACCAGCTCCACTGCAGCCTACCACCACGGCCAGTAGTGGTGCCGGTGTGCACGGAGGAAGTAGCAGTCAGCCAGTGAGGAGTAGCGGGGGCAAAGTTTCCTACTCGGCGGTGTGGCAATTTTTCGTCAAGCCGCCCGAGGAAGTAAACGTAGCCGTATGTCGACTATGTGGCCAGAAAGTCAAGCGTGGCCAGGGGGCCAATGTTGGGACTACAGCGTTGCGTCAGCATATGCAGCGTCGCCATTCGGTGGCCTGGGAAAACCGTGATGAAGATACGGCGGTTCTGCCTGCCCCAGCCCCCGCTCCATCACCCGCTCCGTTACTTGCTCCGTCACCCGACGTCAATCGCCCTCTATCAGCCAGTCAAGGCTCCAACACCTCTGCTGAGGGGAGTTGTCGCTCGTTGGCATCTTCCGCTCGTTCAGATGCTCCTTCTCCTGCTACTCCTCTTCACGGATTCCGTCAGCAGTCTTTCTTGGAAACCGTTTCCAAGAGACAACAGTTTGCGAGCACGCACCCGACGGTGCAGAAGCTGAACGTCCTCCCGTCCAAGTTGCTGGTGCTGCAGTCCCTCCCTTTCCAAGTGGTGGACTCAGCACCTTTCCGAGAAATGATGGCTTGTGCCGAGCCGCGGTGGAGAGTGCCAAGCCGGCATTTCTTCGCCAAAAAGGCAGTGCCAGCCCTGCATTCACATGTAGAAGAGATGGTGGGCCAGTCTTTGAGCATGTCGGTCTCTGCCAAAGTGCATGGCAGCGCAGACGTGTGGAGCTGTAACTACGGTCAGGGACAGTACATGTCATTTACGGCCCACTGGGTGAACGTGGTGCCGGCACAGCCGCACCAGCAACTTGGACAGGTCACGCCGCTTTTGCCTCCACGTTTGCACGTCCTTGGTCCAGCAAAGATGTCCGCCTCTACCACCTCTTCTTCCACCGTGTCCTCAGCCGCCACCCCCGTGCCAAGTCCCATTACCCGACCGGCATATCACATGTGCAGGGCGCAACGGTGTCACGCTGTGCTGCACCTGGTATGCCTTGGCGAACGTAGTCACACAGGGGAGGAACTTCTGAGTGTAATGAACAGAGAAATCGACAGATGGCTGTCTCCGCGCAAACTGAAAATCGGAACCATGTTGACCGACAACGGAAAGAACATGGTGTCTGCTCTGCGTCAAGGAAGGTTGTGCCATGCGCCATGCATGGCTCACGTGTTCAATCTGGTTGTCAAGCGGTTCCTAAAATCCACCATCCCACTGCAAGACATCCTTAAAATGTCACGTAAACTTTGCATGCATTTCAGACATTCCTACACCGCAAAGCACACCCTCCTTGAGCTGCAGCGGCAGAACGGAATTCCACAGCATCGCCTGATCTGCGACGTTGCAACAAGGTGGAATTCAACCCTACATATGTTAGACCGCCTTTACGAACAGCGAAAGGCCATCACCGATTTCCTGATGTTACAAGCGGATAAAGGTACTCCCCTGTGTAACTTAGATGTCAGCCATTGGCAGCTCATGCGTGACACCTGCCGCTTGCTCAGGCCCTTTGAGGAGGCCACGCTATTCGTGAGTCGGCAGGACTATGGGATGAACGACGTCATTCCTCTGTTGCACGTCCTGGAACAAATGCTGTTAACAATGGCTGGTCAGGGTGCGGTAGACGTGGCGCACAGATCTCAACGCCACATGACCCCTGTGGGGGCAGGACAGGAAGAAGAGGAGGAGGTAGAGGAGGACATTGGTGCTCAGGAATTATTGAGTGAAATGGGTGGTTTTTCCACTCAGCGGACAGGAGTGGAGGAGCAGGAGCATCTGGTAGAGGAGGAGGAGGAGACAGAGGACCCAGACGCACCGTGGCAGTATGCTGTGGAGATGGAGGCAGGGAGTCCCTCGCATTCCTTGGCACAAATGGCCCATAGCATGCTCGGTTGCTTGCGTAGCGACAGCCGAATAATAACCATCAGACAGAGGGATGACTTTTGGCTGTCCACCTTGTTGGACCCTCGCTACCGTTCAAAAATGGTGGCCTTTTTCACACCTGCTGAGAGGGAGGCCAAAATAAAGTACTATAAAAACCACCTATGTAGTCAGTTGGTCTCTGCCTTTCTGCGCCAACGTCCATCCTCAGACACTGTGGGCCCTGTGCGCTCGCGGGAATTGCTTTGTATATCTGTCGCCTTAGGGGCCGCTGTCTGGCGACATAATTTTTTGTCACTGTGTAGACATCTATTTATAGGCCGATGTTTGGCCACAAAAATATATTTAGTAATAACCTAGCCGTTCAGGCCGCTCCCTGAACACCTCGGGAATTGCTTTGTATATCTGTCGCCTTAGAGGCCGCTGTCTGAACAGCTCATGAATTGCTTTCTATATGTGTCGCCTTTGAGGCCGCTGGCTGGACAGCTGATGAATTGATTTGTATATATGTACTTATTGTCCGCTGTCCGGACAGCTCATGAATTACTTTTTGTATATAGCCTTCCAAACCACTCTCAGAATAAGTCATGATATTCATGCTGTGTATAGCCTTATAGGCCAATGGTCAATCAAGTCATGATTGTTATAGTGTGTATAGCCTTATAGGCCGCTGTCTTTACAACTTTATAATTCCATGCAGTATATAGCCCTATCGGCCACTTTCAGGCATCCAGTTGCTGTAGCCCCCATCACCACACTGTGCCACGGGCCCCTGTACTGCCTTCTCATACTGCTGCCAGATCCATCCTCTGCCATGTGCGTCTTTGTCGTCTGCTCACGCTGCTGGGTTCCAGTTTTAAACCTAGGCCTGTATATGGCTTCCGAATACTGCTGCCTCCACCGCCACCCTGCGCCATGTGCCTCTGTCGTCTGCTCACGCTGCTGACGGCTTCCGCTTTTTAACCTAGGCCTGTGTATGGCTTCCGAATACTGCTGCCTCCACCGCCACCCTGCGCCATGTGCCTCTGTCGTCTGCTCACGCTGCTGACGGCTTCCGCTTTTTAAACTAGTCCTGTGTATGTCTTCCGAATACTGCTGCCTCCACCGCCACCCTGCGCCATGTGCCACTTTCGGGTCTCCTCACACTGCTGCCAGGTCCATACTGATTCATGGCCCCCTGTACCGGCTCCTCATGAACGTGGTTCAGCGGGTTTGCATCACTTAACGGCAAATCGTTGACAAATGCTGGGACGTTCAGTGTTGTGCGCATTAAGCCAGACACCAAAGGGCAGCACAGACCTGTTATTACTCGCTCAAGCATGGCTGAACAAAACCAGTCTCTACCACAAATTGGACCCAGACCTGCCCAGGGTCTCGTAACTAGATTGCACGGAGGAGTAGAGTCCGTTATCGGAATTAAATAGACAAAACGTCACACCAAAAAGAGTGGCCATTTCCAACACTTATTCCAGAAAGAGGAACAACCCGTTTCATATACGGCCCGTAGACGTTTCACGTCTGCCACATTCAGTCGATTTAAGACGCAAGCTCCACTTCCTGTGGTCTCTGACCGTCGATATACCTTTAAGTGTCAGCTTTGAAGCTATATTCCCTCCGGAGCACTGACACTGGTGCCCTTCCGTCAACATGCCTTTAAGTTTCAGTTTTCAACCATATTCCCCACAGAAGCCAAACTCTTGGGTATCCCAGAAGCTGCTCAGCGGGTCAGGGCAATAAAGCTCCCGGTTCGCAGGTTGTTCCGTCTTATGGATGGAAGTACGACGGTATATGATCTTCTTCGCACCCACGGCATTACCTCATAAAATTTCTGCATTGCATCTGCAATCACAACGCTGACTTCCCGGATCGCCACTCAGCCATTGGACTCTTGATAGTCGTCTCCCCACACTGCTGCTGGGGGGACTTTTTAACCTAGGCCTGTGTATGGTCTTCAATTAAAGCTGCTTCCGCTCCGCCACTCTGCCATTGGACTCTTGATAGTCGTCTCCCCACGCTGCTGCTGGGGGGACTTTTTAACATAGGCCTCTGTATGGCCTTTAATTGAAGCTGCTTACGCTCCGCCACTCTGCCATGGGCCTCTTGGGTATCCCAGAAGCTGCTCAGCGGGTCAGGGCAATAAAGCTCCCGGTTCGCAGGTTGTTCCGTCTTATGGATGGAAGTACGACGGTATATGATCTTCTTCGCACCCACGGCATCACCTCATAGAATCTCTGCATTGCATCTGCAATCACAACGCTGACTTCCCGGATCGCCACTCAGCCATTGGACTCTTGATAGTCATCTCCCCACACTGCTGCTGGGGGGACTTTTTAACCTAGGCCTGTGTATGGCCTTCAATTGAAGCTGCTTCCGCTCCGCCACTGTGCCATTGGACTCTTGATAGTCGTCTCCCCACGCTGCTGCTGGGGGGACTTTTTAACCTAGGCCTGTGTATGGCCTTCAATTGAAGCTGCTTCTGCTCCGCCACTCTGCCATTGGACTCTTGATAGTCGTCTCCCCACACTGCTGCTGGGGGGACTTTTTAACATAGGCCTCTGTATGGCCTTCAATTTAAGCTGCTTACGCTTCGCCACTTTGCCATGGGCCCCTGTACTGCCTCCTCTTGCTGCTGCCAGGTCCAGAGTGTGTCATGGGTCCCTGTACGGCCTCCCATTGCTGCTGACTTCATCGCCAGACTCTGCCATGTGCCACTTTCAGGTCTCCTTACACTGTTGGTGGGTTCCATTTTGTGATAGGGTGCTGTATGGCCTTCCATTGCTGCTGCCTCCACCGCCACCCTGCGCCATGTGCCTCTGTCGTCTGCTCACGCTGCTGACGGCTTCCGCTTTTTAACCGAGGCCTGTGTTTGGCTTCCAAATACTGCTGCATCCACCGCCACCCTGCGCCATGTGTCTCTGTCGTCTGCTCACGCTGCTGACGGCTTCCGCTTTTTAACCTAGGCCTGTGTATGGCTTCAGAATAATGCTGCCTACACCGCCACCCTGCGCCATGTGCCTCTGTCGTCTGCTCACGCTGCTGCCAGGTCCATACTGATTCATGGCCCCCTGTACCGGCTCCTCATGAACGTGGTTCAGCGGGTTTGCATCACTTAACGGCAAATCGTTGACAAACGCTGGGACGTTCAGTGTTGTGCGCATTAAGCCAGACACCAAAGGGCAGCACAGACCTGTTATTACTCGCTCAAGCATGGCTGAACAAAACCAGTCTCTACCACAAATTGGACCCAGACCTGCCCAGGGTCTCGTAAGTAGATTGCACGGAGGAGTAGAGTTCGTTATTGGAATTAACTGTGAGGGACTTTTAAACCTAGGCCTGTGTATGGCCTTCAATTGAAGCTGCTTCTGCTCCGCCACTCTGCCATTGGACTCTTGATAGTCATCTCCCCACGCTGCTGCTGGGGGGACTTTTTAACATAGGCCTCTGTATGGCCTTCAATTTTAGCTGCTTACGCTCCGCCACTCTGCCATGGGCCCCTGTACCGCCTCCTCATGCTGCTGCCAGGCCCGTAATCTGCCATGGGCCCCCGTACCGACTCCTCATGCTGCTGCCAGGCCCGTAATCTGTCATGGGCCCCGTACCGCCTCCTCATGCTGCTGCCAGGTCCAGAGTGTGTCATGGGTCCCTGTACGGCCTCCCATTGCTGCTGTCTCCATCGCCACACTCTGCCATGTGCCACTTTCAGGTCTCCTCACACTGCTGGTGGGTTCCATTTTGTCATAGGGTGCTGTATGGTCTCCCATTGCTGCTGCCTCCACCGCCACACTGTGGCTCCACACTCTGGTTTTGGCCCCGTGACTGCCCAAATGAGTGAAGTGTGCGGTGATTCTAAGATCGACGGCACTCATCTGCATGTCATACTGACTGACAGTATTATTTCTCTTCCCCAGCAGACTCCAAGGGCATTTAAATTAAAGGTACAGTGTTCTGCACTAATATAAAGGCTCTCTGAAGCCTAGAAACACCCTTTTTATAAGTTAAATTCGCAGCGAATATATTCGGCTCGAAGTGAATTTATTCGGCGAATTCGGCGAATCAGCCGAACCGAATTTTTGAATAATTCGCTCATCTCTATGCAAAACCATTGAGTATGACACAGGGGCGGACTGACAACTCATGGGGCCCCCGGGCAATAGGGGATCATGGGGCCCCTGTGTCCTTGCCCAAACTCAAAAAAGCCTATGAAAATGGTACCAGGGGCATCTCATGGGGCCCCCTGCTGACCCCGGGCCCTCGGGCAGTGCCCGAGTTTCCAAATGGTCAGTCCACCCCTGGTATGACATGTCTGCTATTTCAAAATATTACCTTTACAATCACTTTAACTTTCTTTCACTTAAATTAAAACCCAGCGATGACTCTAGGAACAATATATTAGGGGAGGGGGGGGGGGGTGCGCATAGGATGCCAAAGTCAAACCTGGGTAATTATAATTTTCACCACTAAATCATACCACTGCAGAAATAAGTACTGTATATATAAGTAGGATTACAGAATACAAGACTAATACGGTATGCAATGATACCTTTTTATTTTACTAACCTCACACTTACAAGACAAGCTTTCAAGAGTTTTCCTTTCTTCCTCAGATATTGTTTGAGATTTTGGAAAGAGAGGATAACTCACAGTCTGCAGACATACTACAGGAGAGGATCAGAGACTGCAGACATACTACAGGAGAAGGTCAGAGACTGCAGACTTACTACAGGAGATGGTCAGGGACTGCAGACATAGTACAGGAGAGGATCAGAGACAGAATAAATACTACAGGAGGTGGTCAGAGACTGCTGAAATACTACAGGAGATGGTTACAGACTGCAGACATACTACAGGAGATGGTCAGAGACTGCAAACACACTACAGGAGATTATCAGAGACTGCGAAAATACTACAGGAGATGGTCAGAGACTGCAAACATACTACAGGACAGGATCAGAGACTGAAGAAATAATAAAAAGGGTATGGTTAGAGACTGCTGACATATTACAGGAGGTGATCAGACACTGCAGACATATTACAGGAGAGGATCAGACACTGCTGAAATACTACAGCAGATTGTCAGAGACTGCAGACATACTACAGGAGATTATCAGAGACTGTAGACATACTACAGGAGATGGTCAGAGACTGCGGGCATAGTGCAGAAGATGGTCAGAGACTGCACAGTACAATACAAGTGCTGTGGATAGTGTGGTGATGTTGCTGTCGGTGTACACAGCTCTAGGACCTGGAGGAGCTTGTCCTTCCTCCCTCTAGAGTCTAGAGTCCCTTTGGACTCCCAGCTCATTCCATTGTCAGCAGGAAGCCCGGAGTCGGGAAGTATACCATTAGAAGTAGAGCAGCTCTGGAGGAGGAAGGTACATCTTCCTCCTCTGAATGCTGGGGCTTCCATGCACCCTCTTGCCCTGGGTTAAAGATGACCCTGGGTGTCAACCGGATGCAGTCCGCACCTGGTGCATGGGTGCTTGGGCATGCAGGAAGTGCCCTGATACTGCCCTTAATGGCAGCAGAGCCCTGTTCCACTTGTCAGGACCCCCCCCCCCAGGTGGCAGAACGCCTAATTTCGGGGGGGGGGGGGGCACACGAGGAGAAAAGGAATAACCTAGGAGGGCAATTGCCCCCCTGTAGCGATGCCACTAATTAAACCCAAAAGCAAACTTTTATTGTATTGTAGGTTACCAATTCTTAGATGTGATGGCTACATAAGTTTTCTTTTTTAGGCTTTCTTTCCTTTATTTGTATTTGGTGATCCAGCCAGTAAGTCTGGTATTTTTCAACAGATCAAGCAGTTCTGCAAAATGTATCAGAGTGTTGAGACAAATCATTTACCACTGACAGGAGTGCTTACAATGATCAGCTTTTATTTATTCATGTAAAAACTTTATCCCAAAAGAAAAATAAACTGTTGGTTGCTGTAACTGCTTGTGTAATTGCAGTGTGAGCTGGTGTTTGGCTGCAGTTCGTTAATGTATCTAAATATGCTAGTACATCTAACACTCCCCCCCAGACTGACAATACTGCTGTCTAAAGGTGCTCCTGTGCTCCTTCATCAATAGTGGTGTCTCACTAATACTGGAGGTGTGTTACTGGCCAGATCACCAGGTGAAAACACAGCGGAAAAAAGAAAACGAACGCAGCCAGCACATCTACTGATTGGTAAGCTGCAATATATTATATTTTTGGGTTTCATACCGCTTTAAGGACTCAAGAATATGTACTGTAAGGTTTTGTTAAATAAATGGAATCTCCTGTGTCAGTACGTATACTACTGAGAACGCTTTAAATGCAGTGGATCCCACTGATCCCAGGATACATATCTAAAAGAATAAGTACATAGGGAGGGGTTGGAGGTTAGCAGCCTTAACTTCTCAGTTAACAACAACATGATGGATCCCCGTATCACTGTTAAACAACCCATATGCCCAGTGATGTGATTACCTCCTGTCTCTTCCTGATAGGTTAGAAGTCCATCCACAATACAGTATCCAGATGAGCCTTTAGCAGGGTTCTAAAAAGCTTCGCTGTAGAGATGCAGGTATGATGCTAATAGACACATTAACTGTGGTTAGAAAGGATAAACTGATCTGTCTACTTCCAAGTGACACTCCCTTTGTCCTTTGCCCAGGACATACACTCATAGGTGTTTGCATAATCGAGCAACGGGCAATAATACCCAAGCAGATAATACATGTTACTGCGTCACAGCACCATCAGCCCTGCGTCATCATATGTGACTTCATTTATACCTCATGTGTTGGCCAATTTTCAACCTTTAATTCCACTTAAACAATAATATACGGGTGTGAGCAACTCTGCAGTGGCATTTTATTTGTCACCCTGGCAATGCATGGTATGATTCTTAAGTAAGTGCTCATGATCACAGTTATTTGTTGAATATTAACTCTGGTTTATGCCTGATTAGTGAAAGAATGTAAATGTATTGATAGCAACACTTGTTAATACACACCCAAAGTTAAAGAGTAACTCCACTTTTGTTGAGAACAATCTTCTCTGTACATTGCAGGGATTTGAACAAATTTTGTTATATGATTCTGCTTGCTTGTGCTCTAAAGGAAACATTTTTTGTTGTCTGTGGGTTGAATCTGAATGAGAGAGATTATTTCATTATTAATCAGCTGGTGCACTGGCAGTGTTCTAATGAGGAAAATGCAGGGTCTGCATCCCTTTAGAAGTGATTTACTCTTTGGAAGTAGCTCACCAAAAATTACATTTTTGTTGCAGAGGATGCCTATAATCTGAGTTGAATCTTTGTGCAGACTTTTTGGAAAATAATCAATCGGCCAATCACATTTGTAGGAAACTAAATTTCTGGTGGTGTTTTGTCACCATTGAAAATAAACGCACCAATGGTACGAAATGCCTTCAAGTTGCCATATTGCATTGAATTTGATAGAAAATGACAGTACTGCAGACTGAATAGGAAAGGTAATTTTTTAATAACATTCAATTATAATGTAGTTTGTGTAACAATTGTATATGCCATATTATTCTTTATTTATTTTCTATTTTTCCCATGAAAGTGAAGTTAATAAGTCTGACTCTTCACTAATATCAGGAAGAATAGGAAACATGCTTAGCAGATAAGTCAGAATGATCCTTATTTACGTATATCCATCTGCTCTTGTGTATCATTAAAAATGATCTTTGGTCATGGAATTTCAAAGGAAAGACAGAGAGCATAAGAAACGAAAAGATAAGACTTCGCTAGTTAAGTTGCCTGACGTATTTATGATGAGCCTAGATGCATGGAATGTAATACCCGAGAGAAAATTTAAAGCTGAACTCAAGTCAAATAGCAAAAAGAAAAAAAACGGGGTAATACACACAATTAAAATGTATTTTGTTAAAGGATTTGTAATTATGTCCATTCACTTTTGTGATTTGTACACCTTTACCAGACAGCGTGACCTCTTTTTTGTAAAGGTTCAGGAAAAAAATAATGTCACTGCCCCCCACTGCAATTTTTTGGGAAAAATACTTTTTTGAAATTTTAATGCAAAAAAATCACAATACATAGCCAATTTTTTGTAAAATATAAAAGATGATGTTACACTGAGTAAATAGATACCAAACATCTCACGTTTTAAAATTGCGCACGCCCGTGCAACGGTCACAAACAGCATACATTTTACTATCCATTGTCACTGCTTTGAAAGCCCTCAAAGGTTATCACTTTAGATTTATAGAGGAGGTCTAGTTCTAGAATGACTGCCTATGATCTGATGTTCATGATGATACCTAAGATGTGGGACAATCACTGTATGCGTGCATGTGGGACTGACGCGTGCATTTGCCTTTGCACACGAGCATGGGGGGGACGCGGGCACTTTAATTTTGTATTTATTTTTTGAACTATTACATTTTTGTTTGTTTTTTTACACTGTTGCTTTAATTTTTTTTATTACTTTTATTGCTTTCACAAGGAATGTAAACATCCGTTGTGACAGCAATAGACACATGACAGATACTCTTTATGGAGGAATCTGGGGTCTATGAGACCCTAAATCCCTCCCCTGCACTTAAAAGCATTCATAACAACAAGATCAGTGTTTTTGAATGCTTTCAGTTTTAAAAAAATGACAAAGTTGTGCCAAGTAAACCAAAAGTGATGACAGGTCATCACTTCTAGGTTACCATAGTGGATAGCCAATCCCAGCTTTGTTTAGCTGTCCGGCCAGCTGGTGGACCTTCCAACTGGTCACTTGGGTCTCCTAGTGAGATGGGCAGCAGAAGGCAGCGGGAGGGGGGATATATCTCCTCCTGCTGCTTGTAAGAGCAATTGAGTGGCAAGTTAGCCTCTCCAATTGCTTTTATGAGAGCCGACCACTGGCTCTAAAAAAATGGTACAACCACCTTAAGTCAAGCAACGTACAGGTACGTTGCTGGTCCGCAAGTTGTTAGCATATGAGCACAGAATTAGTATAAATAGAAAAAGTGCATCTACTTGCAGGCGTATTGACAACTTCCTAAAAGAAGCTCTAAAATCACTGTGCGCTTTCCTTTTGTAACATCAGCATTGTGATAGCTATACAAAGGATAGCTATTTTTGACCATCCGATATAAGCTTACTTAAAACATCTTTCATGTGGTGAGTTGTCCCTATTTGCTCTTTATACAACCCCCTGGATTCAGTGCATGCTTTGTGTTCCCTTTTTTGGATGCTCCATGTGGTTTACTTTTGATTTCTAAGGACTACATATCCCATGTGTCTGTTCTGCCTGCATACAGTGATGAACGCACGTGGAGTTTTTCCTGTACTAGCTGAGCCTCCTGAAACTCCTTTTCAGCACCTCTGCAGTATAGTTGTATGGTTGTATATCCTAATTGTGGTGTCTGGAGTGCTTAATTTTAACAGTACAGTAGGTTAGCCTTGGGTTAACTGTGCTCACTGTAGCTCACTTCTAAGAGTTTGCCTTAACCAATTGCCCTCCAGAGGATTTACCCCCTTTCTGACCAGGCCATTTTTTGTGATACTGCGCTGCGTTACTTTAACTGCCAATTGTGTGGTCATGCAACACTGTACATAAATGAAATATATGTAATTTTTTTCCACAGATGGAGCTTTCTTTTGGTGGTATTTGATCACCTCTGCATATTTTTTTTTGCGCTATAAACAAAAAAAGGCCAACAATTTTGAAACACCCCCCCCCCCCCAATATTTGTTACTTTTTGCAATAAAACATATCCAGTAAAAATTGCAAAAATAAAATTTCTTCAAAAATGTAGGCCAAAATGTATTCTACTACATGTCTGCTAGAAAAAAATAGCAATAAGTGTATATTAATTGGTTTACATGAAAGTTATAGCATCTACAAATGGCAGTATATTTTTGATTTTGATTTTGTTTTATACTATTAATGGCGGTGATCAGCGATTTATAGTGGGACTGCGGCAGGAATTCTGAGTGGGAACCGACTAACTGCCAATGACATCCCCAGTGACACTAATACAATGATCAGTGCTAATACAAAGCACTGACACTGTACTAAGGACACTGGGCAGGAAAGGGTTAGCATCTGGGGCGATCAAAGGGTAAACTGTGTGCTGCATGTTTTACATTATGTGCTGTATTGTGTTTTACTAGGGAGAAATGCTGCTTTGTATTTGCTGTGCAGAGAAATACAACGCATCATGTCTATGCTGACAGGAGAGAGACCTGTGTTGTTTACACACAGGTCTCTCCCCTATCAGCTCTGCCAACGATCACCGAGTCCCAGCTGGGCCGTGATTGACATGTTCAGCAGCTAATAGTGGCGCGGGTAGTGCAGTATGCGCATGCACACCTCCTACCCAGAAATGCAAATCACGTATATATAGTGGTTAATGCTGATTTTCACATGAATGCAAGCTGTGTAGTTCTTAGTGTCCCCCACTAGGGTGCCTAAGCCCTTGCCCATAAGTGGGCAGAAGTCTGCTGTCAGCTGACATCACTGTATCAGTCCAGGCTCTGGAAAGATCCCAGTTTTATTGTAGGAATCCACCTTGATGCCTGGAATAGCAGCTGGTCCTAGGAGGAGAATACTGGCTAAATACCTGTTAAGATGTAGGCTGTATGTCTTGCAGTTAAGGTCCTCTTCCACAGATAAGTTTTGCCTTAATGGCCTTCTACCAGGCAGTCACCTTCCCAATTGTTTTCTTCTACCTGGGGTCAGGTTTGGCGCTGGCCAAGGAAATGCACTGGAAAACATGGTCTGTGTCCTTGCACTGGGAACACATTCACAGGTGTTCACACATGTGCAATATAGGTCAGGGAAGCAGGATGTGCACTACATCAAATATTTCCCAGCATCCCTTATTGATGTTTTTGGCAGGTGCATCTGGAATGATACTCTTGAGGGATCTATTTAAACCTGAAAGCAGCAGAATGACATGGGTGACAATTTGGTGTAGAATCCCCAATGTCCTGTGTAGGTCTGCAAAGGTAAGTCTGCTTAAGTGATCATGCTGGTATTGTTTGGGTGTTAACTGTGTGTAATTCCCTGGCAGCCAGAAGCTAGCTCTGGACCTATTAGTGCAGCACTACCCCCTTAGGAGCTGCAAAAGTTCTGAGTCCCCATATAGTACTGGACAGCCAGCCAACATGCATTTCCTTCACTCAGACTTGCATTAGGAGACAGTAACCAGTCCGTGAACTTTGTTTTGAAGTTTTATTAGGGGGTTTAGAACTTGGATGGGGGAAAGAGGTATATGGGATGCCCAAGAGAAATGGCAACTGAGGACAAACTTCTTAGCAACTATGTACAACTCTTTACAACACAGTTTTTCTTCTGGAGAATGTTAACATCTCCTGTAGTTCCACCCCAGATAACTCCGCACCTCATCCAGATGTACTGGGGGAATCCCTGGGCAGGGGATCCAGTGCCTGCCACTGCAGTGGGAAACAGTCCTGAGTAAGAAAGCAAATCCAGTTCCCCACTAGAGTGCTCTATTCCCCTTATTGGTCCAGGGGGTGCAGGTTTACTCACTTGGTCCCTCTCCTGTGCTGCCGGTGGGTCGGTGGCTGCTACCAAGCTTTCTAGCTGGGCCTCTCCTTCCCTGGCACACAGGTGGTCCTCTCTCAGGGGGCTGGTAAAGTCAAAGTTTTCCACTTTCCAAGGTCCTTTGCCTGCAGGAGAGCCCCTGTCCATCTGGGCCCTCTCACAGGCTCCTGCCTCCAGCCTCACATCCTTCTCCCTCCCTCTCTTCCTCCTCTTCCTCTCCAACTCTCCTCCTGCTGAGCAGGCTCAATCACTTTTAAGGGTTGTCCTGGACCCTTGCCAAGCCTCCTGGTGGGGATTGACCAGGCTCCCTCAAACGTGCAGATCAGCCACTCCTCAGATCCATCCACTGCTTCTAGACCTTTCTCTAAAGGTCCAAACAGGGGGAAAATCCAGAGGGCCTCACAGTTCTGACAGAATTTTGACCCCTGCTAGCTATTACTCCCACGCTGCTACTCAGCCCTAACTAACAATTGGGAGTCTAGCTCCCCCTAGCTACCTGGAAGGGTGCTACATTAGGTTAGGGATGCTGCTGAACCTGCCCTAATATGTTACAGGGTAAATCCCTGTGTAAACAATACCTCATGGAAGCCTACAAAAATAATTAAAAAAAAGAGGCAGACAACAGAGAGAGGAAAAAAAATAGGTGCTAAACAAAACAAATCACAAATGTTCCAAATCAGGTACAAAAAAGCTTTCTAGTGAAAGTTGTTAAAATAGCCCTGTGTGTATTGTGACAACCTCCCTTGGAGTGGAAGATTCCTGCACTTGGCCATACATGCTTAGCACTCTGATTAGCATCATTACAGAAGTTACAAATTCCACTAATGAAAATTGGATTGTTATTGATTTGTCTATGGATTATATCACTGTCACTATTCAGATAATTGTTTTTGCACAGAAGAATCTGTATTAATGGCACAGATTATGTGGATCAGCAAATGTTCTCTTTTGTTACCTACAGTATATACCTGTGTTTCCTAAATCCCAATTACTACTCCACTTACTATTCATTAAAGTAGATGGCAAGGCTGAAGAGTCTATAAACGGCAAGCGTACTGCATGGAGAGCATTACACTGCTAATCATGCTTTTTTTATAAAGCCAAGCAGCTAAATACCGTATTTTTCGGCGTATAAGACGACCCCCTACTTTTCCTATTAAAATATAGTGTTTGGGCTATACTCGCCATATAAGACTACACCTCTTCCAACGCACACCAAATAAAAATTAAAAAACATCAGATTTGATTTCAACATGGTATGGTATTTCAGTATGGTATTTTAATGATGGGGTGCTATTCCTCCCACTGACACCAATGATGGGGCACGATTTCTCACTCTGACACCAATGATGGGGCACTATTCCTCCCACTGACACCAATGATGGAACACTATTCTTCCCACTGACACCAATGATGGTGCCCCATCATTAGTGTCAGTGTGTGAGGAATAGTGTCCCTTCATTAGTGTCAGTGGGAGGAATAGTACCCCATCAGTGTCAGTGGGAGAAATAGTGCCCCATCATTGGTGTCAGTGGGAAGAATCATGCCCCATCATTGGTGTCAGTGGGAGGAATAGTGCCCCATCATTGGTGTCAGTGGGAGGAATAGTGCCCCATCATTGGTGTCAGTGGGAGGAATAGTGTCCTATCATTGGTGTCAGTGGGAGGAATAGTGCCCCATCACTGGTGTCAGAGCGAGCAATCGTGCCCCATCATTGGTGTCAGAGCGACGAATCGTGCCCCATCATTGGTGTCAGTGGGAGGAATAGCACCCCATCATTGGTGTCAGTGGGAGGAATAGCACCTCATCATTGGTGTCAGTGGGTGGAATAGCGCCCCATCATTGGTATCAGTGGCAGGAATAGTGCCCCATCATTGCTATCAGTGGGAGGAATAGTGGCCCATCATTGGTATCAGTGGAGGGAATAGTGCCCCATCTTTGGTGTCAGTGGGAGGAATCGTGCCCCATCATTGGTGTCAGTGGGGGAAGGAATAGTGCCCCGTCATTGGTGTCAGTGGGAGGAATAGTGTCCCAACATTGGTGTCAGTGGGAGGAATAGTACCCCATCATTGGTGTCAGTGGGGGAAGGAATAGTGTTCCATCATTGGTGTCAGTGGGGGGTGGAATAGTGCCCCATCGTTGGTGTCAGTGTGGGGGGGAATAGTACCCCATCGTTGGTGTCAGTGGGGGGGAGGAATAGTGCCCCATCGTCCCATCGTTGGTGTCAGAGGGAGGAATAATGCCCCATCATTAATATCAGTGACACCAATGATGGGGCACTATTCCTCCCACTGACACCAATTACACTTGCTTACCCCTGTTCCAGTATGGTGCTGCTGCAGCCAGCATATGTGGTTGCAGCAGCACCTCTGCACGGCACACTTACCGGCTGCTCCATCACTCAATTTTCTTGGGGCCGCTCGGCTCCGCCTCCTCGCCGGTGATTGGCCACCTGTGTGCCTTTTCTGAGCTACAGTTCTGGCGGCCAATCACTGATGAGGAGGCGGAGCCGAGCGGCCGCACGAACATCCAGTGGCCGAACTGAATGAAGGAGCAGCCGCGCTTCCTGGACTGGATCGTCGTGGGACTGGGACCGGTGCCAGGTAAGAAACAGCAGCCCCTGCCCACCCCTGTACTTAGTGTCCCTTCCGTTGGAAGGGGGGGGCGGTGGTGGCACCGCGCCGCCCCCCTAAAAAGTACCGCCCTGACAACAAGTGTCAGTATGCCGTATACCGGCGTATAAGACGACCCCCGACTTTTGAGAAGATTTTCAAGGGTTAAAAAGTCGTCTTATACGCCGGAAAATAGGGTATCTTTTTATTGGCCTTTCCTTGTGGCTTCCCACCTTTCTGTGCAGCTGATGTGTGAGGGCTTTAGATGTTTTCCGTTAGTCCAACTGCAGGAATTAAAAAAAAATCTAACCTTATAGTGGTGCTCCACCACAGGATTATTTATATTTTCCCAACTCTGGCTGGCCCCAGCACTGCCCTCTTCTTCCTGAAACTCTGGCCTGTAGGCAGTCCCTTGGCCTTGTCATGTACAATAAAGGTACACTAATACTCTGTTGTACGTGGTGGGGGTGACCTGGAGAGCTTTATAAAAAGAGGCTTTGGAGGGCTAATTGCACCACTGGAGAGTCCCCGCTGGAATGCAGATTAAGTTAAGTATCTCAATATTCTGGCATGCCTAAACAGAACGAGCACTTAGCCCCTGCAGTGAGGGGGGCTCCATTGCATGTGTAGATTTTTTTTCTAATTCCTGGAGTTGGGCTTTAATGTAGATTACCAGACTCTGTGCTGACTGTTAATCAATCACGTGCATTCAAATACAAAACATAAACCATTATGTGCAACCAAAATATACAATGAAAGTGCTATCATATGCTATACTGCACAAATAAGCTATAATAAAGTACTTTTAACTTGCTGCAATATCACTGTGCAAACATTGTGCAATAGAGCAATGGAGCAACTCAATATAGTCAATCTATTAGACATTCTCCACTTCAGTCCTCAATTCTTTGCTACATTTCAAAGTTAACCTTTGGTTCATCCACTATAAAAAGTACTTGTAGTGCAGTTACAAAGGTGCTCTCTTCCAATGCATCAAACACTCATGTTCCCATGCTTACCTCCATCTTCCACCCTTAGGGGTGCCACTCACCAGATGTGATGTGACCCCTTTTAGCTAAAAGAAGGTCAATATTTTTGTATTGTTTCCTTTGCTTGCCTCTCATCCTCCTCTGGTCCACTTCTCTTAGGTAGCCCCACCACATAAAAGAGGGGACTCAAGATAGTTTAACACCATTTGCTTTATTTTGAGTAAAAGCCCTTTAAACTTTTATGCATGAGTAATACATACAGTCCATAGAGTCTAAAACAACCAACAAAATGACCGGGACTAAGAAAACATCAGAGGAAGTGATGCAACCACGTGGATCCAAGATGACCACCGCTGACTGAACTTTCTGTTTGCTTTCTGTATGTGTTCCATAGACCGTAAGGGATGTAGGTGGACGTTAATCACATGTAAAAAATGTTACAAATGTTTAATAGATGGACTTTTGTCTTTTTTCATTCAGAATAACTGTGTAACTATGTAATAATATCTCTTTCATCAGGTTTGTGACCTCTGCCAATAGGCAAAAGCAGCCTGCTCCTAACAGGGAAGTATGACCAATGCTTTCTTTTATGCATGTTTATTTTTTTACAAACGCCAAACTTTTCCTTTAACATCAGTATGGTTTTGAGTCCATAGACATGTGCATATGACCAGCAGTTGACCTCCTTCTGATCTTCTCCAAGATTCATTTTGCATTCCCATAGGTTTTTATGGGAAAAGAAGACATCAACACATAACATGTTGGATGTCTATGGTAGAGTGCCATCTTGTGGGCAATGTTTTGTTTCAAGATAACTTGTGGAATTTTACAGAAACAATAATTCATATTTTGCATACTTCTTCCCACTAAAATAAATATAATATAATATAATATAATTAGAGATGAGCGAAGTATTCAAAAATTCGATTCGACTGATTCGGCGAATTCGTGGAAAAATTTTGATTCGAGTCGAATATATTCGCTGTGAATTTAACTTAAAAAAGGCTGTTTCTAGGCTTCAGAGAGACTTAATATTAGTGCAGAACACTGTACCTTTAATTTAAATGCCCTTGGAGTCTGCTGGGGAAGAGAAATAATACTGTCAGTCAGTATGACATGCAGATGAGTGCCGTCGATCTTAGAATCACCGCACACTTCACTCATTTGGGCAGTCACGGGGCCAAAACCAGAGTGTGGAGCCACAGTGTGGCGGTGGAGGCAGCAGCAATGGGAGGCCATACAGCACCCTATGACAAAAATGGAAACCACCAGCAGTGTGAGGAGACCTGAAAGTGGCACATGGCAGAGTGTGGCGATAGAGACAGCAGCAATGGGAGGCCGTACAGGGACCCATGATACACTCTGGACCTGGCAGCAGCATGAGGAGGCGGTACAGGGGCCCATGACAGATTACGGGCCTGGCAGCAGCATGAGGAGTCGGTACGGGGGCCCATGGCAGATTACGGGCCTGGCAGCAGCAATGGGAGGCCGTACAGGGACCCATGACACACTCTGGACCTGGCAGCAGCATGGGGAGGCGGTACAGGGGCCCATGACAGATTACGGGCCTGGCAGCAGCATGAGGAGTCGGTACGGGGGCCCATGACACACTCTGGACCTGGCAGCAGCATGAGGAGGCGGTACAGGGGCGCATGACAGATTACGAGCCTGGCAGCAGCAACTTGGACAGGAGGACGTTCAGCTTCTGCACCGTCGGGTGCGTGCTCGCAAACTGTTGTCTCTTGGAAACGGATTCCAAGAAAGACTGCTGACGGAATCCGTGAAGAGGAGTAGCAGGAGAAGGAGCATCTGAACGAGCGGAATATGCCAACAAGCGACAACAGGGGCCCATGACAGATTACGGGCCTGGCAGCAGCATGAGGAGTCGGTACGGGGGCCCATGGCAGATTAGGGGCCTGGCAGCAGCTATGGGAGGCCCGTAATCTGCCAGCACCCTATGACAAAAAATGGAACCCACCAGCAGTGTAAGGAGACCTGAAAGTGGCACATGGCAGAGTGTGGCGATGGAGATAGCAGCAATGGGAGGCCGTACAGGGACCCATGAGAGACTCTGGACTTGGCAGCAGCATGAGGAGGCGGTATAGGGGCCCATGGCAGATTAGGGGCCTGGCAGCAGCTATGAGAGGCCCGTAATCTGCCAGCACCCTATGTCAAAAAATTCAACACACCAGCAGTGTGTGAGGAGACCTGAAAGTGGCACATGGCAGAGTGTGGCGATGGAGACAGCAGCAATGGGAGGCCGTACAGGGACCCATGACAGACTCTGGACTTGGCAGCAGCATGAGGAGGCGGTATATAGGGGCCTATGGCAGATTAGGGGCCTGGCAGCAGCTATAGGAGGCCCGTAATCTGCCAGCACCCTATGTCAAAAAATTCAACACACCAGCAGTGTGAGGAGACCTGAAAGTGGCACATGGCAGAGTGTGGCGATGGAGACAGCAGCAATGGGAGGCCGTACAGGGACCCATGACAGACTCTGGACTTGGCAGCAGCATGAGGAGGCGGTATATAGGGGCCCATGGCAGATTAGGGGCCTGGCAGCAGCTATAGGAGGCCCGTAATCTGCCAGCACCCTATGTCAAAAAATTCAACACACCAGCAGTGTGTGAGGAGACCTGAAAGTGGCACATGGCAGAGTGTGGTGATGGAGACAGCAGCAATGGGAGGCCGTACAGGGACCCATGACAGACTCTGGACTTGGCAGCAGCATGAGGAGGCGGTATATAGGGGCCTATGGCAGATTAGGGGCCTGGCAGCAGCTATAGGAGGCCCGTAATCTGCCAGCACCCTATGTCAAAAAATTCAACACACCAGCAGTGTGCGGAGACCTGAAAGTGGCACATGGCAGAGTGTGGCGATGGAGACAGCAGCAATGGGAGGCCGTACAGGGACCCATGACAGACTCTGGACTTGGCAGCAGCATGAGGAGGCGGTATATAGGGGCCCATGGCAGATTAGGGGCCTGGCAGCAGCTATAGGAGGCCCGTAATCTGCCAGCACCCTATGTCAAAAAATTCAACACACCAGCAGTGTGTGAGGAGACCTGAAAGTGGCACATGGCAGAGTGTGGCGATGGAGACAGCAGCAATGGGAGGCCGTACAGGGACCCATGACAGACTCTGGACTTGGCAGCAGCATGAGGAGGTGGTATATAGGGGCCCATGGCAGATTAGGGGCCTGGCAGCAGCTATAGGAGGCCCGTAATCTGCCAGCACCCTATGTCAAAAAATTCAACACACCAGCAGTGTGTGAGGAGACCTGAAAGTGGCACATGGCAGAGTGTGGCGATGGAGACAGCAGCAATGGGAGGCCGTACAGGGACCCATGACAGACTCTGGACTTGGCAGCAGCATGAGGAGGCGGTATATAGGGGCCTATGGCAGATTAGGGGCCTGGCAGCAGCTATAGGAGGCCCGTAATCTGCCAGCACCCTATGTCAAAAAATTCAACACACCAGCAGTGTGAGGAGACCTGAAAGTGGCACATGGCAGAGTGTGGCGATGGAGACAGCAGCAATGGGAGGCCGTACAGGGACCCATGACAGACTCTGGACTTGGCAGCAGCATGAGGAGGCGGTATATAGGGGCCCATGGCAGATTAGGGGCCTGGCAGCAGCTATAGGAGGCCCGTAATCTGCCAGCACCCTATGTCAAAAAATTGAACACACCAGCAGTGTGTGAGGAGACCTGAAAGTGGCACATGGCAGAGTGTGGTGATGGAGACAGCAGCAATGGGAGGCCGTACAGGGACCCATGACAGACTCTGGACTTGGCAGCAGCATGAGGAGGCGGTATATAGGGGCCTATGGCAGATTAGGGGCCTGGCAGCAGCTATAGGAGGCCCGTAATCTGCCAGCACCCTATGTCAAAAAATTCAACACACCAGCAGTGTGAGGAGACCTGAAAGTGGCACATGGCAGAGTGTGGCGATGGAGACAGCAGCAATGGGAGGCCGTACAGGGACCCATGACAGACTCTGGACTTGGCAGCAGCATGAGGAGGCGGTATATAGGGGCCCATGGCAGATTAGGGGCCTGGCAGCAGCTATGGGAGGCCCGTAATCTACCAGCACCCTATGTCAAAAAATTGAACACACCAGCAGTGTGTGAGGAGACCTGAAAGTGGCACATGGCAGAGTGTGGCGATGGAGACAGCAGCAATGGGAGGCCGTACAGGGACCCATGACAGACTCTGGACTTGGCAGCAGCATGAGGAGGCGGTATATAGGGGCCCATGGCAGATTAGGGGCCTGGCAGCAGCTATGGGAGGCCCGTAATCTGCCAGCACCCTATGTCAAAAAATTGAACACACCAGCAGTGTGTGAGGAGACCTGAAAGTGGCACATGGCAGAGTGTGGCGATGGAGACAGCAGCAATGGGAGGCCGTACAGGGACCCATGAGAGACTCTGGACCTGGCAGCAGCATGAGGAGGCGGTATATAGGGGCCCATGGCAGATTAGGGGCCTGGCAGCAGCTATGCGAGGCCCGTAATCTGCCAGCACCCTATGTCAAAAAATTGAACACACTAGCAGTGTGAGGAGACCTGAAAGTGGCACATGGCATAAGAGACTGTGGACCTGGCAGCAGCATGAGGAGGCGGTATAGGGGCCCATGGCAGATTAGGGGCCTGGCAGCAGCTATGGGAGGCCCGTAATCTGCCAGCACCCTATGACAAAAAATGGAACACACCAGCAGTGTGTGAGGAGACCTGAAAGTGGCACATGTTTGAGGCATGATTCATGGCGGATTTAGTCAGTTGTGTCAGGAACTGGTGGTTTGAAATCCAGACTAATCCACGCCTGATTCATTTTCACAAACGTGAGTCTCTCCACACTTTGGGTGGACAGTCGTGTCCTCCGTGGAGTTACAATACCTCCTGCCGCACTAAACACGCGCTCCGATGCCACGCTACTGGCCGGGCATGACAGCCTTTCAAGGGCAAATTCAGCTAGTTGGGGCCAAAGGTCAAGTTTCGTTGCCCAGTAGTCAAAGGGATTGTCTACCTCGGTTGGCAGGGTGCTGTCCAAGTAGGCCCAAGCCTGTTGTTTGAGGTCCTGCTCCAGGTCCACCTGATGCTGCTGCTGCTGCGGCTGGTTAGTAGTTTCCTCACTGCGCTGGTGAAGAAAGCTACTCATCATCGACTGCAGACTGAGGCAGCCGCTGCTGGTGGAGCTGCCACTGCTCCTACCACCCCACCCCTCCCCTGCTGCCATGGCAGCGGAACGCGAGCGCACAGGGCCCACAGTGTCTGAGGATGGACGTTGGCGCACAAAGGCAGAGACCAACTGACTACATAGGTGGTTTTTATAGTACGTTATTTTGGCCTCCCTCTCAGCAGGTGTGAAAAAGGCCACCATTTTTGAACGGTAGCGAGGGTCCAACAAGGTGGACAGCCAAAAGTCATCCCTCTGTCTGATGGTTATTATTCGGCTGTCGCTACGCAAGCAACCGAGCATGCTATGGGCCATTTGTGCCAAGGAATGCGAGGGACTCCCTGCCTCCATCTCCACAGCATACTGCCACGGTGCATCTGGGTCCTCTGTCTCCTCCTCCTCCTCCTCCTCTACCAGATGCTCCTGCTCCTCCACTCCTGTCCGCTGAGTGGAAAAACCACCCATTTCACTCAATAATTCCTGAGCACAAATGTCCTCCTCTACCTCCTCCTCTTCTTCCTGTCCTGCCCCCACAGGGGTCATGTGGCGTTGAGATCTGTGCGCCACGTCTACCGCACCCTGACCAGCCATTGTTAACAGCATTTGTTCCAGGACGTGCAACAGAGGAATGACGTCGTTCATCCCATAGTCCTGCCGACTCACGAATAGCGTGGCCTCCTCAAAGGGCCTGAGCAAGCGGCAGGTGTCACGCATGAGCTGCCAATGGCTGACATCGAAGTTACACAGGGGAGTACCTTTATCCGCTTGTAACATCAGGAAATCGGTGATGGCCTTTCGCTGTTCGTAAAGGCGGTCTACCATGTGTAGGGTTGAATTCCACCTTGTTGCAACGTCGCAGATCAGGCGATGCTGTGGAATTCCGTTCTGCCGCTGCAGCTCAAGGAGGGTGTGCTTTGCGGTGTAGGAATGGCTGAAATGCATGCAAAGTTTACGTGACATTTTAAGGATGTCTTGCAGTGGGATGGTGGATTTTAGGAACCGCTTGACAACCAGATTGAACACGTGAGCCATACATGGTGCATGGCACAACCTTACTTGACGCAGAGCAGACACCATGTTCTTTCCGTTGTCGGTCAACATGGTTCCGATTTTCAGTTTGCGCGGAGACAGCCATCTGTCGATTTCTCTGTTCATTACACTGAGAAGTTCCTCCCCTGTGTGACTACGTTCGCCTGGACCTGGCAGCAGCATGAGGAGGCGGTATAGGGGCCCATGGCAGATTAGGGGCCTGGCAGCAGCTATGGGAGGCCCGTAATCTGCCAGCACCCTATGACAAAAAATGGAACACACCAGCAGTGTGTGAGGAGACCTGAAAGTGGCACATGTTTGAGGCATGATTCATGGCGGATTTAGTCAGTTGTGTCAGGAACTGGTGGTTTGAAATCCAGACTAATCCACGCCTGATTCATTTTCACAAACGTGAGTCTCTCCACACTTTGGGTGGACAGTCGTGTCCTCTGTGGAGTTACAATACCTCCTGCCGCACTAAACACGCGCTCCGATGCCACGCTACTGGCCGGGCATGACAGCCTTTCAAGGGCAAATTCAGCTAGTTGGGGCCAAAGGTCAAGTTTCGTTGCCCAGTAGTCAAAGGGATTGTCTACCTCGGTTGGCAGGGTGCTGTCCAAGTAGGCCCAAGCCTGTTGTTTGAGGTCCTGCTCCAGGTCCACCTGATGCTGCTGCTGCTGCTGCTGCGGCTGGTTAGTAGTTTCCTCACTGCGCTGGTGAAGAAAGCTACTCATCATCGACTGCAGACTGAGGCAGCCGCTGCTGGTGGAGCTGCCACTGCTCCTACCACCCCACCCCTCCCCTGCTGCCATGGCAGCGGAACGCGAGTGCACAGGGCCCACAGTGTCTGAGGATGGACGTTGGCGCACAAAGGCAGAGACCAACTGACTACATAGGTGGTTTTTATAGTACGTTATTTTGGCCTCCCTCTCAGCAGGTGTGAAAAAGGCCACCATTTTTGAACGGTAGCGAGGGTCCAACAAGGTGGACAGCCAAAAGTCATCCCTCTGTCTGATGGTTATTATTCGGCTGTCGCTACGCAAGCAACCGAGCATGCTATGGGCCATTTGTGCCAAGGAATGCGAGGGACTCCCTGCCTCCATCTCCACAGCATACTGCCACGGTGCATCTGGGTCCTCTGTCTCCTCCTCCTCCTCCTCCTCTACCAGATGCTCCTGCTCCTCCACTCCTGTCCGCTGAGTGGAAAAACCACCCATTTCACTCAATAATTCCTGAGCACAAATGTCCTCCTCTACCTCCTCCTCTTCTTCCTGTCCTGCCCCCACAGGGGTCATGTGGCGTTGAGATCTGTGCGCCACGTCTACCGCACCCTGACCAGCCATTGTTAACAGCATTTGTTCCAGGACGTGCAACAGAGGAATGACGTCGTTCATCCCATAGTCCTGCCGACTCACGAATAGCGTGGCCTCCTCAAAGGGCCTGAGCAAGCGGCAGGTGTCACGCATGAGCTGCCAATGGCTGACATCGAAGTTACACAGGGGAGTACCTTTATCCGCTTGTAACATCAGGAAATCGGTGATGGCCTTTCGCTGTTCGTAAAGGCGGTCTACCATGTGTAGGGTTGAATTCCACCTTGTTGCAACGTCGCAGATCAGGCGATGCTGTGGAATTCCGTTCTGCCGCTGCAGCTCAAGGAGGGTGTGCTTTGCGGTGTAGGAATGGCTGAAATGCATGCAAAGTTTACGTGACATTTTAAGGATGTCTTGCAGTGGGATGGTGGATTTTAGGAACCGCTTGACAACCAGATTGAACACGTGAGCCATACATGGTGCATGGCACAACCTTACTTGACGCAGAGCAGACACCATGTTCTTTCCGTTGTCGGTCAACATGGTTCCGATTTTCAGTTTGCGCGGAGACAGCCATCTGTCGATTTCTCTGTTCATTACACTGAGAAGTTCCTCCCCTGTGTGACTACGTTCGCCTGGACCTGGCAGCAGCATGAGGAGGCGGTATAGGGGCCCATGGCAGATTAGGAGCCTGGCAGCAGCTATGGGAGGCCCGTAATCTGCCAGCACCCTATGACAAAAAATGGAACACACCAGCAGTTTGAGGAGACCTGAAAGTGGCACATGGCAGAGTGTGGCGATGGAGACAGCAGCAATGGGAGGCCGTACAGGGACCCATGAGAGACTCTGGACTTGGCAGCAGCATGAGGAGGCGGTATAGGGGCCCATGGCAGATTAGGGGCCTGGCAGCAGCTATGGGAGGCCCGTAATCTACCAGCACCCTATGTCAAAAAATTGAACACACCAGCAGTGTGTGAGGAGACCTGAAAGTGGCACATGGCAGAGTGTGGCGATGGAGACAGCAGCAATGGGAGGCCGTACAGGGACCCATGAGAGACTCTGGACTTGGCAGCAGCATGAGGAGGCAGTATAGGGGCCCATGGCAGATTAGGGGCCTGGCAGCAGCTATGGGAGGCCCGTAATCTGCCAGCACCCTATGTCAAAAAATTGAACACACCAGCAGTGTGTGAGGAGACCTGAAAGTGGCACATGGCAGAGTGTGGCGATGGAGACAGCAGCAATGGGAGGCCGTACAGGGACCCATGAGAGACTCTGGACTTGGCAGCAGCATGAGGAGGCGGTATAGGGGCCCATGGCAGATTAGGGGCCTGGCAGCAGCTATGGGAGGCCCGTAATCTGCCAGCACCCTATGTCAAAAAATTGAACACACCAGCAGTGTGTGAGGAGACCTGAAAGTGGCACATGGCAGAGTGTGGCGATGGAGACAGCAGCAATGGGAGGCCGTACAGGGACCCATGAGAGACTCTGGACTTGGCAGCAGCATGAGGAGGTGGCATAGGGGACCATGGCAGATTAGGGGCCTGGCAGCAGCTATGGGAGGCCCGTAATCTGCCAACATCCTATGTCAAAAAATTGAACACACCAGCAGTGTGTGAGGAGACCTGAAAGTGGCACATGGCAGAGTGTGGCGATGGAGACAGCAGCAATGGGAGGCCGTACAGGGACCCATGAGAGACTCTGGACTTGGCAGCAGCATGAGGAGGCGGTATAGGGGCCCATGGCAGATTAGGGGCATGGCAGCAGCTATGGGAGGCCCGTAATCTGCCAGCACCCTATGTCAAAAAATTCAACACACCAGCAGTGTGAGGAGACCTGAAAGTGGCACATGGCATGAGACACTGTGGACCTGGCAGCAGCATGAGGAGGCGGTATAGGGGCCCATGGCAGATTAGGGGCCTGGCAGCAGCTATGGGAGGCCCGTAATCTGCCAGCACCCTATGACAAAAAATGGAACACACCAGCAGTGTGAGGAGACCTGAAAGTGGCACATGGCAGAGTGTGGCGATGGAGACAGCAGCAATGGGAGGCCGTACAGGGACCCATGAGAGACTCTGGACTTGGCAGCAGCATGAGGAGGCGGTATAGGGGCCCATGGCAGATTAGGGGCCTGGCAGCAGCTATGGGAGGCCCGTAATCTGCCAGCACCCTATGACAAAAAATGGAACACACCAGCAGTGTGAGGAGACCTGAAAGTGGCACATGGCAGAGTGTGGCGATGGAGACAGCAGCAATGGGAGGCCGTACAGGGACCCATGAGAGACTCTGGACTTGGCAGCAGCATGAGGAGGCGGTATAGGGGCCCATGGCAGATTAGGGGCCTGGCAGCAGCTATGGGAGGCCCGTAATCTGCCAGCACCCTATGACAAATAATGGAACACACCAGCAGTGTGAGGAGACCTGAAAGTGGCACATGGCAGAGTGTGGCGATGGAGAGAGCAGCAATGGGAGGCCGTACAGGGACCCATGAGAGACTCTGGACTTGGCAGCAGCATGAGGAGGCAGTATAGGGGCCCATGGCAGATTAGGGGCCTGGCAGCAGCTATGGGAGGCCCGTAATCTGCCAGCACCCTATGTCAAAAAATTGAACACACCAGCAGTGTGAGGAGACCTGAAAGTGGCACATGGCATGAGACACTGTGGACCTGGCAGCAGCATGAGGAGGCGATATAGGGGCCCATGGCAGATTAGGGGCCTGGCAGCAGCTATGGGAGGCCCGTAATCTGCCAGCACCCTATGACAAAAAATGGAACACACCAGCAGTGTGAGGAGACCTGAAAGTGGCACATGGCAGAGTGTGGCGATGGAGACAGCAGCAATGGGAGGCCGTACAGGGACCCATGAGAGACTCTGGACTTGGCAGCAGCATGAGGAGGTGGTATAGGGGCCCATGGCAGATTAGGGGCCTGGCAGCAGCTATGGGAGGCCCGTAATCTGCCAGCACCCTATGTCAAAAAATTGAACACACCAGCAGTGTGTGAGGAGACCTGAAAGTGGCACATGGCAGAGTGTGGAGATGGAGACAGCAGCAATGGGAGGCCGTACAGGGACCCATGAGAGACTCTGGACTTGGCAGCAGCATGAGGAGGCGGTATAGGGGCCCATGGCAGATTAGGGGCCTGGCAGCAGCTATGGGAGGCCCGTAATCTGCCAGCACCCTATGTCAAAAAATTCAACACACCAGCAGTGTGAGGAGACCTGAAAGTGGCACATGGCATGAGACACTGTGGACCTGGCAGCAGCATGAGGAGGCGGTATAGGGGCCCATGGCAGATTAGGGGCCTGGCAGCAGCTATGGGAGGCCCGTAATCTGCCAGCACCCTATGACAAAAAATGGAACACACCAGCAGTGTGAGGAGACCTGAAAGTGGCACATGGCAGAGTGTGGCGATGGAGACAGCAGCAATGGGAGGCCGTACAGGGACCCATGAGAGACTCTGGACTTGGCAGCAGCATGAGGAGGCGGTATAGGGGCCCATGGCAGATTAGGGGCCTGGCAGCAGCTATGGGAGGCCCGTAATCTGCCAGCACCCTATGGCAAAAAATGGA
This sequence comes from Staurois parvus, assembly GCF_062004578.1. Taxonomy (NCBI): domain Eukaryota; kingdom Metazoa; phylum Chordata; class Amphibia; order Anura; family Ranidae; genus Staurois; species Staurois parvus. The sequence continues at coordinate 4,995,733 of NW_028318057.1, forward strand.
ACACACCAGCAGTGTGAGGAGACCTGAAAGTGGCACATGGCAGAGTGTGGCGATGGAGACAGCAGCAATGGGAGGCCGTACAGGGACCCATGAGAGACTCTGGACTTGGCAGCAGCATGAGGAGGCGGTATAGGGGCCCATGGCAGATTAGGGGCCTGGCAGCAGCTATGGGAGGCCCGTAATCTGCCAGCACCCTATGACAAATAATGGAACACACCAGCAGTGTGAGGAGACCTGAAAGTGGCACATGGCAGAGTGTGGCGATGGAGAGAGCAGCAATGGGAGGCCGTACAGGGACCCATGAGAGACTCTGGACTTGGCAGCAGCATGAGGAGGCGGTATAGGGGCCCATGGCAGATTAGGGGCCTGGCAGCAGCTATGGGAGGCCCGTAATCTGCCAGCACCCTATGTCAAAAAATTGAACACACCAGCAGTGTGAGGAGACCTGAAAGTGGCACATGGCATGAGACACTGTGGACCTGGCAGCAGCATGAGGAGGCGATATAGGGGCCCATGGCAGATTAGGGGCCTGGCAGCAGCTATGGGAGGCCCGTAATCTGCCAGCACCCTATGACAAAAAATGGAACACACCAGCAGTGTGAGGAGACCTGAAAGTGGCACATGGCAGAGTGTGGCGATGGAGACAGCAGCAATGGGAGGCCATACAGGGACCCATGAGAGACTCTGGACTTGGCAGCAGCATGAGGAGGCGGTATAGGGGCCCATGGCAGATTAGGGGCCTGGCAGCAGCTATGGGAGGCCCGTAATCTGCCAGCACCCTATGACAAAAAATGGAACACACCAGCAGTGTGTGAGGAGACCTGAAAGTGGCACATGGCAGAGTGTGGCGATGGAGACAACCCACCGACTGTTTTGCTCGCTGCCAAGCTGCCACCCTCTTCTCCTGATGATGCGGAAGCAATAGCCTGATGACGACGAGGCTGCCAAGTGCGATCAGCCTCATCATCATCAATTAGGGTCTCCGCCTCACTACTAACCCCCTCGGCTGCGTGTGGGTCAGGAGACAGACCTGTCTCTAGACCGGCTACCGAGCCACTCTCCTCGCCACTACTTCTTCGCCTGGCTGCTGAAGAGGCGGATGTCTCCCCCCGTTCCTGACCGCCCTCTGTTAGCTCTTCCTCACTGTACTGGATGACACCGGGAGCACTAGCCTCTGGCTGCGAATAGTGCAGCCTCGACCCCTTCCTCTGCTGCCACGTCTGCTCGCTCCTAAAACATTGCCTCCTCTGCCACTCCTCTGCATGTTGTCTGACATACACTTTTAATTAAACGATTCTGTGTCCCTGAGTAACAATTCTGTGTCCCTGAGTAACGTTTCTGTGGCCCTAAGTAACAGTTCTGTGGCCCTCAGTAACAATTCTGTGTCCCTCAGTAACAATTCTGTGTCCCTCAGTAACAATTCTGTGTCTGTTCCTGAGTAACAATTCTGTGTCTGTCCCTGAGTAACAATTCTGTGTCCCTGAGTAACGTTTCTGTGGTCCTAAGTAACAGTTCTGTGGCCCTCAGTAACAATTCTGTCTGTCCCTGAGTAACAATTCTGTGTCTGTCCCTGAGTAACAATTCTGTGTCCCTCAGTAACAATTCTGTGTCCCTCAGTAAAAATTCTGTGTCCCTCAGTAACAATTCTGTGTCCCTCAGTAACAATTCTGTGTCCCTGAGTAACAATTCTGTGTCCCTCAGTAACAATTCTGTGTCCCTCAGTAACAATTCTGTGTCCCTGAGTAACAATTCTGTGTCTGTCCCTGAGTAAGAATTCTGTGTCTGTCCCTGAGTAACAATTCTGTGGCCCTAAGTAACGGTTCTGTGGCCCTCAGTAACAATTCTGTGTCCCTGAGTAACGTTTCTGTGGCCCTAAGTAACGGTTCTGTGGCCCTCAGTAACAATTCTGTGTCCCTGAGTAACAATTCTGTGTCTGTCCCTGAGTAACAATTCTGTGGCCCTAAGTAACGGTTCTGTGGCCCTCAGTAACAATTCTGTGTCCCTGAGTAACGTTTCTGTGGCCCTAAGTAACGGTTCTGTGGCCCTCAGTAACAATTCTGTGTCCCTGAGTAACAATTCTGTGTCTGTCCCTGAGTAACAATTCTGTGGCCCTAAGTAACGGTTCTGTGGCCCTCAGTAACAATTCTGTGTCCCTGAGTAACAATTCTGTGTCCCTAAGTAACGGTTCTGTGGCCCTCAGTAACAATTCTGTGTCCCTGAGTAACAATTCTGTGTCTGTCCCTGAGTAACAATTCTGTGGCCCTAAGTAACGGTTCTGTGGCCCTCAGTAACAATTCTGTGTCCCTGAGTAACAATTCTGTGGCCTTAAGTAACGGTTCTGTGGCCCTCAGTAACAATTCTGTGTCCCTGAGTAACAATTCTGTACCTGTCCCTGAGTAACAATTCTGTGGCCCTAAGTAACGGTTCTGTGGCCCTCAGTAACAATACTGTGTCCCTGAGTAACAATTCTGTGGCCCTAAGTAACGGTTCTGTGGCCCTCAGTAACAATTCTGTGTCCCTGAGTAACAATTCTGTGTCTGTCCCTGAGTAACAATTCTGTGGCCCTAAGTAACGGTTCTGTGGCCCTCAGTAACAATTCTGTGTCCCTGAGTAACAATTCTGTGGCCTTAAGTAACGGTTCTGTGGCCCTCAGTAACAATTCTGTGTCCCTGAGTAACAATTCTGTATCTGTCCCTGAGTAACAATTCTGTGGCCCTAAGTAACGGTTCTGTGGCCCTCAGTAACAATACTGTGTCCCTGAGTAACAATTCTGTGGCCCTAAGTAACGGTTCTGTGGCCCTCAGTAACAATTCTGTGTCCCTGAGTAACGTTTCTGTGGCCCTAAGTAACGGTTCTGTGGCCCTCAGTAACAATTCTGTGTCCCTGAGTAACAATTCTGTGTCTGTCCCTGAGTAACAATTCTGTGGCCCTAAGTAACGGTTCTGTGGCCCTCAGTAACAATTCTGTGTCCCTGAGTAACAATTCTGTGGCCCTAAGTAACGGTTCTGTGGCCCTCAGTAACAATTCTGTGTCCCTGAGTAAGAATTCTGTGTCTGTCCCTGAGTAACAATTCTGTGGCCCTAAGTAACGGTTCTGTGGCCCTCAGTAACAATTCTGTGTCCCTGAGTAACGTTTCTGTGGCCCTAAGTAACGGTTCTGTGGCCCTCAGTAACAATTCTGTGTCCCTGAGTAACAATTCTGTGTCTGTCCCTGAGTAACAATTCTGTCGCCCTAAGTAACGGTTCTGTGGCCCTCAGTAACAATTCTGTGTCCCTGAGTAACAATTCTGTTGCCCTAAGTAACGGTTCTGTGGCCCTCAGTAACAATTCTGTGTCCCTGAGTAACGTTTCTGTGGCCCTAAGTAACGGTTCTGTGGCCCTCAGTAACAATTCTGTGTCCCTGAGTAACAATTCTGTGTCTGTCCCTGAGTAACAATTCTGTGGCCCTAAGTAACGGTTCTGTGGCCCTCAGTAACAATTCTGTGTCCCTGAGTAACAATTCTGTGGCCCTAAGTAACGGTTCTGTGGCCCTCAGTAACAATTCTGTGTCCCTGAGTAACAATTCTGTGTCTGTCTCTGAGTAACAATTCTGTGGCCCTAAGTAACGGTTCTGTGGCCCTCAGTAACAATTCTGTGTCCCTGAGTAACGTTTCTGTGGCCCTAAGTAACGGTTCTGTGGCCCTCAGTAACAATTCTGTGTCCCTGAGTAACAATTCTGTGTCTGTCCCTGAGTAACAATTCTGTGGCCCTAAGTAACGGTTCTGTGGCCCTCAGTAACAATTCTGTGTCCCTGAGTAACAATTCTGTGGCCCTAAGTAACGGTTCTGTGGCCCTCAGTAACAATTCTGTGTCCCTGAGTAACAATTCTGTGTCTGTCCCTGAGTAACAATTCTGTGGCCCTAAGTAACGGTTCTGTGGCCCTCAGTAACAATTCTGTGTCCCTGAGTAACAATTCTGTGGCCCTAAGTAACGGTTCTGTGGCCCTCAGTAACAATTCTGTGTCCCTGAGTAACAATTCTGTGTCTGTCCCTGAGTAACAATTCTGTGGCCCTAAGTAATGGTTCTGTGGCCCTCAGTAACAATTCTGTGTCCCTGAGTAACAATTCTGTGGCCCTAAGTAACGGTTCTGTGGCCCTCAGTAACAATTCTGTGTCCCTGAGTAACGTTTCTGTGGCCCTAAGTAACGGTTCTGTGGCCCTCAGTAACAATTCTGTGTCCCTGAGTAACAATTCTGTGTCTGTCCCTGAGTAACAATTCTGTGGCCCTAAGTAACGGTTCTGTGGCCCTCAGTAACAATTCTGTGTCCCTCAGTAACAATTCTGTGTCTGTCCCTGAGTAACAATTCTGTGGCCCTAAGTAACGGTTCTGTGGCCCTCAGTAACAATTCTGTGTCCCTGAGTAACGTTTCTGTGGCCCTAAGTAACAATTCTGTGGCCCTCAGTAACAATTCTGTGTCTGTCCCTGAGTAACAATTCTGTGGCCCTAAGTAACGGTTCTGTGGCCCTCAGTAACAATTCTGTGTCCCTGAGTAACGTTTCTGTGGCCCTAAGTAACAATTCTGTGTCCCTGAGTAACAATTCTGTGTCTGTCCCTAAGTAACAATTCTGTGGCCCTAAGTAACGGTTCTGTGGCCCTCAGTAACAATTCTGTGTCCCTCAGTAACAATTCTGTGGCCCTAAGTAACGGTTCTGTGGCCCTCAGTAACAATTCTGTGTCCCTGAGTAACAATTCTGTGTCTGTCCCTGAGTAACAATTCTGTGGCCCTAAGTAACGGTTCTGTGGCCCTCAGTAACAATTCTGTGTCCCTGAGTAACAATTCTGTGGCCTAAGTAACAGTTCTGTGGCCCTCAGTAACAATTCTGTGTCCCTCAGTAACAATTCTGTGTCTGTCCCTGAGTAACAATTCTGTGGCCCTAACTAACGTTTCTGTGGCCTTAAGTAACAGTTCTGTGGCCCTGAGTAACAATTCTGTGTCCCTGAGTAACGTTTCTGTGGCCCTAAGTAACAATTCTGTGGCCCTCAGTAACAATTCTGTGTCTGTCCCTGAGTAACAATTCTGTGGCCCTAAGTAACGGTTCTGTGGCCCTCAGTAACAATTCTGTGTCCCTGAGTAACAATTCTGTGTCTGTCCCTGAGTAACAATTCTGTGGCCCTAAGTAACGGTTCTGTGGCCCTCAGTAACAATTCTGTGTCCCTGAGTAACAATTCTGTGGCCCTAAGTAACGGTTCTGTGGCCCTCAGTAACAATTCTGTGTCCCTGAGTAACAATTCTGTGTCTGTCCCTGAGTAACAATTCTGTGGCCCTAAGTAACGGTTCTGTGGCCCTCAGTAACAATTCTGTGTCCCTGAGTAACAATTCTGTGGCCCTAAGTAACAGTTCTGTGGCCCTCAGTAACAATTCTGTGTCCCTCAGTAACAATTCTGTGTCTGTCCCTGAGTAACAATTCTGTGGCCCTAACTAACGTTTCAGTGGCCCTAAGTAACAGTTCTGTGGCCCTCAGTAACAATTCTGTGTCCCTGAGTAACGTTTCTGTGGCCCTAAGTAACAATTCTGTGGCCCTCAGTAACAATTCTGTGTCTGTCCCTGAGTAACAATTCTGTGGCCCTAACTAATGTTTCTGTGGCCCTAAGTAACAGTTCTGTGGCCCTCAGTAACAATTCTGTGGCCCTGAGTAACGTTTCTGTGGCCCTAAGTAACAATTCTGTGGCCCTCAGTAACAATTCTGTCTGTCCCTGAGTAACAATTCTGTGGCCCTAACTAGCGTTTCTGTGGCCCTAAGTAACGATTCTGTGGCCCTCACTAACAATTCTGTGTCCCTGAGTAATGTTTCTCTGTCCCTAAGTAACGTTTCTCTGTCCCTAAGTAACGTTTCTCTGTCCCCAAGTAACGTTTCTGTGGCCCTAACTCTGTCCCTAATACAGAGCGGTCTGCCTCTCTTGAATGACTGGAGGCAAATGAAGAATTCTAAAATGGCCGCCATTTATAGCTCGACCATTACACAGTGCTGGCTGGCTGGCTGCTGATTGGCTAATGCGATCACATGTCATTAAGGAATGCATTATGGGTCAGCGCGCCTTGTCTGCGCGCCTTCCCAGACATCCCCGCTCCGTCGCCGCACATGTCCGCCGCCATTTTAGGAAAAATTTCGATTCGCGCGTCCGAAGTAGGCTATTTTTCAGATTCGGCGCGAATCGAAAATTTTCCAATATTCGAAACGAATTCCACTTCGCCTACTTCGATTCGCTCATCTCTACACTTGAGGACCAGTGGTTTAGTAATACCTATTAAAAAGAGAAAAATTCATAATTCAGCTTCAGGCATTCTTGGAGTTAATGTGTTCCAAAAATGTTTTATTTTCTATGTGTTAAAGAAAATAAGTTTAAGTTTACCCATGTGGCTTAACCCCCCTTAATAACCAGGCCTTTTTTGCTATTCGGCACTGCACTATTTCAACTGGTAATTGCGCGATTGCGAAATGCTGTACCCAAACTAAATTTATGTCCTTTCTTTCACACAAATAGAGCTTTCTTTTGGTGGTATTTGATCACCTGTGTGCTTTTTATTTTTTGCGCTATAAACAAAAAAAGAGCAAAAATTTAGAAAAAAAAACCAATATTTTTTACTTTCAGCTATAAAAAATATATAGTAAACTCAAAGTTAGTCATAAATTTAGGCCAAAATGTATTCTGCTACATGTCTTTGGTAAAAAAAATCCCAATAAGTGTATATTGAATGCTTTGTGTGAAAGTTGTAGCGTCTACAAACTATGGTATAGATACTGCAATTTACGCCATTTTTTGCTATACAGCGCTGCGCTAGTTTAACTGACAGTTTCGTGGTCATGCAATGCTGTACCCAAAACAAAATGTATGCCCTTTTTTCACACAAATAGAAACTTTCTTTTGGTGGTATTTGATCACCTGTACGCTTTTTATTTTTTGTGATATAAACAAAAAGACCGAAAATTTTGAAAAAAAGAAAAGATATTTTTTACTTTCGGTTATAAAATATATATAGTAAATTCAAAGTTAGTAATACATTTAGGCCAAAATGTATTCTGCTACATGTCTTTGGTAAAAAAAAAATCGCAATAAGTGTGAAAGTTACAAGTTTTGTGTGAAAGTTATAGTGTGAAAGTAATTTTTTACTTTCGGCTATAACATATACAGTGAAGGAAATAAGTATTTGATCCCCTGCTGATTTTGAATGTTTGCCCACTCACAAAGAAATGATCAGTCCAAAAATTGAATGGTATGTGTATTGTAACACTCAGCGACAGAATAGCAACACTAAACTCAAAAGAAATACATGTCTAACAAATTATGAGGGAAATAAGTATTTGATCCCCCTCAAAAAACATGACTTAGTACTTGGTGGCAAATCCCTTGTTGGCAATCACAGAGGTCAGACGTTTTCTGTAGTTGGCCACCAGACCTTAACGTGCTTCTTCTTGAGCCACTCCTTTGTTGCCTTTGCCGTGCATTTTGGGTCATTGTCATGCTGGAACACCCATCCACATCCCATTTTCTTTTTGTTTACAAACGATTTTATTTTCAAAAAATAGACTGTAGATTGACATTACAGCTTCAAACAGTATGTAAAACAGAAACAAGGCACCACTGAAATGTGCATTGCAGAAAGTACAAGCATGTAGAGTAAAGAGGAAGAGAAGAAAAGAGAGAGAAAATAATTTAAGTACATGAGCAATATAAGTAGAAATTTAGATAGAATTATACAACTAACAACAGAGCAACTCTATCAATCCAAACATGAGTTTTCCCTAATCAAGTAGTAAATGTCAATGAGTTCTCCAAAATTCCCATTTTCTACCAAATAAATGCATCTTGTCGAGTAAAGTGTAATGAATTTTTTCCATGAGCATCACAGCATCAACCCTATGCAGAACAGAGGTCAATGGTACTATGGGAGATTTCCAATGTAGGGCAATATCCCACAGGGTGGATATACAAATGGTGTGGAATAGCCTCATAACCTCAGTCTGAACTCCCGAGATATGAGCTCCCAGTAGGCAGGACTGCACAGTAAGATGCACAGGAACACCCGCCAGCGCAGAAGCTACACCCGAGATCTTACGCCATACCAAGGAAAGGCTCAGGCAGGCCCAAAATGTATGCACCAGAGTACCGGAAAGGCAGCAGCCACGAAAACAAAGGGGTGAAATGTCTGGATACAAAACATGTAGTCTGGATGGGGTATAATACCATCTGGTTAATACCTTGAGGGCTGTCTCACGGGCAGAAAGGGATCTGGAGCTGTTAAGTATGTTATCCACCATGGTATCACAATCCTCATCCGAAAAGATGATACCACTATCAGTTTCCCATGTTTGTCTATAAAGAGGGGATGTGGGAAATGAACTAACCAAAAACTGGTGATAATAATCTGAAATAAGACTCCTACCCCTAGGAGAGTCACGGCTAATACGTTCGAAAAACAAAATAGGAGATGAAGGTAAAAGACCAAAATGTGAACTAAAAAAATGTCTGATTTTTCGATAATGATCATATTCATGGAGTGGGATATCAAAAAGTGTGCGTAGCATCTCAAAGGTGATATAAGAACCTCCTCTCTAAAAGTCAGATAACCTAATAAAGGATCTATCATACCACCAACGGAATGTCTGTGGAGATGAAAAAGCTGTCATAACATTCGGGTCGCCAAAAAAAGATGAGCCTGGAGAGACAGAGGAGACCAAATTCAGTCTAAGTTTACATCAAGACCAAAGCATCAATGATTGAGCCACAATGGTATTATGGGTCCATAACGAGCGGGGGGGAATTCTAGATCACAATATGCCTGGTAGATAGGATGGACGTATAGACTGGGATTCAAATCTGATCCACGGGATCTGGGAATTAATAGTCGCCCATTATGATAATTGTGCGAAACGGTCCGATAGGTAGTGAAGACAGAAATTGGGGAGACCCGAACCCCCCGCCCCTTGCGACTGGTATAGGACCAATGAAGTAAAATGAGGACGTTTATTACGCCAAATAAAATTGTTAATGGACCATTGAAAGCGATCTAGGAATGTTTTCGAGACAGGGAGTGGAAGTGCCCTAAAAAGATAAAGTAATTTAGGCAAGAAATTCATTTTAACTGCCGTGACTCTGCCCAAGAGTGAGATAGGGTATCCATGCCAGATCTTCAATAGTGTAGAGAGGCGTGACACACATGGTGGGTAATTAGCATCAAATAATTTTGAATATCTAGGAGTGAGGTTAATACCGAGGTATGAAATCTGATCTGTGGCCCAGCGGAATGGAACGGAATTGCGGCGAGATGCACTCAGGGAATCAGGAACATTGATAGGCATAACTACTGATTTAGTAAAACTTACAGTAAGACCTGATACTGAAGCAAAATCCTTCAACACTGTGCATAAGTTAGGCAATGATACCAACGGATTAGTAAGGAAAAGCATAACATCATCAGCATACATACATATTTTGAATTGTGAAACCAATAATGGGTAACCAGAAATGTCCGAATGTGATCTTATTGCAATTGCCAAGGGTTCCAACACTAGCGCAAATAATAAGGGCGAAAGAGGACATCCCTGATGGGTGCCCCTGCCCAGTGTAAAAAAGTCCGAATTACAGCCTGGAAGTCTTATTCTTGTTTTGGGGGAGTCGTATAAGGCATGTACACCAGATAGAAACTCTGCACTAAAGCCCATCTTCTGTAGTAATGAAAATAAAGAGGGCCAGAGAACACTGTCAAAGGCCTTGTATATGTCCAGGCTCAGCAGCAAAACCTCTTTAGAATGTAAATTGGCATCCTGAATAACATTTAGTGTGAGACAAATATTGTCCGTAATAAATCTATCTGGGATAAATCCTGATTGGTCCGGAGAGACCAAGGAGGAGATAATAGGGGCCAACCTATCTGCCAGAATGCGGCTGAATATTTTCAAGTCATTGTTCATTACCGAGATTGGTCTATAGTTTAGAGGTAGATGATGGTCTTTTAGTGGTTTTGGTAGCAGAGACATGTTAGCCAACAGCATCTCTTCAGGAAACCTACCTCCTTGCAAAACATCATTAAATAAGGACATCAGGAATGGAGCCAATGTAGGGGCAAAATGTTTATAATAACTGGATGTAAATCCATCAGGGCCTGGTGCTGTGGAAGTTTTTAGTTTTCTAATCGCACGGGTTATTTCCTCCAAAGTACATGGGGCATTGAGCGCGGATATCTGAGTGGGTGTAAGAGCAGGGAGGGGTGTAGCATCTAACCATGAGCCGTTTGGAGGGACAGAGGTTGATTTTGGGGGCGCTAATAGGGTGGAATAGAAATTTTCAAAAATTCCCAGGACTTCATGGGGAAGAGAGGAGATACTGCCAGATTTAGTAGGTAGCTTGTAGATATGTGGGGGTCGTATAGAGTGTTTTAACTTCCATGCAAACATAGTAGAGGCTGAGTTACTATGTAATAAAAATGAGGCCTTTGACCAGCGCAGAGCTTTTTCAGTTTTCTGAGAAAGTAAAGTATTTAGTTCTAGGCGCTTTTGAGATAACATCGCTTTGTTAAGAGAGATGGATTACCAATATGGGCTCTATAATGTGCTTCCAATTCTCAAGTAAGGTTCTGAATTTGTTTCCATCGCTCTCTATTTTTAGAAGAAGCCATGGAAATGAGGCGGCCATGCAGCACTGCTTTATGGGCTACCCACAAAATGGCCGGGGAGATATTGGGAGTTGTGTTTGATTGAAAGTATTCTTGAATGGAGGTAACTATAGCTTGGCGAGAGGTAGTATCTGTAAGCATAGAGTCGTTATGTCGCCAGGAATAAGGAGTAGGTGCTAAACCTATGTTATGATCCAACCAGGGGCTTAAGTGAATGCAAGCTTTCCTAGAGTTAGCTAGCAGGATGGGGGAACAGTAGATATAATCTAACCTAGCATAAGAGGGTGGGAGTAAAATGAATAATCTCTGGCTCCTACATTATGTGCCCTCCAGGAGTCCACCAGCTGAAGTACATCCAACCGTTTGGTGAGAGATTTAGGGAAGACTTGGGAGGATGGTGAGCCCGAACTTCGGTCTATAAGGGGATTAGCAACCAAATTAAAATCACCTCCCACCGATAAATGAGGTGTCAGGGCCTGGACTTGAACCTGGGACTTCTACTGTGTCAGGCAGTAACTCTTCTCACTGAGCTACCTAGGATGCTGGACAACACTCTGCCTCATCTATTGGATAATCCTGCCTTGTTCCTTGTTTGCTCTTGAACCTTGAACTCCTTGCTCCTCCCATGAACTTCCTATATAAGCCATGTCCTTGGACTTCCTCCTTGCCAGATTATTGTGCCTTTCCAGCCAATATCCCGCTACTGTTCCTGCTACTGTCTATACCTCCGCTACTGATCTTTGGCTTGTTCCTGACCACGATTTTGTCTCATCCTAACGTACTACGATTAATCTGCTACCATTTGTTACCGACCCTTGGCTTGTGACCGACTCTGCTTTCGTCTGATCCCTAACCTGTTGATCCGCTATTGGTTCCCAGTCTGCTCATTCCCTGGTGGGGTGATCCTGAGATCTGCGACCTGGTATTAACACGCAGCCCAATCCATCTCCACCATTAGGAGCTCTGGTGAATACCGGTTAATACTTAGACCCCGCACCTCAGGTGAGCCTGCGTCATTCCCAGGGGGATCCGCTGGTGTACCTATCCTGCTGGTTCCAGGTAAGCCTTTTACTGCTATAGCAACTGGTCTCTGAACCTGACCTTACACCGTGACAGAATAATCTGGCCCACACATGGAGGCCGCTATAGCAAATGCCATGGCTCCTGTCAGGCAGCAAATTTCAGAGCTACAAGAGTTTGGTGTTACCTACCAAAAGAAATTTGCTGAACTGCAAAGTGTAGTAGAGGGGCAACAGGAAGAGATCCATGCTCTGCAGACACGATTGCTGGACATGTGCTCCCGCGATGTTGCTAATACACGCATGCCTCTGCCTCTCAAGTTCAATGGAGACCGCCGCCACTACAGGGGTTTCCTTAACCAATGCCGCATTTATTTCCAGATGCAACCTGCTGCATTTAATACTGAGAGGCAGAAGGTATTGTTTGTTATAAACCTCCTGACTGAGGAAGCCCTAGCTTGGGCCTCTCCCTATATAGAGCAAAACAATGCAATGTTAAACAGTTTTGCGACTTTTGTGACTGCAATGAACCAGGTCTTTGATGATCCCAACCACTGCGCTACCGCTGAAGCAAAGCTGCATAGTTTGAGGCAGGGTAGACGCCCTGTTGCGGAGTATACAACTGAATTTCGACGCTGGATCTCAGATACCACCTGGAATCCAGCAGCGCAAAAGAGTCAGTTCCGGCAGGGGCTCTCTGAACAGGTGAAGGATGAGCTCGCCAGAGTAGAGACTCCTAATGATCTTGAGGAGTTCATCCAATTATGCATTCGGATTGACCAGAGACTGACAGAAAGAAGAAAGGAGAGATTGGGAAGTAATGGTGGCATGCGTTTTTCTGCTAATCAGTTCAGTCAGAAGGATTTAAACATTTCTTCAGATTCTAACACACCTGAACCTATGCAAGTAGATACTATTAAAAGATCCATTTCTACTCATGAGAAGGAGAGAAGACGTTTGGAGAATTTATGTTTATATTGTGGGGACTCTGGGCATTACGCAGTCAATTGTCCTAATAAAGTCAAAAGAACAATTGCTGCGACTGATGTTATCCTGCCTGAACTCATAAATTCAATTACCCAGTCTATCTCCCCATTGATCGATGAAGAAAATAGAGTTGGTCCTAAACAGTCTCATTTTGTTGTCCCTATCAAACTTTTCGCTGAGGGCCATGAAATTCCTTGTTCTGCTATGCTGGACTCTGGGGCTGGGGGAAACTTTATGGACATAGAGTTTGCCCACAATAATAATATTCTCAGGAGAAACAAATCTGCCCCTATTGATATGGAGACAGTTGATGGTTCACCTTTATCATCAGGACCAGTTACTCATGAAACAGTTCCTCTAGTACTCCAATTTCAGGCTGACCATTTTGAGACCATCAGCTTTCAGCTGATTACATCACCTAAATTTCCTGTCATCCTGGGCATCCCTTGGTTTTCTACCCATAATCCCTTCATCAACTGGGGAGCACGGACCATAAATTTTACATCCCCCCCCATTGTGAGGAACATTGTAGGAAACCATGTGCTACAAGTTGTCTACCAATCAGGAAATCACAGGCTGATATGGTAACTACACAGTCATATGACAATCTGCCTCCACAATACCATGCGTTTCGAGACGTCTGTGATAAGAAAAATGCAGATCAACTACCTCCTCATCGTCCATATGATTGTCCCATTGAGCTGCTTCCAGAAGCAGAAATACCATTCAGCCGCATTTTCAATTTATCAGAACCTGAGTTAAAGGTGCTAAGGGAGTGGCTTGATGAGAATTTGGAGAAGGGCTTTATCAGACCCTCAACATCTCCTGCAGGAGCAGCCCTGTTCTTTGTTGAGAAAAAGGACTCCACCTTGCGTCCATGCATTGATTTTAGGGGCTTGAATAAAATCACTGTTAAAAACCGTTACCCGCTCCCTTTAATCGCAGAGATGTTGGAAAGACTCTGCTCTTCCAAAGTCTTCACAAAATTTGACTTACGGGGGGGGCATATAACCTGGTACGCATGCGTCAAGGCGACGAATGGAAGACTGCCTTTAGAACCAGATATGGACACTTTGAGTCCCTAGTTATGCCTTTTGGCCTATGTAATGCTCCCGCGACTTTTCAGCACTTCATAAATGATGTGTTTCGAGATTTGTTGGACCAGTTTGTTATTGCTTATCTGGACGATATCCTCATCTTTTCGGACAACCTGGTGGAGCATCGCAAGCATGTCTGCACGGTATTCAAGAGGTTAAGGATGAACCGACTTTACATCAAACTGGAGAAGTGTGAGTTTGAACGAGCCCAGATCCAGTTCTTGGGATATATCGTTTCTTCAGAAGGAGTGAGCATGGATCCCGAAAAGATCAAGGCAGTGGTGGATTGGACTGCCCCTGGAAACGTTAAGGAAATACAACGATTTATTGGTTTTGCCAACTTTTATAGGAAATTCATAAGAAACTTCTCTACAGTAATATCACCAATTACACAGCTGACAAAGAAAGGAGTGCCCTTTGCATGGTCAACTGAGGCACAAACTGCTTTTAGTAAGCTAAAGACTCTCTTCACATCTGCACCAATATTGGTACATCCTGATCCTGAGCTACGTTTTATTGTGGAAGTGGATGCCTCAGACTCCGCCGTGGGAGCTATCATTTCTCAGCGACGAGGAGAAAAAATGCAGCTTCATCCCTGTGCTTATTTTTCTCGTTTGATGTCATCTGCTGAAAGAAATTATGACATTGGGAATAAGGAGTTGCTGGCAATTAAGGAAGCCTTTTCCGAATGGAGGCATCTGTTTGAAGGGGCTAAGCATCCTGTGACTGTCTTCACGGATCATAAAAATCTAGAATTCATCCGTTCTGCCAAGAGATTGTCTTCTAGACAAGCACGTTGGTCACTGTTCTTTTCCAGGTTCAATTTTATTATCTCATATCGACCTGGGTCAAGGAACGGAAAGGCTGATGCCTTATCACGAATGTCGTCTGGGCCTCTCCAGGAGAACACTTCTGAATGCACAATCCTGCCTCAAAAGAACTTTCTAGGGGCCACAAGTCCTAAGGCATTCTTGAATCTTCTTAAAGAGGGGTATGAGAATGACCCACTTCTCAATCATCCACCTACGGACATTAACCTGACTTATAAGAATGGCTTTTGGATTCAAGGACATCGTCTTTATGTACCTGAATCTGTTCGGGTGGAAGCTCTCAAGCTGGTTCATGATTCCAAACTTGCTGGGCATTTTGGAGTCACTAAGACCGAAGAACTATTATCACGTTCCTTTTGGTGGCCGGGGTACAAGAAAGATGTCAAACGCTATGTGACCTCATGCTTGACCTGTGCACGCAATAAGATTCCCCGAGCCTCCCCTTTGGGGTTGCTTCAGCCACTCCCTGTTCCATCAAGACCATGGGGGTCTATTTCTATGGATTTTGTGGTGGATTTACCTCCCTCAAAAGGAATGACCACCATTTTGGTAGTGGTTGACCGTCTCACTAAAATGGCCCATTTTGTTCCAGTTAAGGGGGTGCCCACTGCTGAACAGACTGCTGAACTGATGGTTCGAGAAGTCTTTAAACTGGATGGAATCCCTGATGATGTGGTGTCTGACAGAGGTGTGCAGTTTACTTCAAAATTCTGGAGAAGTTTTTGCTTAGCCTTAGGTGTTACAATTAATCTGTCCTCTGCTTTTCATCCCCAGTCTAATGGTCAGACTGAGAGAACTAATCAAACAATGGAACAGTATCTTCGATGCTTTGTCACTTATCTTCAGGATGATTGGGTGAACTGTCTTCCCACTGCAGAGTTTGCATACAACAATTCTAAACATAGTTCCACCTCTCAAAGTCCTTTTTACTTAAACACCGGTTACCATCCAGTTTTTATTCCTGATCTCCCTATCACAACTCCAATCCCTGCTGTTACCAATAGACTAACTACATTGCAGGAGATTCAAGAGAAATTGATTGAGACTTTGAGGGAAGCTCAGGAATATTAAAAAAAGGCTGCAGACAGACACCGGAGAACACTTCCTACGTTTCATGTGGGTGACAAAGTTTGGTTATCAACAAAGAATTTGAAGGTCCATGTGCCATCTGCTAAGTTGGGTCAAAAGTTTTTGGGTCCTTTTCAGATTTCTGCCCAAATCAACCCAGTCACCTTTCGCTTAAAGCTTCCGGATAGTATAAGGATTCACCCTGTTTTTCATATATCACTACTCAAACCGTTTCAGGAAAATCCTTTCCCTGGAAGAATTTTTCCGCCCCCTCCACCTGTTGAGGTACAGGGTGAAGAAGAATTTGTTGTGGAGAAAATCCTTGATTCCAGGATCTTTAGGAATAATTTACAGTATCTGGTTCAATGGGAAGGATATGGGCCAGAAGAAAATTCTTGGGAGCCTGAGGAGAATGTTCATGCTCCTAGACTAACAAGAGAATTCCACCAGAGGTTTCCACACAAGCCTAGTCCTAAGACGTCCAGAGGACATCCTGGGAGGAGGGGAGTACTATCAGGGCCTGGACTTGAACCTGGGACTTCTACTGTGTCAGGCAGTAACTCTTCTCACTGAGCTACCTAGGATGCTGGACAACACTCTGCCTCATCTATTGGATAATCCTGCCTTGTTCCTTGTTTTCTCTTGAACCTTGAACTCCTTGCTCCTCCCATGAACTTCCTATATAAGCCATGTCCTTGGACTTCCTCCTTGCCAGATTATTGTGCCTTTCCAGCCAATATCCCGCTACTGTTCCTGCTGCTGTCTACACCTCCGCTACTGATCTTTGGCTTGTTCCTGACCACGATTTCGTCTCATCCTAACATACTACGATTAATCTGCTACCATTTGTTACCGACCCTTGGCTTGTGACCGACTCTGCTTTCGTCTGATCCCTAACCTGTTGATCCGCTATTGGTTCCCAGTCTGCTCATTCCCTGGTGGGGTGAACCTGAGATCTGCGACCTGGTATTAACACGCAGCCCAATCCATCTCCACCATTAGGAGCTCTGGTGAATACCGGTTAATACTTAGACCCCGCACCTCAGGTGAGCCTGCGTCATTCCCAGGGGGATCCGCTGGTGTACCTATCCTGCTGGTTCCAGGTAAGCCTTTTACTGCTATAGCAACTGGTCTCTGAACCTGACCTTACACCGTGACATGAGGGGATAGAAACCCGTCGAGAATTTTGAAAAAGTGGGAGAAAAAAGGATGCTTGCACCGAATTTGGTGCATAGACATTGGCAATCGTGAGTTCACGTCCTGAAAGTGTACCTTTAATAATGATAAATCTGCTCTCAGGGTCACGATAAACATGTTGAATATCGAAGGGAAATGAGTTATGTAAAAAAATAGCTACGCCTCTACTCTTAGAGGAGTGTAAGGTGTAGAACCCCTGTCTGTAAGATCTATGAAAGTATGTTGGGTGTTTAGCGGCTGCAAAATGAGTTTCCTGTAGTAAAATAATTTTTGCCCCTAGGCATTTGTACTGAAGGAGGGCAGTTTTACACTTGTTAGGTGAGTTGAAACCCTGGACATTATGTGAGATACATTGGATTACCATGGCAAATAAGAGTCACATTGATCAGCATTAAAGTAATCATCCGAAAAGTATCCAAGGTAATTTGTCTAATTAGTGGAACATCTTTATGGAGCATCCAAATCATAATATAGCGACCAGGACGTCCACAAACCGGTGTATAAGCAACTTCATGTACCAAAATTATCACAGAAATAAAAACATAAAGCAACAGGAATGGAGCTGTAAGAGCCCCAACAACTAAAGATAGAACAATTAACCATGGATCAGGTAGGCCATCCGCCCTTCCTTAAAACACAAAAAGAACATCAAAGGGCCAATCGGGCCCAAACTCTGCCACCGTAAAACGCGGGAGGTGGATCGGCCAACGCGCAACAGGGTGTTGACTTCTCCGGCCATGCTAGGCGGCAGGGTGCGGTAAAGTGTCCAAGAGTCCTACAGTACCAGCATACGGGCGCTATGTATAGGCCTGATGACCTTTGCTGAATTTTTGCTCGTCCATTTAGACTAAGGAGATCAAGCATAATACACATATATAAGTATAAAGAACTTGCAGTCTTGACCAAAAATCCATCCAAAGAGTGAACGACATGGAACTAAGCAAAATCCTTTCATCCTGGGTCTTGCCTGACTCTCCTCCTTGCCCTTTATAGGGATGGGGTGTGCCAGATTGGAGATACTCGGGGAGTGGAAGGAGGGCATCGAGGTGAATGAGCATCCGCCAGGCCTAATTTAGCCAGAATTTCACGTCCTTCAGAGAGAGATGTAGCTATATATGTGCTACCATTGTGTGGGACTATCAGCTTAAAGGGGAAACCCCATTTGTAATGGACAAGAGCCAAAAAAAGGAAGTATGTGATTTCCTTCATTTTTCTGCGTTTCTCCAACGTAGCCGGAGAGACATCTGGGAATATTTGCAAAGTTGAGCCTTCAAAAGTGATTGTTGAAGTTGTGCGGGAGCCCTAAGTATATCTGTCAGGGCTCCGGGTATGACCAGAGGTATGTGAACTGACGCAGGGAAACGCAGGCTTCAGATATGTTATAAATGATATAATTTATTAATACTAACAATACATAAACGCAGTGCAATACTAAAACATAACACAGTGCAAACGAACCAAACCACCCACAGATAACAATACATACAATGCAAGCGTAATCAGGCAGGCCGGGTCAATAACAATCAGGCAGGTAGGAACAGGAGGAGCAGGCAGAGAGTAGTCAGGTCATGAGCCGGGTACAGCAACTAACGGGCAGGTAGGTACAGGGGGTCAGGCAGAGAATGGTCGGGGTCACAAGCCAGGGATCAAACAGGAGAAGTCAGCAGAGGTCCGGATCAGGCAGGGTCGGCAGTGAGTCAGTCAGGCAGGAACAGGAACAGGAATGCAGGTACAGGGGCCCATAGAAAAACACACACCAAGGCACAGACTGCAGGTCTGGCCATCCCTTAAATACACCTGCAATCAGCCTCAGGTGTTTTGGCTGACTGCAGGGTTGAGTCTCTGATTGCTGAGAGCACCCGCTGGCCAGCCCTGGTACTGCAGCCCACAAGGCAGGTGAGTCCCACCATTATTGGCAAGTCCATTCCTGACAATATATGACAATGCAAGGCAGTTTATCAGTAGGAGGTTGTGGACGCAGAGCTCTATGGATGCAATCACAAGCAAAGGATCCAGTATCATGGTCCGGAAGGAGGGATCTGAATAGCTTGGTTGTAGCTTGTAAAAGGTCAGTTACAGTCTCTGGGACTCCCCAAACTTGCAGGTTATTCCTGCGGTTGCGGTTGTCAAGATCTTCAACTTGTGCCTGCAACTGTGTAAAAGCAGTCTGTAAATGATTATGATCTCTGGAGAGCTCGCCATAAGCTAAGCTGAGCTCATCGTGTTTGGTTTCTAAACGGTCAGTTCTAGAGCCTAACGTGGCTGTTTCCTGAGAGAGGACGTTTGTTCTTTTATGGAGTTCTGATTGGAATTTAGAGGCTAACTTGGTGTACATAGTTTCCAGGCAAGATTCCAAATCCCCTTTTGTAAGTTGCTGTGCGTACTCACTGTCCTGAGCTGAAGGATGGGCTGCGGTATCCTGTGTGGAACCGGATGCAGACGCTCTTTCCGTGATATCCTGAGACATGTTGCAAATCTCGTGTGTTTTCATTAAACATGTTGTAAGGGATTTTTGAGCATTACCCCTCCTTTTCTTTTTGGTGGACGGCATGCAGGAAATCTCCTGGGGGTGATCAATTGAATTATGTATAACCAAGGGTAGTATTGACCCCAGGGGATCTATAACGCCCGGAACCGGTGCAAAAAAAAAGTAGTTACATAGATGCAATCAAGCTTCAATTTCCATATTGTGCAATTTCCATATTGTAAAAATGAGATTTAACATGAGGAAGTGAGGGATGGATACCAGCTGTAGTAGTTATATGCAGTAGGAGCAAGGAAACCAGTCGCTGGACCGGCCTCTGTTATGGGGCCATATGAAGTACAGGGAACCACGAGGAACAGGATTTCCCGGGCACCAGGATCCAGAGTGTATCAGAATATGTGTCAGGGCTCCCGGGTATGACCAGAGGTGTGTGACTGACGCAGGGAAACGCAGGCTTCAGATATGTTATAAACAATGTAATTTATTAACACTAACCATACAAACATAAACGCAGTGCAATACTAAAACATAACACAGTGCAAACAAACCAAACCAACCACCCACAGATAACAGTACATACAATGCAAGCGTCGTCAGGCAGGCCGGGTCAATATCAGTCGGGCAGGTAGGTACAGGGGGAGCAAGCGGAGAATGGTCGGGGTCACAGGCCAGGTTCAGCAGGTAGCGGGCAGCGTGGTACAGAGGGTCAGGCAGAGGAGAATGGTCAGACAAGCCAGGGATCAGAGCAGGGTAGCAGAGAATCAGACAGGAACAGAGAGCAGGAACAGGATACAGGGCCCAAGAGAAACACAACACCAAGGCAGAGTCTGCAGGTCTGAATGTCCCTTTAATACACCAGTATAATTAGTTCCAGGTGTTTGACTGGCTGCAAGGTTGAGTCTCTGATTGCTGGGAGCACCCGCTGGCCAGCCCTGGTACTGCAGCTCATAAGGCAGCTGAGTCCCACTATTGCTGGCCAGTCCATTCCTGACAATATGTATGGGGAGGCCAAATACTTGACTCCCAGGCCACTGCAAGCTCCCAGGCACAATTGAGGCCCTGCTGGCAATATCTTAGGCCACAGACCCCAGCCACTGCCACCGGACTACCCATAGGGGGCCTGATGGGTGCTGGTCGCCCCCCCACGCCAACTGTACTCACAGGAAGGATGGACTCCAGGTGAAGGCCAGGCTGTGTTGTGGCAGGCTGTGGTAGGGCTCACTAGGTCGAGCTCGTCTGTCGCGGCCGACGGGGGAAAGATCCACTCCGATCCCCTCTTCCAGGTGTGGACAGGACAGTGGAGGCCTCCGATGCCCGTCAAGGGCTCACCGCCACCCGGATGGCCGCGGATGAGACCGTGGCAGGCCGCGGATGAAATCACGGTAGGCCGCAGCAGCCCCGCCAGGCTGGCACAGCAGCTGCCTCAGAGAGGCCAAAATTGCTCCGCTCCCCTCCTCCAGGTACGAGAGCTCTGATGCCCATTGGTGGTACGCCGCTGCCCGGAATGGCAGCAGATTAGTAGATGAGGCACCAGAGCTATGGATTATGCGGCCACTCCGGTCGCCATCTTGGACACACCCCCATGACCCATTTTCAATGCCCTGGCTGAGGGGAGAAGGTTCTCACCCAAGATTTGATGGTACATTGTGCCGTCCATCGTCCCTTTGATGCGGTGCAGTTGTCCTGTCCCCTTAGCAGAAAAACACCCCCAAAGCAAAATGTTTCCACCGCCATGTTTGACAGTTGGGGTTCTTGGGGTCATAGGCAGCATTCCTCCTTCTCCAAACACGGCAAGTTGAGTTGATGCCAAAGAGCTCGATTTTGGTCTCATCTGACCACAACACTTTCAACCATTCCTCTTCTGCATCATTCAGTAGCAAACTTCAGACGGGCCTGGACATGTGCTTTCTTGAGGAGAGGGACCTTGCGGGCACTGCAGGATTTCAATCCTTGTCAGTGTAGTGTGTTACCAATTGTTTTCTTGGTGACTGTGGTTCCATCTGCCTGGAGGTCATTGACAAGATCCTCACGTGTAGTTCTGGGATGATTCCTCCCTGTTCTCATGATCATTGACACTCCATGAGGTGAGATCTTGCATGGTGCACCAGACCTAGAGAGAATGACGGTTGTTTTGTTTTTCTTCCATTTGTGAATGATTGCACCAACTGTTGTCATCTTCTCACCAAGCTGCTTGGCGATAGTTTGGTAGCCCAGTCCAGCCTTGTGTAGGTCTACAATCTTTTCCCTGACATTCTTGGACAGCTCTTTGGTCTTTGCCATGGTAGAGAGTTTGGAATCTGATTGTATGAGTGCTCCTGTGGACATGTGTCTTTTCTTTTATACAGGTAACAAAATGAGATTAGCAGCACTCCCTTTAAGAGACTGCTTCTAATCTCAGCTTGTTACCTGTATGATAGTTGTTTTGTGTTTCTTCCATTTGCGAATGATTGCATCAACTGTTGTCACTTACTCACCAAGCTGTTTGGCAATAGTTTTGTAGCCCAATCCAGCATTACTTTTTCTGCAGTTTTGTTGCGATTTCACATTCATAGAATATAATGGAAATCACTCTGCAAATTGCAAGAAATCATTGAAAATCTTCACAAGTAGCAATAAAATCTTCAGAAATCGCATCCAAAATCTCACTGAAACTGCACACAGATTTTGCAATTTTGAATCGCAGCAATGTGAACAGTGACTTAATGTTGTTCCCTGTACAAAAAATTGTTAAAAAATCTTGTATAGGTTTTTTTTTTTAACATAACATGACAAATAGTGAAACTAACACAAGCGTGAAAAGAGGTTTTCAAAAGAACTGTAAAAAATTGCCCAAAAAAATTATCAATGAAATGGGATTGGGGGGGGTTAATTTAAGTAGGTTTAACCACTTGCCTACCGGGCACTTATACCCCCTTCCTTACCAGGCCAGCTTTCAGCTCTTTCGTACTTTGAATGACAATTGCGTGGTCATGCAACATTGTACCCATATGATAGGCGACACTGACTGGCGCAACTGCTGGGCACTGACTGGCGCAACTGCTGGGCACTGACTGGCATCACTGCTGGGCTGCACTGATGGGCACTGGTGGGTGGCACTGATGGGCACAGGCGGGTGGCACTGCTAGGCAGAGGTTGGTGGCACTGATGGGCAGAGTTGGGTGACACAGGTGGTTGGCACCGATGGGCACTGGTGGGTGGCACCACTGGGCACTGGTGGGCGGCACTGCTGGGCACAGGTGGGTGGAACTGGTGGGTGGCACTGTTGGGCACCGATCATCAGGGCACTGCTTATCAGTGCCCTGATGATCGGTGCCGATCCCTGCTCTGACAACTGCTGGTTCTCGTCAGTACTTTTCCCATGTTCTGACAGCGTGAGGAAAGTGCAGCCGAGAACCGGCAATTGCATTTCCCTGTGATCAGCATGTCATTGGACACGGCTGATCACGTGGTAAAAAGCCGCTATGATTGGCCTTTTACCACATCACGTGATCAGCTGTGTCCATAGGACACAGCGATCATGGAGATCGCTGGGTGCGCGCCCCGGGGGGCACGCAGCAGAGTGCGTTCTGGGAGGATGTCATATGACGCCCTCTCATAACTGCCCGAGTGCAGTGTAGCCGTCAATCGGCTATCTGTGGTCGGCAACTGGTTAATTAGTGTTAAATAGGGATAATAAAGTGTTAAGTAAGAAGAATCCTTTTGAATTTTTTTTTCTGATCAATCCAGCCCTTGATAATAATTAGGCAATAGTTCATGAAGGACAAAAACTCCACTGTGTATCCAAACTTGGCGCAGAATTACATATTTAAGGAGCAAAAAAGAAAGTTAAAAGATTGCAAAATGTTTTTTCTAAATCACTCCCTAATCAAATGGTATTATGTTTATTGTTATTCTATCTCTGCAATAGAAAGTACCTGTTTTTCAAGGAATAGATTCCTTTCAGGCAAACAGTTTATACATTATATGCCAAAGAGTTTTTAGTTATTTCAAGAGAAGAATGTGCACAATAAAAGAATTGTGAACATATACAGTAGTACATCAGGCTTACCAAAATGTAGTAACTACTTTTTGCAAAAGTCTAGGTGTTACACCACAGTAAAGTTAACAGTTACATCACAAATGCTGCATGTTTAACTTCTTTATATGAATGTATCTGCAATTGGGGAAATTCCTCGACCAAGGCACAAACTGAAAATGGCCATATGAAAAACATGTTTACATAGAGGTAAATAGCAAGCATTCCATGTGTGATCAGGCACCTGTCAGTCATTATTCGTTGGCTGCATGTACTACTCATTTAGTCCCTGGGCACAAACTGCCCTACACTTTAGTACCACTTAGTACTCCATCCAGCACATACATCTGTAGCAGCCTTTAGCCTATCATAGAGTTGTACAGGCTACCAGAAGTGGAGCTGGACGGTGTACCTGTGCCTTTTACCTGCATCAAAATGCCAGAATCTCATGCTCTGAAGCTAAATGTCCAAGTGTGCATGAGTCCTAAGTTGGGTGTCTCAGTAAGAGAAGCTTTAGGTGGATATTGGAGATGCATCTGCAGATTGAAGCATAAGTATGTGTCACAGCTTGTTCTTGATGTTACATTGGCCCTACTCTAGCCTGTCTAATACGGTACACAATCATTGCTACATATTAAAATCAATTTAAAGTTCTGCTATGATAAACTGTGAGCAGGCAGGAATTGAATTGCAGAAGAGACATGCAATGTCTCTTCGGCAATAAAGCATACCTTTCTGCTTGCTCACAGCGATCCTCAGGCTGTAAACTGAGTTGTGTATGCGCAGCTCATCTTACAGCTGCCGGGTCGATCCTGTGTTCCAGGATGACAAATTCCTGCGCATGCACAGGGGTGATGGCATCCTGCACCAGTCAATGAAAATGGCCAACATCAGGCACACAAGAGAAGATGCCGGCGCTGGCAAGTGTTGGGAAGATGCGTATCCTCCCTTGGTTTTGCTTTAAGATAGATTTATTATCACAATTACTATTTAACTCATAATTACCCCACAATTTACTGGTCAAAACCAGCACCATACCCCCCAGCTTTTGAACTTGACAAAGAGAGAGGATCCTTAAAGTAATGGAATGCAAGTATGTAGCATGCCACTTCAAAAAGCTGGTGTGGCCAGCAAAAAAGTGGGCATGGCCATATGGGTGTGGTTTTTACAATAAACCTGCAGCAGCTTTGTTAAAAATCCAACTTTGTACTAGAGTTAACATAAGAAGGACAGAAATACAGCCAAGAAGCCATTGTTCATTAGTAAAATTATCTATGTATTTGTTTATTCAGCTACAACTTTTAGAGTTTATGTATACAGACATTTTATAGGCATTTTTTATGCCTAATGTAAATGCCCCCGCTATTTCTGGGGAGAGAAGATCTCCGCTAGCTGTCACAACGGGGATCGGGGGCTAGTCCAATCGTAACATGTTACATGTGAATATGGGTGTAACACATAACATGTTATGAAAGGTGAACATATTTTTTAACTAATGCCTGGAATGCTTCAGTATACTGTAGAAAGATTTGTCAGTAAACCTAGGACAGCCTGCTTCACTTCATCATGACTGTGTTTACCATTCCCACAGAAAGATTTGTCTCTTGTGCAATTATACGGCAGGTTATGGATCAGTTATCCCGGATCAGGCGTTCACAGGAATGACTGCTGTGGGCTGGGAACCACCACATCCAGGATCAACACTGATGCACGCACGGCCATCTTTGAAACGTTTACACCATTTAAATGCTTACTGCGGCTGAGCGGCTGAGCGGCTCATCACCGTACTGTGTTTGAAGTGTTCTGTAGATATCTGCGAGTTTTACGCCTTCCTTCACAAGAAACTTCATCATCACACACTGTTTCATGCACGCACTAACACTATTGTCTGCCATCTTGATTAACGGTCACTGGACTGGCCCGCGAAATGTGCGTCACCTATCAGTAATAGGACACACTTGCCACTTACTACTACGTGTAGTACTGCCATGCTAGCATCCCTTTTTATACCTGTAAAATTAAAAATCCCAGTTTGATTTGAACGCCTCAGGTATATACTAGTGTGTATGTATGTATGTATGTGTATATATATATATATATATATACTGCTCAAAAAAATTAAAGGAACACTTTGAAAACACATCAGATCTCCATGGGGAAAAATATCACGCTGGATATGTACAGTGGGGATCGAAAGTTTGGGCACCCCAGCTAAAAATTTGTATTAATGTGCATAAAGAAGCCAAGGAAAGATGGAAAAATCTCCAAAAGGCATCAAATTACAGATTAGACATTCTTATAATATGTCAACAAAAGTTAGATTTTATTTCCATCATTTACACTTTCAAAATAACAGAAAACAAAAAAATGGTGTCTGCAAAAGTTTGGGCACCCTGCAGAGTTAATATCTTGTACTGCCTCCTTTGGCAAGTATCACAGCTTGTAAATGCTTTTTGTAGCCAGCCAAGAGTCTTTCAATTCTTGTTTGAGGTATCTTTGCCCATTCTTCCTTACAAAAGTCTTCCAGTTCTTTGAGATTTCTGGGCTGTCTGTCACTCTTTTTTAAGGTCTATCCATAGATTTTCAATTATGTTGAGGTCAGGAGATTGTGAAGGCCATGGCAAAACCTTCAGTTTACGCCTCTTGATGTATTCCCTGTGGATTTCGAGGTGTGTTTAGGATCATTATCCATTTGTAGAAGCCATCCTCTCTTTAACTTCAGCTTTTTCACAGATGGCATCAAGTTACCATCCAAAATTTGCTGAAATTTTATTGAATCCATTTTTCCTTCTACTCATGAAATGTTCCCTGTGCCACTGGCTGCAACACAACCCCAAAGCATGATTGCTCCAACCCCATGCTTAACAGTTGGACAGAGGTTCTTTTCATTAAATTCTGTGCCCCTTCTTCTCCAAATGTACCTTTGCTCATTCCGGCCAAAATGTTCAATTTTAACCTCATGGAGATACTTTTGTAACCCTTTCCAGCTTCATGCAAGTCAACAATTCTTGATCGTAGGTCTTTTGAGAGCTCTTTTCTGCGAGGCATGGTTCACATCAGACAGTGCTTCTTGAAACCAGTAAACCCAAAACAGGTGTGTGTTTTTTAAGGGCAGGACAGCTGTCAGCAACACATCCAATATCATCACATTGATTGGAGTCAAGGTTGGCTCACTCCTGGCTCCAATTAGCTCTGGGAGAAGTCATTAAGCTAGGGCCTCACATACTTTTTCCTCCCTGCACTGTGAATGTTTACATGTTATGTGCAATTAAACCATGGCAACATCTAATGTTTGTGTAATATTATGTTCAGCAGACTGTGTTCTTATATTGTTGTGACTTACAGTTGTGTCCAAAATTATTCAACCCCCAATGCTGTAAAGGGGTTTAGGGACTATAGTGTACATTTGGAATTGTATTCAGAATCAAATCCTACAAGGACGTTGTAACTACCCAAATGCAACTAAAATGACATCAATTGTTTATGTAATACAGTAGTAAATGGTTCTTATGTGGTTTCTTCATTGCCACAATTATTCAACCCCTTAAAGACTACCACTCTGAAGAACAGAGGTTCATACAGGTGCTTTCCATCAGGTATTGAAAACACCTGTGGATGTCACCGAGCAGCAATCAAGCATAATAAGCACCAATTAGGCAGCTTTAAAATGACTGTGATACTCAGCTCCTTCTAGACATTTACTGGTGTGGTTACAAACATGGTGAAGGCAAGAGAATGGTCCAGGAAGACAAGAGAAGAGGTGATTTCTCTTCACAGGAAGGGCAATGGCTATAAGAAGATTGCAAAGATGTTAAACATACCAAGAGACACCTTAGGAAGCATCATTCGCAAATTCAAGGCAAAGGGCACTGTTGAAACGCTACCTGGTCGTGGCAGAAAGAAGATGCTGACTTCGACTGCTGTGCGCTACCTGAAGCGTAGAGTGGAGAGAAGTCCCCGTGTGACTGCTGAGGAACTGAGAAAAGATTTGTCAGATGTGGGTACAGAAGTTTCAGCCCAGACAATAAGACGCACACTGCGTAATGAAGGCCTCCGTGCCAGAACTCCCAGGCGTACCCCCTTGCTGTCTCCAAAGAATAAGAAGAGTCGACTGCAGTATGCCAAAAGCCATGTGGACAAACCACAAAAGTTGTGGGATAGTGTTCTGTGGACTGATGAAACAAAATTAGAACTGTTTGGGCCCATGGATCAACGCTATGTTTGGAGGAGGAAGAACAAGGCCTATGATGAAAAGAACACCTTGCCTACTGTGAAGCATGGTGGAGGGTCAATCATGCTTTGGGGCTGTTTTGCTTCTGCAGGTACAGGGAAGCTTCAGCGTGTGCAAGGTACCATGAATTCTCTTCAGTACCAGGAGATATTGGATGGAAACGTGATGCAGTCCGTCACACACCTGAGGCTTGGGAGACGTTGGACCTTTCAACAGGACAATGATCCCAAGCATACCTCCAAGTCCACTAGAGCATGGTTGCAGAGGAAAGGCTGGAACATTTTGGAGTGGCCATCGCAGTCACCAGACTTAAATCCGATTGAGAACCTCTGGTGGGACTTAAAGAAAGCAGTTGCAGTGCGCAAGCCTAAGAATGTGACTGAACTGGAGGCCTTTGCCCATGAAGAATGGGCGAAGATACCCGTAGATCGCTGCAAGACACTTGTGTCAAGCTATGCTTCACGTTTAAAAGCTGTTATAACTGTAAAAGGATGCTGTACTAAGTACTAAGATTGAATGTCACTTGGGGGTTGAATAAAACTGATAATGCTGTGAGCACAGAAAAGACATTTGTGGTTATTTCATTATAACTGTTATGTTATATTTGTCTGACCTACAAGTGCCTCTTTAATGTAAATGTAAGCAAGATGACTGAATGATCAAAAGCAATGTCAAACTGGCCAAAACACTCAATTTCAGTGGGGGTTGAATAATTTTGGACACAACTGTAGATGACGTTCAGAGCACATTTTATGCCCAATTCATGCAAAACTCCACATAATCCCAAGGGGTTCACATACTTTTTCTTGCAACTGTAATTGACTTGACTTCGCTAAAGTCCATATTAAAAGTGAAGATAAGTATAATAAAACTCAAGTTTATGTTGGCTTTCACTATCTTTCATGACTTCCTGTTCTGCAACTTACAATAAGGTTTTCTATTACACTGTGCCTACGGAAGACTGTAACAAAGGTCAACAAATGCAAAAGATAGCTGCTACAGATAAAAAAGGTAATCTTTCTACACATAATTAGGCCTTGTTTCAGATCAGCTCTAGGTTGTGCATTGTGCAAAGGTCAGTGGAAAGTACCGCTTTAACAAGATGCCAAAAAGGCATTCTACACTATTTGTCATGTAGTTTTTATGACTCTAATTGCAAGATTAGACAGTACATTATTTTAATGTTGAGAAACAACACTTCAATAAGATTTTTTCATTGAAAACTGAAGATCTCATACAGAGTAGCGCAATAAAATATAATAAAACTTTAGTTTGGGAAAGTATACTGTTTTGATACTAATCTTCTGTTTCATTATTTTATTATTAAATGTAATAAAAGTAAAGTTTTACAATTGTCCAGTTTGTTATTTGGACAAAACATAATAACCATATGAGGATAAAAGTTATAAAACATTACTTGCAAGGTACAATGAGAATGTAATATGTTATACTGCAATTCAAGGGGCAAGCCCTTGATCCGTGCTGTGTCATCTAAAACGTGTAATAGAGGTAAACTATTAATAGGCCTTTTCTATTGGCATCAGCCTGGGTCCAGAGTTCAGTCTCACTTAGCTCTTCAGTGCCCACTAGGTGGCAGTCTTCAATAAACTTGAACAATAAAGTGGAGTAGATGGCCCCTAACCAAAAGAGTATTGCTAAAAAAAAGAGTAAAAGAGAGAGAAAATGAAAGACGGAAAGAGAGGAAAAAAAAGAAAAGTACTCCTTTCAGCCAATACCTCAATGCATCCTTGCCCTCATCTGTTCTTTTGATATCATATTATTGGATTACTGATTTTTTTAAATCTGTTTTGTTTGTCCTGGAAATTGCTTGCTATTATTTCATGGAGTATTATCCAAGCGAACTTATTTTTGGCTATGGACCATTTCATTTAAATACAATTTAAAACATGAGAGTCTGGGTGTGGGGTGTGCCCGGGGATGTTCATTCAAGAAGACTGTTCGGGCATTTTTGTTACCATTGGAATTACTAACAGAATGGACTATTTTGTATATGTTAGTTCAATATCTTTGATTTTTTTTCACAAGTCCACCAAATAGAAACATGTGTATTCCAGTGCGTTTTTGATGCATTTTGGTGCGTTCCGGTGAGTTTTTAATGCGTTTTACCGCATTCCAGTTCAATTCTGTGCAGGAAAAATGCAGCCTGTTCTACTGTTTTTTCTCCATTGGACTGCACTGGAACTGCAAGCACTGATGTGAACTATGACATTGACAACCATATAACCTACTTTCTGTGCATTTTGGATAAAAAGCACACTGAAACGAATGTAGTGTTGAACTGGCTCTAAAAGAGGGGAAAAAATTAACTGGAAAGCATCAAAAATGCATCGGAACACATCAAAAATACATCAAAAACACACCAGAACGTGCCAAAAACGTGCATGCAGAAACACATCTGGACTGCGTTTCTATAGTGTGAACCGGCACTTAGGGGCATTACAGTTCATTTTCTCCCCTCTCTTTTTTCTTCAATATAAATAGGAACATGCGTTCCAGTGCATTTTTGGTGCATTCCAGTACGTTCCGGTGGATTTGTTTATGTGTTTTACCGTGTTCAAGTACAGTTCTGTGCAGGAAAAATGCAGCCTGTTCTACTTTTTTTCTGAATCCGAAACGCACTGGAACTGCATGCACTGATGTGAACTATGACAGTGACAACCATATAACCTACTTTCTGTGTGTTTTGGATGCAGAAAAAGAGCACACCGAAATGCATGTAGTGTGAACTGGCCCTAAAAAAAACCTGAGATGCACCAGGATAGATCTTAATAATCCTTGCAGGTATCAAGTACCAGCAGGATATATGTTTGTAATTAGCTTCTATTAAAGTGGTATTAAAAGCAAACATTTATTATATTGCAGCAACTGTTAGATGTGGTGGCTGCATTTGTTCTCTTTTTAGGCTTTCTTTTCTTTATTTTCACCTGGTGATCCTGCCAGTAAGTCTGTTATTCTTTAAAGAGAACAAGCTGCCCTGCAGATGTGGCAGTTAGAAGGTTGAGACACACCTTTTTTTGCAATAGGTTCAGGTGTACAGGAAAATAGAGAGACACCATTTAACACTGACAGGGCTGAGTACAATGGTCATTTTTAGTCATTTATGTAAAAACTGTCAAAGGTGTCTCAGTTGCTCCTTCATCCAGAGTGTAGGCACTCTAATACAGGAGGTGTGTTACTGGTCAGGTCACCAGGTGAAAAAGAAAACTAATGCAGCCACCATATCTAAGGATTGGTAAGATGCACTATATATGTTTTTTGTTTTTGGATTTAATACTGCTATTTAATACTGCACTATTTCAACTGGTAATTGCACAGTCAAGCAATGCTGTATTTTTAACACTTGCCCTCCGGAAGATTTACCCCCCTTCCTGATCAGGCCATTTGTTTGCTATTCAGCACTGCGCTATTTCAACGGGTAATTGCACAGTCATGCAATGCTATATTTTTTGTAATATAAATGAAAAAAGATTGAAAAGTTTGAAACAAAAGATATAAAAACTATCCAATAACCTCAAAGTTAGTCATAAATTTAAGCCAACATGTATTCTGTTACATCCTTGGTAAAAAAAAAAAAATCCCAATGCGTGATTATTAATTGGTTAGTTGGTTTGTATGAAAGTCATAGCGTTTACAAACCATGGTATATACTGTATACTGGCATTTACACAGATTTTACTTTCTGACTGCCTACAGTGAAGGAAATAAGTATTTGATCTCCTGCTGATTTTGAACGTTTGCCCACTCACAAAGAAATGATCAGTCTAAAAATCGAATGGTTGGTGTATTGTAACACTGAGAGACAGAATAGCAACAAAAAATTCAAAAGAAATGCATGTCTAACAAATTATGCACTGATTTGCATGTTTATGAGGGGAATAAGTATTTGATCCCCTATCATTCAGCAGGATTTCTGGCTATCAGGTGTCTTTCATAGAGGTAACAAACTGAGATTAGAAGCAGTCTCTTAAAGGGAGTGCTGTTAATCTCATTTTGTTACCTGTATAAAAGAAAAGACACCTGTCCACGGGAGCAATCATACAATCAGATTCCAAACTCTCCACCATGGCAAAGACCAAAGAGCTGTCCAAGGATATTAGGGACAAGATTGTAGACCTACACAAGGCTGGACTGGGCTACCAAACTATCGCCAAGCAGCTTGGTGAGAAGGTGACAACAGTTGGTGCAATCATTCGCAAATGAAAGAAACACAAAACAACTGTCAGTCTCCCTAGATCTGGTGCATCATACAAGATCTCACCTCGTGGAGTGTCAATGATCATGAGAACAGTGAGGAATCATCCCAGAACTACACGTGAGGAACTTGTCAATGAATTTAGGTGAGAACCTTCTTCCCTCAGCCAGGGCATTGAAAATGGGTCATGGATGGGTGTTCCAGCACGTCAATGACCCAAAACACACGGCCAAAGCAACAAAAGAGTGGCTCAAGAAGAAGCATGTTAGGTTCCTGGAGTGGCCTAGCCAGTCTCCAGACCTTAATCCGACTGAAAATCTGTGGAGGGAGCTGAAAGTTCGAGTTGCCAAACTTCAGCCACCAAACCTTAAAGACTTGGAGAGGATCTGCCAAGAGGAGTGGGCCAAAATCCCTCCTGTGATGTTTGCAAACCTGGTGACCAACTACAGGAAACATCTGACCTCTGTGATTGCCAACAAGGGATTTGCCACCAAGTACTAAGTCATATTTTGTGAAGGGGATTCCCTCATGAACATGCAAATCAGTCCATAATTTCTTAGACATGCATTTCTTTTGAATTTTTTGTTGCTATTCTGTCTCTCAGTGTTACAATACGCCTACCATTCAATTTTTAGACTGATCATTTCTTTGTAAATGGGCAAACATTCAAAATCAGCAGGGGATCAAATACTTATTTCCTTCACTGTATGTAAGATTTTATTTTTTTGTCACAAATTTTTACGCAAAGTTGTGATGTAAATGATATATTGCGCACGTATGCCATGGCTATATGTGGAATAACACTCAAAAACACATTTTGCTAGTTCTCCCGAGTATGGGGATACCACATGTGAGAGACTTTTTGCCAGCCTATCCATCCCCCAAAAACCCATGACCACCTTCAGGCTTTAAAAGGGCATATTTCCTCATATCACTTCCTCACTACCTATTACAGTTTCAGAGGCCCTAAAATGCCAGGATAGTGCAAACACCCCCCAAATACACCCCAAGGAATTTGAAGAAGCATGGTGAGTATTTTTCAGATATAATTTTTGTCACTGTGTTTAGAAAAAAAAAATACATTTTTTGTTTTCTTTCTGCATTTTCAAAAAGTTCATGGGGGGGTAGCTACACTCTTCTAACCACTTGAAGAACAAGCCTTTTCTGACACTTGTTTACATGAAAAACCATGTTTTTGCTAGAAAATTATTTTGAACCCCCTAATCATTATAATTTTTTAAAGTAGAGGCCCTGGAGAATAAAATGGTGGGTGTTGCAATTTTTCATGTCAAACGGTATTTGCGCGGTGATCTTTAAAACGCTAAATCTTCATGCACAAAAGCACCATATATTGCCCAATTACTTTATCAAATCTAAAATATGATGTTACGCCAAGTAAATAGATACCAAACATGACATGCTTTAAAATTGTTCATGCCCGTGTAACATTGACAAACTATGTAAATTTTTAATATCCATAGGCAACGCTTCAAAAGCCTTTACTGATAACCACTTTATATTTACACAGGAGGTCTAGTGCTAGATATACTACCCTTGATCTGATGTTTGCGGTGATACCTCACATGAATGGTGCAATCTCTGTTTACATACTGACAAGGGATCGACGCTTGCGTTTGCCTTTGCATATGAGCACGGGAAGGGGGTGTGAATTTTTTTTAAATTTTTAACTTTTTTTTTGTCCCTTTTTTTTTTTAATCACTTTTATTGTTATTACAGAAATGTAAATAGCGAGATAGCAACAGGCAATGACAGGTCCTCTTTTCTGGGAAATCTGGGGTGTAGACTCTAGATCTCTCCTCTACCCTTAAAGCATCTGATCACATCAAGATTGGAGCGATCAGCTGCTTTCCCAATTTAAAAATGGCGCTGTTAATATCCAGCGAAACGGAAATGATGAAGTGCTGGTAGCTTCCAGTCTCTTAGAACATACAGATGATTGGTGCCATTCTGGTCTCTGATGAGCTCTATGGTCAGGCAGTGGAACTGCTGGCTGCATTCTCAGAATACCCTGTGGGACAGGAGAGACCAAGAAAACTGTGGAAGGCAGCAGAAGGGGGGGGGGGGGGGAAATGCCCCTTCCCGCTGTGTGTAAAAAATGATCCAGCAGCTAATTGGCCACTAAGATTGCTTTTACATGAAAGCAGACCACCAGCTGAAAAAAACGATACCAGGATGATGCCTGTAGTTGCAGGCATCACCCCGGTATAACCACTCAAAGTTAAAGAAATGCCCGCAGCTTCCGGTTTCTTCGATCATAGAGATGATTGGAGCCATTCTGGTCTCCAATCAGCTCTATGGTCAGTCAGTGGAACTGCTGGATGCATTCTCGGATTCCCCTGTGGGATGGGAGAGCCCAAGAAAACAGTGGAAGGTGGCAAGAGGGGGGGAATCCCTTCCTACTTAGCCATTAGGATTGCTTTTACATGAAAGCCAACCACCAGCTGAAAAAAACGATACCAGGATGATGCCTGTAGCTGCAGGCATCATCCCGGTATAATCCAGCAACGTACCAGTATCTAGAAGTCACAAGACTGCTCTAACTGCTGATGAGAAAAGGTATTTAGCAGTTTATATTTACTAAAATAATTGCATTTCCATGTTGTGTGCACTGTGGGAGACCAGATATAGTGGATGCAGGGTCCTGGGTTTAGTAGCACTTTAAGTAAAAAACCAACGTGTGATCCAGATCTATTCCACAGAAACCTGCCAACACTCTGATTCAAACTTGTCCTGACACATACCAACTCAACATTCAGGACATTTGTAGCTACCTCAGTGCTACTTGTTTTCCTTTTGAATCAGCAAATTCTGTATCTGTAAATCTAAAAGTGCATCAAATGTATTTATTTGTCTATTTATTTAAGGGAAATGCTAAATTTTTCATTTAAAGCTGTCACAAAAACAGAAATGGAAGGGAAACGTCTTCCAGTGACAACTGTCTAAGAGAGGATATCCCTTGTTTTGGAGATATTCTCAGCCAATTCCTGTCTTGTTTCAATGACAGGAAGTTAAAGGACAGACAGTAAAAATAAACCTGATCATGCACATTCCCTGCTCTATCTAAAAAGAAAAAAAACACAAGCTTTCACTTTACATACTGTACACTTTAAAAAATGAATGTATTGGCTCACAGTAGATAGCAATACGTTGGCAAGCTGTACCACAAGAATATGGAATACAGCCAGGGCCAGTGCCAGACTATTTTGCGCCCTAGGCAAGACCAGCTGCTTGGGCCCCTTCCCCCAAAATAACTACAGAAATTTTTTTAAAGCAATCTGAAACATTAAATCGACAAAACATGAAACTGGTAAATTTCTTTTAATTTGCAAAAATAAGTGCCATAAGATGCCACCAGCACCAATATTAACCGCCTCCTTCCCGCCATATAAGGAAATGATGGTGGTTCCCTCGTTCTGGGAGGACGTTATATGACGTACTGCCACTCTAGGGGCGCGTGCAATGCTTTGACAAGCATTTTTTTACATGCATCTTTTTCCCACTTTTTTTTTCTTTTATAAAATAGCCATGTGAGCATACAGAAACAATTGAGTATTGTCTGTGATACTTTTTTTATTTGCACTAACATACAATTTTGAGGACAAGCTTTCGGGGTATGTCCCCTTCTTCAAAGTCTAAGCAGAATGTTAGAAGCATGTAACTATTATAATGATGTATTATCCTTTGTGTTTTCTATGTATAACATGGATAAGTTTTTTGCCCTTAAGGCTCCGCTGTGCCTTGCTGTCTCACAATGTATGCTAGTACTATTTAAGGGTCTCCTCCCCTTGCCATACTAGGCCTGTAGAAGGAGCTAGATGCTCTGAGCGCATAGCCTGCTGTTTCTGCTGCTGTTCTCTGTGTATCTAGACATCTGACCCTCGGAGACCTTCCGCCTTCCTCCGATGCGTTCCACGCTGGTTGTACGGCCATTTCCTGCTTCCTCCAGGGACGGATGCTGTCCATCGGCTTCACCATCCTCCCACACATTCCAGGAAGAGTGCACACTGCACCCAAGGCTTTTATCATCCGGCTGTTAACCCCAAACACACTGGTGATATCCTACAGGATTGATTCAGAGTGGTTTTACATCCATAACACAGATGAGCTTTCTTTATTTCTCACTCTTGTGAGTGTTTTTATTACTACTATTAAACATTTACAGTGATATACTGCACTAAGCTTGGCTCCTCCTGTTCCTCTCTTCTCTCCTGATCTTTTCACACAGAGCTGGCTCTGCTTCTAAGGACGGCTGCCGCTACCAATCACGCCGACCCCAGAGGCTTTGTTATCAGACTTTATTCATTCCACTTATATATTATATACGTATTTATCATGTGCTGTTGCCATATGCACCTGAGCCATTTTCCTTCATAGACTTGCATATTTGTGATATTTATACTCCATTAACTATTTGTTTTCCTCCCCTCTCCCCCTCTTCTGAATTGGAGTTTATATACCCCTGTGCGCCAGAACTTCTCCCCCATTTCTTATACAAGATATGCTCCCGACTCTCTGCTGTGGAACAGAGACTGGGCCAGGTGGAGGACACGTCTCTGACCAAAAATGGCTCTCCAAAAATCTCAGAAAATTTGGGCGTTGGAGTACAAGGCTGACGATGCGGAAAATCAGCAAAGGAGGAACAACCTTAGGAATGTTGGGCTGGCTGAAGGCGCAGAGGGTGATAAACCAGTGGTTTTTGTGGACAGCTTGGTCCGAGATCTGCTGCCAGTGGCTCATTTCTCCACCTACTACACAGTGGAGCAAGGCCACTGTACACCCCCTAAGCCTGGTCCATCTGGCTCCCCTCCTCACACTTTTATCCTGCAGTTTTTAACTTTTGTGACCAGGATGAGGTCCATGCGGCCAGACTGCAGGGTGAGCTCAGAATAGTAAGCTGCTTTTTTTTCCTCATTACTCGGTTGAGACGCAGAAACTCAAGAAATCCTTTGATCAGGTGAAGGCAGCCATGCATGCACGTTGCATCAAGTACAGTGCCCCTTTTCCAGCTCGACTCCGCGTCCAGGATGGTGAGATGGTCAGGTTCTTTACCTCGCCCCTTGAGGCCTCCTCCTGGGTTGAATCAATTCCACCACATCATTGACCGGGCTTACATGACTGTCTCTACTGCACACTGTCTTCTACCTTGTGGCCTTCACCCCTGGTTCTAGCCTATGGCTGGAAATACTGCTGTTGATGTCCTACCTGTTATAGGGGAGAGGTGATCATCACCATTCCCCCACTTCTCTTTTGCACCGGTTGTGCCTGTCCATGGTTATATTTTGTACTTTTGTGTGTGTTTTTTTTCTGTGGAATATACTCTTCTCCAGGCCACTCTAGCATCTCTGGACTTATTGAGGAGCCTAGCTCAGGACTTGCCGCTTCTGGCTGATACTTCCTTAGTGTTTTCTGTTTGAGGTTGCAATGTTTGGGGCTTTAAGTATTCCAGTGTTTGGGTTGGAAATACGGGGAGGGGGGAGGGATGTGCAACCTCAGATTTTTCTGCTGGGGGTTTGGGGGGTATTTTAGGGTTACTTTTTCTTGTTTTCAGGATGTGCTCACCTCTCTGATTTTTTTCGTTATATTGCCATGCTACCTATGTTCTCGCGGGTTCAGTGTCCACATCAGGAAGACACTACTTAAAAATAAATTGTAGTGAGCGCTCTTGTATAAATATAGCAGCTAGAACACTTAAGGCAACCACACCTAGGAGGAGCTGTGCAGAGCGTGACGTCATTTCACCGCCGGAGCCATGAGGAGGCCCGGCGGCCATCTTTGTTGGGGTCCGTACTGCTAAATTTGTGTGACATGCATACTACCCTGTTTTATCAATAAATAATTTCTGGAAACATACTACACTATCTCTGGCACCTTTTTGGGGCTCCTATGTGGAGCTATTACCCCCACAGAGAAGGTGCCTGTACCATCTAGAGGAGGGATCATCACCACTATAGAGGATTGCCTGGCTGACCTTAAGGGGATCTCTGGACCTGAATAGGAGCTCTGGATGACCCACCATGAAAAGGATGCCCACCACCTGGTCTTTGACGGATCTAACATCTAGGATGATTATTGCTACATGCGCATAATCCATGCGTTTCCGGTGAGTGCGCATTGCTATCATTTGATGCAGTAAAGCTCTGGATATTTTCACCATTCTAGAGAGCACCGTGAATACAGGAAGACACTACTGTTTCAGGTCTTGGAAGTTCGCTTTGAACCAGAGGGTCATTATGTTTTTCTACATGCATATATTTATGATAGGTGGGTGGTGATTGTGGGTATCTCTCCGCCCCAGCATCTACCCACCTTCTACTAACTACTATGCAGCTCCTGGTTCAATATGATACAAAGTTTGTTTTACTTCTTGGTGACTTCAGTATGGCCCCTTGCCCAGATCTGGACAGGCTCCATGCCCAGATGCGTGCTAACGTCATGAGCCTCTATATTTAATCTTTTTTTAAATCAGATCATTTTTATCAGAAGCAAACACAGTTTCCATACAGATTTAAACTTTTTCTTTACATCTCACGAAAAAACAAAGGAGAACAGTACAATAACAAAAAAGAAACAAATAAAAAATAAAATTCAAATTGGTCAACAAGTGTGAAGGTTCCTCACCCAGGATGACCTGTGCAATACAACAATGTGTAAACAATAACAGGAAAAAGAAAAAAGGAAAAAAAAGAAAAAAAAACTTTTACTAATCCACCTGCCCCTTTGCTGCCATAACAACCAATGACCTCCAACCCTAAATTATACAAAATGGGGGGACCACAAAATAAAAAGTCAGTTATACTGTAAAAGATAGATCAGCCACGACACATATCAGTTCTTCACCCCACGAGTATCAGACTCAGCCTCTTTGAGAACTGAATCTTCAACTCTACCAGCAGGAAGCTAATAAATATTGAATCATCATCCCCCAGTAGACAGAGCACCAATATGTATACTTCTCAAATGTATAATCGTAGGATCCTCAGATCAGATCTGAGGGAAAGCCCCCACTCAATAACCTGTCTTTGACCAGGTGAAATGGTGCTAGGCCTGTATACTCTGGTATACAGCCAGGCTTTCCAAATTTTTATAAATTTACCTGCACACCCCCTATGTTGAAAGACCAATTTCTCCTGATGTAACATGTCATTGACGGTACTGACCCAGCCGGGTTTGGAGATAGCCAATTTTGAGCTATGAGTCTCCTAGCCATAAATAGGAGGCGAAGAATAGCAATATATATATGGGGATCAAAATTCTCCTCGTCCAACTATCCCAACAAAAACAGCTTCCTGTCCATAGGTAAGGTGAGAGAGTAAATGTTATTAATCATTTGCATTATAGAGGACCAGTAATGTACCAATTTGGGAATCCAGATAGGGGTGTTGTAAAGAATGTAAAGTAGTTGAAGGGCCCAAATCATTTTAATAAAATTGCACCGTCCCACAACAGAGAGGGGGAGTTTAATCCAACTGTTTGTTTTCTGTTGGAATCGTTGAAGAAGTGGGAGTAAGTTCAATGCAATATAATTAGATAGAGTAGGATGAATAACTATCACTAGATATTTGAAGGAGCTAACTTGTTCGATTTGTGCCGCAATCGGAGGAATTGTACAAGTGGAGTCCTCCAACAGGAGAAGGGTAGATTTGTCCCCATTTATAGAAAAACCGGAGAAGGATCCAACATCAGAAATTAAAGTCATTACACGTACCAATGAGGATGAGGTGTCCCCCAAGAATAAGAGTGTCGTCGGCATACAATGCCACCTTCTCAACCAGATATCCCCTATGAAATCCTACAATCTTGGGATCTGTTCTGATGGCTGCAGCCAGAGGTTCTATTGCCAACGCAAACAACAATGGGGAGCGTGGGCATCCCTGTCGCATCCCTCTTCCCAAAGCAAATGATGAAGACTATGCGTTATTAACCTGCATACGAGCAGTAGGGGCAAGATAAAATAGTTTGATCCATGAAATAAACGTTTCCTCTATATTAAATTTAGAGAGGACAGTCCAAAGATAGTTCCATTCAATGCTGTTCAATGCTTTAGCCACGCCCAAAGATAGAATCGTCCTATCCCCTATATTATATTATATTATATTATTTAAATAGAACCTACGAACATTTAGTGCCATACATCTATTTGGAATGAAACCCAATTGATCAGGGTGGTTGAGCTTGGAGATGACTTTTGGTCAATCTTGTTGCTAATACTTTAGTGATAATTTTGAGATCAGAAGTTAACAAGGAAATTGGATGGTATGAATCCGCTAGTGTTGGATCCTTCCCCGGCTTTAAAAGTACAACCACAATAGCTTCATACATCGAAGGGGGCAGAGAATTCTGTTGTAAGGCTATTTGGATTAATGTAAGTAATTCTGGCAGTAATATGTTGCCAAAGGCTTTATAAATTTCCATTGGAAGCCCATCACTACCCGGGGCTTTAGTGTTAGAGGAGGATGCCACGGCCGTTTGCAACTCCTTGAAAGTTAAAGGAGCATTTAACATTTTCCTATCCGTACCAGAATGTTGAGGCAGAGTGGCCCAACCCGGAAACTCCCGTAGAGCAAATTGCTCGTAGGATACCTTAGTGGAATAGAGCGATTCGTAGAAATATCTAAAGCCTTCTAATATGGAGGGGGGTATCCGTGGCCAATTGTGTTGTAGATAGCCTTAAAGAGGATATGTGGGAGGACAGTTGCTGCGCCTTTGCTATAACTGCCAGCATATGCCCCGTCTTTTCCCCCTTCTCGAAGAATGCCTGAGCAGAACAGAGCCGCTTATTATCCGCATGCCGAAGTTGCACAGCATGCATGCAGAAACTACTGGGCTGACAACCACTCCCTCTCTGTGTCAGGATTAGGATTACTAATGTACGCTTCAGCATCTACTTCCCACTGCTTAGAGTTATTCCTAATATTAGAAATTTCTTTCATACATAGCCCCCTAATTAAAGCTTTCAAAATATCCCAAACAATCATTGAAGATGCAGAGTGTCTGTTATCATGCAAGAAGCTTTTCAACTGATTATGTAAACCGTTCATATCTGTAAAAAGAGTAATCCAGAAGGGATTGAGCTTCCATAATGTGCATAAATTTGAACTGTGTAGAGACATAGAAAGGTGCAAGCGGAATGGTCAGAAAGCCCTCTGGCTAAATAAGAGACATAATCCTAATTAAAAGGTATGCGCTAATAACAAACTTATACAAAGGTGTATATCATCATCCAAAAAACATTAGTGTTTTAAATAAATAATTATAGTGTCCAAACATAAATTAGTGTCCAAAAAATATATATATATATCTTCAGTGACTTGAACCAATTGTGAAAAATCCATTCCAATTTTTCACAATTGGTTCAAGTCACTGAAGATATATATATATATATTTTTTGGACACTAATTTATGTTTGGACACTATAATTATTTATTTAAAACACTAATGTTTTTTGGATGATGATATACACCTTTATATAAGTTTGTTATTAGCGCATACCTTTTAATTAGGATTATTGTTGCCAAAATTTATTTTGGGTGGGATATGCTGCTGACATTTTGGTGTTTTTTGTAAGTGGTGCTTTTTTCTTTTTTAATTTGGTAAATAAGAGACATGTGGTGTAAATTACATAGACATGTCTGAGCCCAAAGCTCTATCTATATGGAATAGGGAAGAGCGAGAACTAGAGAGGCAAGAGAACTCGGCTTCTAGAGGGTGAAAGAAACGTAGATGCCGTTCATTACGCTGAATTTCAGCAGAGAAATCTGGAAAGATAGATATTTTCCCACCATGGATTTCCATATTCGATTGTTGCCGGGCGACTCTAAGGATAATGTGTCTGTCCTTATAGTGTAGGAGTTTCAGCAAGAAGGGTCTGTCTGTCCCCCCTGGTGGTGGAGGACAAGATGGCACCCTATGGGCTCTTTCCACAGAAAAGAAAGGGATAAGATTATCTTTACCAAAAGTGGTTAGGATCCAACTCTCAATCAATTCTAGAGGGTTATTACCCTCCACCATATTTCTGGCAGTCTTTAGAGGGCCGTTGAGGAAGCGGATCCCCTTAATGTTGAGAAGACCGTGCTGCGGCAACTCCCTCCTCCTTTCGTTTTGTCATGGCTCCTGCACTCCGAAGTAGCAGCGGTGACAGGATGTAGTTGTGAACAAAATCATCCATGTCCCCATTAGGTACAGTAGGTGGTAAGGTCTCCTTTCAGGATAACGGCCAGGATTCTGGCGGAGCTGTACAGGAAAACTACAGCTCACATGGACGGCCAAGCCACGCCCTCTCTATGTTTAATCTTCCTGATGTGTGGAGACATTTACACCCTGACAGGGGGGAATTTACCTGCCATTCAGCCTCATTCAAAACTCTCTGTTGGATAGATTTGGCTTTTTCCTCCCCCGCCACATTTTGTTGTATCACAAAAGCCAGTATTCTCTCTTGCAGAATATTTGACCATGCACCTCTTTGTTTGACCCTTTCAGTCTTCTCCGCTCCAGCATCTCGGTTGTGGCATCTGTCTAGATTTTGGGCAATGGATGAGCACTTACATGAACTACTGGAACCCTTATGTAATTTCTGGGTGCGGAATGGGGACTCTCACATTGTATTGTGGGATGCCTTTAAGATGTGGGTCCGGGGGGAGTACATATCTCGCATATCAGTGTTGCAGAAGGAGTCATCAAGGTCGATTGAGGCTCTGGAGGAGGAGGCGGCTGCACTGGAGGCTGCATATGTTAGGCAGCCCAATCAAGAACATTAATCAGCTTGGCGTCAGGTTTTTACGGCAGCATACACTTGGCAGAGTGGATCTAACTAAAAAGACCTTTTTTCATTCAGCCCAGAAGTTATTCAAATATGGGGAAATAAATGTGAAGTTGCTAGCTTGGTTGGCTAAGAGTCAGACCCCGATGACCCACATTGGTGACATTGGTGAGGGGTTGATTTGCTCACTTCTCCTGACCTCATTAATGCTCATTTTTTGAGGACTTGTATTCATCTAAAAACAATTTTCTTCCTTCTGACGTTTCAGTTTTTTTAGACTCCATTTCTTTTCCCACTTTGGATGTTTCTGATAGAGGCAGGCTTGATGCTGATATTACCTTGGAGGAGGCGCAAGAGGCTAATAGGCGGTTAAAGGGTGGTAAGACCCCCGTGGCTGGCCGATGGAATTCTATTCTCAGTTTGTGGCGATTGTAGCCCCTAATCTTACTGCTCTGTTTGCTGATCTTTCCTCCATGTTCCTTCTGCCGATGACGATGGAGGAAGCTGTCATTGTGTTGGTGCCTAAGCTTGGTAAGGATCCATTGGACTGTGCCTTCTATCGGCCTATTTCATTACTAAATGATGATGCCAAGATCTTTGCTAAGATTTAGGCCATGTACCTCTCTAAGGTGATTGAGGACTTGATCTGTGTGGATCAAACTGGATTTATTCCGGGCAAGGGCACTGACATTAATCTCAGAAACTTGTTCCTTAATCTGTGTATGTCCCATGATAAATTTGGCACTAGAGTTATTGTCTCACTGGATGCCAAAAAGGCGTTTGATTCAGTAAAATGGGTATACCTTTGGGAAGTTCTCCATCGCTATGGGTTCGGGCTGACATTTCTACACTGGCTTCAACTGCTATATCATGTCCCTAAAGCACGTATCTGCACCAACGGCTGGCTCTCCGCTTAATTTCCTTTACATCATGGTTCGCATCAAGGCTGTCCTCTTTCACCAAGTCTTTTCGCTTTGGCCTTGGAACCCCTGGCCATTTTGGTTCAGGGACCTTCAGAGGTCTGGAGTTTGCGGGTGGGGATGCTGGAAGAGAAGATATCAATATATGCAGATGATACCGTTATATCTTGGTGACGTGGGCCCATCCCTGTT
Organism: Staurois parvus; assembly: GCF_062004578.1. Classification (NCBI taxonomy): domain Eukaryota; kingdom Metazoa; phylum Chordata; class Amphibia; order Anura; family Ranidae; genus Staurois; species Staurois parvus. The sequence goes on from NW_028318057.1 coordinate 5,039,414, forward strand.
GGCTGCGCTGTGCATTTATGATACTTTGGAACCTTTTTGGGTGTCAGAATCAGTTTGTCCAGATTTCTTCTCTTTCCTCTCGATGAGTGAGCAATTGCTTCTGCCAGCCATTCTCCTTTGTGCTGGGTGGATGAATGTAAGTACTTGGGGGTTTTGTAACTAAGGATCTGCACCATTATTTTGATCATAATCTTCTCCCGCTGTTGACAGCTCTTAAGTCGCGTTGTTCTTCCTGGGTTGACCTCTCTTTGAATCTCCTTGGTCGCATTAATCTCAATAAAATGATGGTCCTACCTAAGTTTAATTACATTTTTAACTGTCCTATTTGAGTCCCTGTTTTCTTTTTCTGTGAGATTGATTCATGTGTGGACTCCTTCATAAAGAATGGTGCAATGCTCAGTTTGGCTAAATCCATCCTTTGGCTTCCCTCTCGGTTGGGAAGGCTAGTTCTACCTAAATTTCATAACTACTTCTAGGCGGCGATGCTGGTCTCCGTATATTGGTGGTTCACAAGTCCTAGATAAAATGCTGTGGTATGTTTGGAGGCTGCCTTCCTTGTCTCCTCTGCTGATCTATGAAATTTGGTATACAGGGTTCCCAGGGCCTTTGACAGGGTTCCTGTTCTGTCCTGTGCCACCTGGAGGGTGTGTGTGTAGGGGGGGAATTAGTGGTCCCTTGCACAACCTCTGTGGAGTATTCCTTCACTCCCTCACCTCTGTACTGTCCCAGACCCTCAAGTTTGGGCACACAGAGGTATCAAAATTCTGGAGGATATTATGCCCCCTGGGACTCTTTTGTCCTTTATGCAACTTTCCAGTAAGTTCCACCTGCCAACCTGGATGCAATTCCGCTCCTGCCAACTTCAACATGACATTATGACTCAGTTCCCTCAGCTGCCCCTCCTTCAGGCTGATTTAATCAAAGAGCTGCTAGCCCAGGGTGACGTAGACAAGCCTCTTTCTACACTGTATGGAGCCCTCCTTACTACTGACTCCCCTAAGCTTGAGTGGGTGTGGGAAAAGTGGAGAGATGATATTCCCTCCCTGGATAAAGAGAGCTGGGCAAAATATTTGGAGGGTGGTCCTAAACTGGTGATTTCTTCTAGAAATAAGTTGATCCAAGTTAAGTTTCTTCATAGGGTATACTATACTTCCATGAGGCTCCATAGAATATACCTGGCACGACCCAGTGTGTTCTCGCTGCCATGCCCATCCAGTGTCCTATATTCATATGTTTTGGGATTGCTCAAATCTAGCAAGTTTTTGGACTGATGTCTTTGATCTAATAAATCTCAGGTTCCTTTCTATTTCCACAGAGTTAGCCCTTTTGGGGATTCAGGAGGATGATCAGCATTCTCATCATACCAAACTACTGATTTCTTTCCTTTTCTTCTATGCCAATAAAGAAATCCTCCTTAGGTGGACCTCCTCCACTCCTCCTATGGTGTCTTCCTGGGAAATTATGGTGGATGTGGCCCTGCCTGTGAACAAACTTACATATCTCAATAGAGGCTGTCCCTGGAAGTATGATAAAGTGTGGTCCCCCTGGACCTCGAGATAGCGTTCCCGCTTTTGCTCTTTTTTCCTTCTACCTTATCCCCCCCTCTACTTCCTTCCCTTGTCCTTTTTTCCTTGCTTTCCCCACTACCTTCTTCTATCTTTACATTTGGATGGTTATCCTCCCATGGGACACGGTACCTCCCAGACTTAACTCATGGTATCTTGAGTGGCAATTTAATGATTTTTGTTATGTACTTACATGCTTACTACCCTGCTGTATTGTTCAGATTGGCACTAACTGTTCATTGGCTTTGACAATTATGTATGACATTGTATATTGTGTATGAGTTTATTTGCTTTATACTGTTCTTTATTGTATTTAATAAAGCACTCCTGATTTGTAAAAAAAAAAAGGTAAATTTCTCACATCAGTGGCTTTTTAACCGCTTGCCAGCTTCCCTATATTAGAAGTACTGCTACATGGTGGCAAGGCAGCGCAAAATCAGGTATATATACATGATTTGCATTTCTGGGTAGGGGGAGCGCGCGTGACCTTTCCTGTGCTAGGGATGTCAAATCACCGGGTCCCGGCCGGAGATTCCTCACTGGCACCCGGCGATCATCTGGGAAAGCTGACATGGGAGAAACCTGTGTGTAAACAACACAGGTCTCTCTCCTGCCAGCAAGGACATGCTGCTTTGTATTTCTCTGCCCAGCAGAGAAATACAAAGCAGCATGTCTCCATGGTAAAACAGCACACATAGCAAAACACACACAGCACACAGTTAACCCTTTGATTGCTCAAAAGTTAACCCCTTCCTCCCAAGTGTCATTAGTACAGTGTCAGTGCTTTTTATTAGCACTGTTCACTGTATTAATGTCACTGGGGATGTCAGTGGCAGTTAGTCAGTTCCCACCCAGTGTCAGAATGCCCGCTACAGTCCCGCTATAAGACGCTGATCACCGCCATTACTAGTATAAAAAAATTAAAATAAAACTTTCAGTATATATACCGCCATTCATAGACGCTGTAACTTTCACGTAAACCAATTCAATTATATGTTTTGGTTTTTTTTCAGCAGACATGTAGCAGAATACATTTTGGCCTAAATTTATGATGAAATCTTGTTGGCAATTAGCGTCTGTGTATAAATAATCAATGAGTTTGTTAGCTCACGTGGATACACTGAGCAGGCTAGATACTGAGCCATGGATGCTTAACAAGGTCATAAAGATGGAAAAGGATATTAAAAGATATCCAAAGCCTTGAATATGCCAGTCAGTCCTGTTCAATCACTTATTAAGAAGTGGAAAATTCAGGGATCTCTTGATACCAAGCCAAGATCAGGTAGACCAAGAAAGAATGCAGTTACAAGTGCCAGAAGCATTGTTCAGGATACAAAGAAAACCTACAGGTAACTTCTGTAGAAATACAGGCTGCTCTGGAAAAAGATGGTGTGGTTGTTTCAAGAAACAAAACTTAAACAAGTTAATTAACATATATAATACTTACATTAAAATGAGCTGCAAGGTCAAGTTGCCAGAAAGAAGCCTTTACTGTGCCAATGTCACAAAAAAAGTCCAGTTACAATATGCCTGACAGCACTTTGACATGTCTCAGAGCTTCTGGCACACTGTATTGTGAAGTGATAAGACCAAAATAGAGCTTTATGATCACAAATATAAGCACTATGTTTGGAGAGGGGTTAACAAGGCCTATAACGACTAGAATACCATCTCCACTGTGAAGCATGGTGGTGGCTTAGTGATGTTTTGGGGGTGTATGAGCTCTAAAGGCACAGAGAATCTTGTGAAAATTCATGAATAGATAAATAGATGAATGCAGCATGTAATTAGAAAATACTGGAAGATGATTTGCATTCTTCTGCATGAAAGCTGCGCAAGGGACGCTCTTGGACTTTCCAGCATGACAATGATTCTAAGCACAAGGCCAAGTTGACACTCCAGTGGTTACAGCAGAAAAAGTGGCCATCACAGTCTCTTGACCTTAATATAATTTGCCAGGATGAAAGGGCAGCTATATGACCTGCAAGGATTCGGGGGGGGGGGGGGATACACAGTGTTAAGAACCAAGGGTATGCAGACTTTTGAACAGGGGTTCGTTCATATGTTTACTTGCTGCCACATTTTGTTTTATGATTCAGTTGTGTATGAATCCCATAAGAAATAAGATAAATGTGTTTTGTCTGCTAATAGAACAGTGCTATTTTCTTTAAAAATTATATATACTGTATATTACCAATTCTCTGAGGGTATGCAAACTTTTGAGAACAACTGTAACTTTAAGAGTAACTCCACTTTTGTTGAGGAAAAACAATCCCCTCTGGGTAATCAATGTTCAGGATTTTAATATACTTTGTTGCAGATTTCTACCTGTTTCTGCTCTGAAGGAACAGCTCTTATTTATTACAGATACTTGTATAGCCCCATCAATTTATGCAGCGCTTTACATATATATTGTACATTCACATCAGTCCCTATTCCTCAAGGAGCGCACAATCTATGGTCCCTAACTCACATTCATACATACACATACTAGGGCCAATTTAGACAGGATCCAAATAACCCATCAGCATGTCTTTGGAGTGTGGGAGGAAACCGGAGTACCTGGAGGAAACCCATGCAGGCACAGGGAGAACATGCAAACTCCAGGCAGGTGGTGCCATGGCTGGAATTCAAACCAAGGACCCTAGTGCTGCCAGATGGAGCCACTGTCCTTTGTTTGACTTGGATAGTATTTCTCAGATACTGAATCTGAATAGGATTACCTGGTTTAGTATAGTCAGCTGATGCACTTTCAGTGTTCTGATTAAAAAAGTTGCAGTGTCTGCAGCTCTTTAGAAATAATTAACCCTTAGGAAATATCTAGCCAAAAATGACATTTCTGTTGCAGTAGATGACTAAAATCTGACTTGTATCTTAGAGCAGTTCCTTATATAAGCAGGAAATTACATTTTTGAAGGCAAGTATCCAAATGACCAGATATCTGTGCACCTCTTAGATATTAACAGTGATCCTCAAGATGATGCAACAATGACAAGAAGGGGGCAATATGACAGGAGGGGAGCAGTGCGACAGGAGGAGGGGGGAAGTGTGACAAGAGAGGGGGCAGTGTGACAGGAGGGGGTAGTGTGACAAGAGGAGGGAGGCAGTGTGACAAGAGAGGGCAGTGTGAAAAGGGGGGGGGGGCAGTGTGACAAGAGAGGGGGCAGTGTGGCAGGAGGAGAGGCAGGATGACATGGGGGGCAAGATGACAAGGGGGGGCATAATGACAAAAACAGGGATAGTGTAACAGGTGGGGGGCAGTGTGACAGATGGGGGGAGGGAAGACAAGAGGGGGGGAACTGTAACAGGTAGGGGGCAGGGTGACAAGAAGGGGACAGTGTGACAGGAGGGGGTCAAGGAGGGACTCTCTTACCTTACCCGGCAGGAGTAGCCTGTAAGCCAGAAGCCGGAGCAGTTCTGCACAGAGGAGGTTTCCTCCAGCTTTGTGCAACATCTTATGCTCCTGATTTCCAATCGTCACACAGAGAACACAGTGATAGCTCCATTTTAGAAAGTTTTCTCCTAAACGCAGATTTCTTTCACTGTCATTTCTTGAGACACTCCATACACCAAGGGAGTACTGAACAGCTCCAGGTTGCTATATCACATTGACTTTACAGAAATTTACAGCACTGCAGATTGAAATGGAAAGGTAATGTTTAATAACATTAAATTACAATATGACTTGCTATATTTTTTCCCTGAAAGTGGAGTTTTCCTTTAAGGTACAAATATTATTGATGAGCAGAGTGATTTCAGCACAGAATTACCAATTTTGCATCAGCTAAATTTAGCTGAAATTGGCCCCAAATGTTATGGACTACTTGGGGAAAATTTGTGTTACAAATCCACATTTAATCACTTCCCATCGGCCCATAGTCTATAGACAGTGTATGGGAAGCTGTGCCAATGCGGGCTAACATACCTGTACTTCAGCCCGCATCTGCAGCTCCTGCGTGGCTCACAGAGTGCGCACCCAGGAGCCCAGTGATCCATGTCTCGCCTGGACACAGTGGATCACATTACTGCTGTGTCTGGGCAATCACATGGTATTTTACCATGTGATTGCTGTGTCCAATCACACAGTAAACACTAGAAACTGAAACTAAAGATTGGTTCTCACTGCGAGAGCAAAGAGAACTGATGCAGCAGCCTAGGAGTGTAGAGCAACCTGTAAAGCTGCGTGTACACTCACAGACTGCTGTGCCAGCCAGCCCAGTGTCCCTGATCACTGTCCCAGTGTAGAAATAATAAAGTGTACAGCCAGCCCGTTACCTGTCCCAGTAGACCATACTAACGCCCTGATAACTGCCATACCAACCTCCTGATCACCACCATATGCCATACTAGCACCCTGATTGTGACAATCGCGGCGTCAGACCCCAGCCCTTCTCACCAAACTTGTGATCGAAGAACTAGCAAATCTAAAACCGTGCTGTCACGTGCATAACAATGCCACACCCAGCTGCACCCTGCACAAAGATTTTCCAGCTAATAGACTACAATCTGTGTACCTGCAGCCTGGTAGTGATTGTTACTGGGTCAAGTTAATTACGCAATTTAACCCTTCACACTGCCACCACCTCCTTTTTGTACAGAGAAAGAGGAAACTCTGCAATATTAGCAATAACACTATGATGGTTGGATAATCGTCTGTAAACCACTGTCACCGCAGGCAGGTTATACAGATGGTTAAACACACACATAGTAGCGCTCTTCAGAGGCAGGTATTCGTAGTTTGCATTAAAGAGCGTTAGAAACAGTTCAACACTTTCAGAAAGTAAGATTTATTACTAAAAGGTCAAAAGGGTGCAATAAAAATATTTACAGAAAAAGATGTAGCCAATATATATATAAGTATACAGAGAACAACAGCAGAGCAAAGAGAGAACAGAAAGAAGTTTAGATAGATAAAGTACTTGCCAAAAGCCTTGGGTTAAGCAGCTTCAAGTTTTCTGAGCAAAAGGGCGTTTTCTCCCAAAGTTGGTTCCGATGTTAAAGGGAGAATCTTCAACTCTCACACATAGCTTAGCTTTTTCTAGCAGCTCCACAGGGTGTCTCCCTGGAGCAGTAAACCAATCACCTCATTTGGGGAGGGAGTTTGTAAGTGGAGACCCAAGCTATGACCAAAAACTCTCATAGCTTATATTATGGTTCATAATTTACCCTGGGTACATACAACATCTTATCCACGAGTAGATTATTACGCAGAATCGCCTGTTAAACAGTTAGACATGAAACACGAAATATCTGCTTGAATGGTTCAGGAGATATAATGTTCTGCTATCCTGTATATGTCACATAGGGGATGTAATATATCAGGAGAATGGCCTTAAATTGAGCCGTCTGAATATGGGCTCCATGTTTAGGTAATTATGTCCTATGTGAAGATATAAACTTATATGAAAAAATTTGTTTTTAAATGCAAGTCAGTTTTTACAACTCTCTGGAATGCCTTTGAGCTCAGTGAAGGACTTGGTTTATGGCCTTGGCGAACCCTCGCTAGCAAGAGTTTCCTAGACAGAGGGGCACCAGATAGTGCTTGATTTAGAACCAGAATGCCCTCCCACTGAGTTTGCTGCCTGTGATCTGCATCAAACAGACCACATGTCACTCAACAGAGAGGGAGGGAGGAATGAGGAAAGCTGATTTGGCAGTAGGACATGATAGAAGACCCTTAACAAGATGGAGGTCCGCGTACATCTCTGTATGCATGATTGCTACACTGATCACTGCCATACACTATACCAGCACCCTGCTCACCGCCATACACCATACCAGTGCCCTGATCATCGCGATAGCCCATACAAGCATCCTGATCACCGCCATACACCATACCAGTACCCTGATCACTGCCATGCTGCATACCAGCATCCTGATCACTCCATACCAGCATCCTGATCATAGCTATATGTCATACCAGCATCCAGCATTTTACTGTCTCAACTGATCAGTTTTCAGATATATATACCATACTTTGTAGACTCTAGCTTTCAAACAAAATAAATACACTGTTTTTGGGTTATTTTTACCCCAAAAATGTAGCAGAATACATGTTGGCCTAAATTCCCCAGTAGCGATCAAATACCATCAAAAGAAAGCTCTGTCTCAAAAAATTATTAAAAAATTAATATGGGTACAGTGTTGCATGACTGAGTAATCCTCACTCAAAGTGTGATAGTGCTGAAAGCTGAAAATTGGACTGGACTGGAAGGGGGTGAAAGTGTCTGGACCTGAAGTGGTTAGAAAAACCTACCCATATTGCTATTCTCTTTATTTGTGTTTATCATTTTTTGTGTCTTTTATTGTAATTTTATACTTTTTTCATAGAAAGAAAAAAGGCTTGACGAAAAATTAAATATAAAATTTGGCTACTCTGATTTGTTGAGATGTCATGATTTTGGTGGAGCCATACATTAAAATGTGTTTGTTCCTAGTTAAAACAAACATTAAAACAAAAGATTAGCAAAAAACAAGTCTATGAATTGTATACCTTTGTTAGAGTACCTATAAGGTATAATAATGTTCTAAAGTTTGTCTTTAGCATTTTTTTATTGCAAAGTGCCCATGCATTTTTTCCATGGACAAAATGTTGTTTTCTTTTGTAAGATATTAAGGACAATATTTCCTGTGTGGGCATATACCGCAGTCTTGGCTAACCTCAGCATCTTGTGGTTAACTCTAGTGACGTGATACCTGCTCCTGCTGACTCCGGTTCTGGTAGCTTTGTGGGGAGAAAATGAGGGGAAACTTCAGTTCAGACATTATATTGTATACATTATTGGTCCTGCAACTTTTGACACAGCAACTTCTACTATGGTTAATCAAAGCCATGTATGTGGACATTGAGTACTAGCTAAGGATAATAAGTTAGTAACAGATGATAAAAATTAAAGTGGTGGATGACTGATTGCTACGGTTATACAGATGAATGCCTTATCTTAGTAATGGGTTGTAGCAATAACTAGGATGTGGAAACTTGTGATACTATATACCAAGCAACAGATTGCATTGAACAGTTACCCTAATCTAATGCAATAAACACATACAGTATAATCCCTCTCACCACTCAATTCCTTCATTAACTCAGAGCGTCTTTGAACTTTGCACACTGTCAAGGTATGCCACTCAGAATTACAATACTTTATTGCTGTCAGGGAGGTCCTTTGCATTATGATGTAATCTGCTAATATTCAATTGGATTTGATCTGATGAATACTAAGTACTCCCCAGGGCCTTAATCTTGGTGGGAACTTATCTCCATTCTGCTGGTGCCTTCCAGTGCCCTCGCTTCTCTGCTTGGATCCAATCCAAGAATCTTACAACCACACTCTTGTAGCTAAAAACTAAGAGAGTATTGGAATTTAACAGCTACAGGCCTATGTTGTAGAGTACTGAAGAAGAATACCTGATACTAAACTCATGCCCCTGCATTCACTATATCTGGTCTCCCACAGTACACAGAACATGGAAATGTAATTATTTTAGTAAATATAAACTGATAAATACCTTTTCTCATCAGCAGTTAGAGTCTTGTGACTTCTATCAGTGTCCAGCCGAGGACTGGTTAAAGCATGTAGGAGGAGTTTTCGTTCTCCTCTCCTATGAGGCTGCATGAACTCTGACCCTCTGTCTGGACAGTGCTGATTGGCCCTGTGCTGATCATATGCACCCTCCCAACAACTTTTTAGCAATACACACTAAACTGAGCATGTGCATAGTGACTCCTAGAGCTCTGTACTATCAGCAGATGGATTGGGGACAATGGAAGAAGGGGAGGATCAGAGAAGACAGTATCAAACAGCCTTTTTACTCAATGCAGAGGATTAACCCCTTAGGTTCCACAGTGAGTATAACAAGCTTGCTTTACTGCATATACAGATTGATTTTACTGATGTGGGTTTAGTAACTTTAAAGCGTGACTAAACCCATCAATCAAATTTCACAATTTCAAAAAACAGTTACTCCCCAGCCTTCAACCTCTTCAGCAATGCTGGCAGCGCTCATACGTCTATTTCCCAAAGACAACCTCTGGATAGGACACTGAGCACGTCTACTAAACTTCTTTGGTCAACCATGGCGAGGACTGTTCTGAGTGGAACCTGTCCTGTTAAACTGCTGTATGGTCTTGGCCACCGTGCTGCAACTCAGTTTCAGTGTCATTTCAATCTTCTTATAGCCTAGGCAATCTTTATCTAGAGCAACAATTCTTTTTTTCAGATCCTCAGAGAGTTCTTTGCCATGAGGTGCCATGTTGAACTTCTGGTGACCAGTATGAGAGAGTGAGAGTGATAACACCAAATTTAACACACCTGCTCCCTATTCACACCTGAGACCTTGTAACACTAACGAGTCGAGTCACATGATACTGGGGAGGGAAAATGGCTAATTGGGCCACAGTTATATAAGCTGTACACTCACTACTTTACATTGTAGCAAAGTGTCATTTCTTCAGTGTTGTCACATGAAAAGATATAATAAAATATTTACAAAAATGTGAGGGGTGTACTCACTTCTGTGAGATACTGTACATGTGATCACTGTGACCAATCACAGCTAGCAGCACAACTATACACAATGAATTGCATGAAGCTGTGGACACAGCAGGTGAGAGATTGTGCCGAAGCGCGTCCAGTTGGGCCCACACGAGGAATGTTCTAGGGAGGACATCATATGATGTGCCAGAACAATAGGGCCGTCATTTTACCAAGGCCTGTACAGGAAGCACATAGGAACAGTGGAGTGGTGGATGTGTATTTCTGGAGTACCATTTTTAGATGACATGGGTAAAAAAAATGTACGGGTGACCAGTGTGCCTGTCAATGACTGACCTGAGCCTTTATTAGAAGACTCAGGTCACAGTTGCAATTTACAGAGCTGATTGGAGCTGCTCTGTACCTAGTGTTTGCTGTGATGACCAATCACAGTGATCACAACTGTAAACATTGGAATCAATGCTGATCAGTTTTGAAAAATATAGAGGTTGGAATAAACAGCTCATATTTTGGTGTTTGCTGATGATACCAAATTGTGTAAGGAAATAACTTGGCACAGTTATTCTTGCACAACTTGCACAGAATGGCACAGGTTATAGCATTATTACAGGATACCTTTGACGTTGGGGTTTGGGCAGCTACTTTTCAAATGAGGCTCAGTATTGAAAAATTTAAAATTATGCACTCAAGTGCCAAAAAATACATATGAAAATTACACATTAAGATGGGCTCTCCTGGAAGAATCAGTGATGGAAAAGGATCTGGTGGTGCCTCTAGATCACAGACTTAGCAAAAGCATGCAATTCCAAGCAACAGCTAACATGGGTAACAAAATACTCTGCAGTCAAAAAAGGATATATAGTCAGGTCCATAAATATTGGGACATTGACACAATTCTAACATTTTTGGCTCTATACACCACCACAATGGATTTGAAATGAAACGAACAAGATGTGCTTTAACTGCAGACTGTCAGCTTTAATTTGAGGGTATTTACATCCAAATCAGGCGAACGGTGTAGGAATTACAACAGTTTGCATATGTGCCTCCCATTTGTTAAGGGACCAAAAGTAATGGGACAGAATAATAATCATAGATCAAACTTTCACTTTTTAATACTTGGTTGCAAATCCTTTGCAGTCAATTACAGCCTGAAGTCTGGAACGCATAGACATCACCAGACGCTGGGTTTCATCCCTGGTGATGCTCTGCCAGGCCTCTACTGCAACTGTCTTCAGTTCCTGCTTGTTCTTGGGGCATTTTTCCTTCAGTTTTGTCTTCAGCAAGTGAAATGCATGCTCAATCGGATTCAGGTCAGGTGATTGACTTGGCTCATTGCATAACATTCCACTACTTTCCCTTAAAAAACTCCTTGGTTGCTTTTGCAGTATGCTTTGGGTCATTGTCCATCTGCACTGTGAAGCGGCGTCCAATGAGTTCTGAAGCATTTGGCTGAATATGAGCAGATAATATTGCCCAAAACACTTCAGAATTCATCCTGCTGCTTTTGTCAGCAGTCACATCATCAATAAATACAAGAGAACCAGTTCCATTGGCAGCCATACATGCCCACACCATGACACTACCACCACCATGCTTCACTGATGAGGTGGTATGCTTAGGATCATGAGCAGTTCCTTTCCTTCTCCATACTCTTCTCTTCCCATCACTCTGGTACAAGTTGATCTTGGTCTCATCTGTCCATAGGATGTTGTTCCAGAACTGTGAAGGCTTTTTTAGATGTCGTTTGGCAAACTCTAATCTGGCCTTCCTGTTTTTGAAGCTCACCAATGGTTTACATCTTGTGGTGAACCCTCTGTATTCACTCTGGTGAAGTCTTCACTCTTGATTGTTGACTTTGACACACATACACCTACCTCCTGGAGAGTGTTCTTGATCTGGCCAACTGTTGTGAAGGGTGTTTTTTTCACCAGGGAAAGAATTCTTCGGTCATCCCCCACAGTTGTTTTCCGTGGTCTTCCGGGTCTTTTGGTGTTGCTGAGCTCACTGGTGCGTTCCTTCTTTTTAAGAATGTTCCAAACAGTTGTTTTTGCTATCTCTCTGATGGGTTTGTTTTGTTTTTTCAGCCTAATGATGGCTTGCTTCACTGATAGTGACAGCTCTTTGGATCTCCTCTTGAGAGTTGACAACAACAGATTCCAAATGCAAATAGCACACTTGAAATGAACTCTGGACCTTGTATCTGCTCATTGTAATTGGGATAATGAGGGAATAACACACACCTGGCCATGGAACAGCTGAGAAGCCAATTGTCCCATTACTTTTGGTCCTTTAACAAGTGGGAGGCACATATGCAAACTGTTGTAATTCCTACACCGTTTACCTGATTTGGATGTAAATACCCTCAAATTAAAGCTGACAGTCTGCAGTTAAAGCACATCTTGTTTGTTTAATTTCAAATCCATTGTGGTGGTGTATAGAGCCAAAAATGTTAGAATTGTGTCAATGTCCTAATATTTATGGACCTGACTGTATATATTTAAGAAGCGAATCAGTAATTGTATCCCTATACAAAACACTGGTTTGGCATAATCTTGAATATGTAGTTCAGTTTTGGTCATCAATTCTCAGGAAAGACATTGTTGAATTATAAAGTGTTCAGGGAAAGGCAGCAAAATAATAAATGGGATGGAGGACTCCAGCTATGATTTGATTACATAAATTACAGTTAGTCACTTTGTTGAAGACGTGCTCAAGAGAGGATATGATTACAATGTACAAATATATCTAAGGCAACTTTAGTAACTTTAATATACTGTTTATTCTAAGTTCCCTGAAGATGATACGGAGCCACAAGTTGAAGTTAGAATAAAGGAGGTTTAACCTTAGGTTGTGGAAAGAATTCTTTACTGTTAGAGCAGTAAAAGTTTAGAACAACAGTGTTGACGGCTTCAAACGACTTTTAGATGTCTTCCTCACGAAGCAGAATATACAGGGCTTTGTGAAACATTAAAGAATAAGAATCACACACACATACAAACATGCAGATGAAATGGATTAGTGTTTTTTTTTTTTCAGACTAACAACCTTTGTAACCTCACCTGTACATCTCATCTCCATGCTGTCTCTATGGGACCTGTGTATTAACAGCTTCACTTCTCTTGCACAACTCCCTTTTCTCGATCCTCCCACTGTAAGTGACCTGTACATTGACCCCTTCAAGCCCCCATCTGTCTGTGTACATTAATAATATGCTGTATATAGTGCACCACTATCAAGCTCCATTCTTTACCAACTTCAGCTTCTTTAGCATGTTTCTTCATTTTCAAAAATTGTGGCAAAAAATTAGATCGCCTTGGGGTGTCTACTTTCCAAAAAAAGCACAATGGGGGGGTCATACTGTCCTGACATTTTTATTAAATATGTTTTATTACAGAAGGTAAGGGAAACTTTTGACCTTTGATGTACTTCCCTTTATATAAAAAGTAAAAAAAAAAATACAGTGGCTATTAATACTGACAAAAGAAAGCTCTATCTGTCCAAAAAGGGAAAAGAAAATATGTTGCATGACCTAGTAACCACTTGCCGGCCAGTCATGTACTCGGTACGTCTTCTGTCTTCAAGTGGTTATACCGGGATAATGTGCAAAAATAGAAAACAGAGCGCACATCCGCCCTAGTGTAACTCCGTTTATTAAGATGATAAAAAGATCAAAACCATTGTACTCACAATATGTGATAACATTCAAGCATGATTTTTTTCACTTCATGCTTGAATGTTATCACATATTGTAAGTACAGTGGTTTCGATCTTTTTCTCATCCTAATAAATGGAGTTATATTAGGGCGGATGTGCGCTCTCTGTTGTTTTCTATTTTTGCACAGATCTTATTCTGCCACCCAATGGAAATTTTGGAGAGCTGCCATGCTTACTCCCTATGGTACTACTTTTCCCAGCCAGCCAAGATTCTTGTGGACCAGCGCACTAGTATGTGTTTTGTTTACTTTATGGAAATCATATACCGGGATGATGCCTACAGCTGCAAGCATCATCCCAGTACCATTATTTAAAGCCGACAGTTGGCTTTCTTGTAAGAGCAATTGGAGCAGCTAACTAGCCATTGCATCACTATTACAAATAGTGGGAGGGGACATCCCCCCGCCTCTTTCCGCCACTATAAGGGGATCTCACCAGGAGACCATATCAGCTATGTTCGGCTCCATTAAATAGTAAACCGGAAGCAATAAGCTGACATAACTTCCGGAAACAATCAGCGCCATTTAAAAAAAAAATAAAAGCATTCAATCACACTGTTCTTAATGACTCCAGATCCCTTCATAAAGAGTACTTGTCATAGGTGTAAAAAAAGTTTTAGTGCCCCCGTCTACCCATGTTTGTGCACAATGTGAATGCATGTGTTGGTCCGCACGGACGCTAACACCAATCGTACCACACACGTGGGGTATCACATCAGATCATGGGCAGTAATTCTAGCACCAGACCTCCTCCATCTAAAGTGATAACCTGTAAAGGCTTTTAAAGAGTCGCCTATGGACCGTCGCCGTTGCACAAGCATGCAAAATGTTAAAGTGTGACATGTTTTGTATCTATTTACTCGGTAAAACATCATCTTACATTTTACAAACAATTTAGTTATGTATTGTGTTTTTTGCATAAATAATAAAATCAGTGTATTTTTCAAAAAAAAGTGCATTTGCAAAAAAATACAGTGTCACATAAATTACTGCAAAACCCACAAAATTATCTAGGGTCTCTGCTTTGAAAAAAAATACATAATGTTTAAGGGGTTCTAAGTAATTTTTTAGCCAAAAAAAAATTATTGTTGCATGTGAACAAAAAGTGCTAGGAAAAGCCTGGTCCTTAAGTAGGTAATTGTCATGAAAATATCACAGCACAGAAAACTGAGAAATAGCCTGGTATAGAAGGAGTATTACAGGCTGATACGGTAAGTGGTTAAAAAAGGTAGGTTGTAGAGTACGTAGAGCTAGTTTGAAATTTGTTGAGTCTGCTGTTAGGGGAAAATGTAGTCATGTGTTGGGTCAGCAAGAACATTAGGTAACATTTGATTCACAAGTACCCAGACACATGCATGACACTGCCAACATGTATGTGAAAGCTTAAGATGGTTGTCACTTCTCCAAGAATTGTACTAGGACAGCAATATCATCTGTGGATGTTAACCAATTCAATACCGGGCAATTTTACCCCCTTCCTGCCCAGGCCAATTTTCAGGTTTCAGCGCTCTCACACTTTTAATGACAATTGTGTGGTCATGCAACACTGTAGCCAAACTAAAATGTTATCATTTTCGTCACACAACTAGAGCTTTCTTTTGGTGGTATTTAATCACCACTGGGGGTTTTATTTTTTGCTAAATTAATAAAAAAAAACAAATTTTTTTAAAAAAAACCCACATTTCTATATTTCTGTTATAAAAGTGTACAAATAAATTATTGTTCTTCGTACATTTAGGCCAAGATGTATTCTGCTACATTTATTTGGTGAAAATAACCCAAATCAGTATTTATTATTTAGTTTGTAGGAAAGAGTTCACAAACTATGGGATATATCTGAAAATTGATCAATCCTAAAGTACTGACAGCCAATCTAATTTCTTGAGGCCCAAAAATGTCAGAACAGTACAGATATCCCCCAAATGACCCCTTTTTGCAAAGTAGACAGTCCGACATATTTCATAAGAGGCATGGCAAGTTTTTTGAAGTTATAATTTTTTTTGTCATAATTGTTCGGAAAATGAAGAAATTAAAAAAATAATTTCACAATTTTTTTTTACATACTGTCGCTAGTGCAGTACAACATCAGCATATAACTGGTGTGGCTGTGATCAGGGACACAGACTGGTGACAGCACAAAAAAAAAAAAGATCTTTTTTTGTTATTTTTTTATTTTGTATTAAATTGTTTTCTCTTTTTTTTAAGATTTTTTTTTCATATTACACTATGACCAAAGTATAATGTTACCATAGTGATCAGTATTTTTTTTTAAACAATTTGATTGCTTATAGCAAAGAATTTCTTTGCTATAAGCAAGCATTTCACTGAATGAAATCGATTCATTCTGTTTTTTAATTTTTGTGATTAGCTGTGATTGATCACGGCTAATCAAATAACACAGATGGGCTGTAATCGGCGCAGCCTGTGCATGTGATCGCTGTGACCATTCAGAGCTAGACACACTTGTATTCAATGGATGGCATGAAAGGAAGCCATCAATTGCATACAACTGTCATGTGACCTGCTGTGATTGGTCACAGCAGGTCACATGGTACTGGCAACAGGGAAGGTACACAGATCTGTCATCAGCAGTGTCAAAAGGTACATGGGTGTTTACAGATCTCGCCACAGCACGGTCCTGGAGGGACGAGAATTTCGCCCGGCCATCATTTGACCATAGGCCGGGCAGCAAGTGGCTAAAGCTCAGCAGACCATCAGAGAGATGCATTCAGGTAGACATTGTAGTATGATCAGCATTTTCATAGACTTGCCTCCACTTTTCTTTCACAACTGTTGTGCAGAGTGGCTAAACTTGACTGTGTAGTCAAACAGACATTAGAATTCGAATGCCAGTAATAAATGTTAGTAATAAAACAGACCTGACTTGATTTACAAGGAAGGGAGAGGAATTCCCTCTGTTCCTTTGCAGAACAAGTCTGTATGAGGATGCTTGTGATGAGAGTTGTGGATGTTACTCAGCTTTGCCAACACTGAACACTGAAGGAGAAGGCAGGAAGCAGCAGCACCAGGACAGGTTTGTCAGTTGGCATGGAGTGTGCGTAGTTGCTTTCTAGCAGCTAGAAGGTAGTTGCGCATGCATGTGTGTTTTTTGTGTCAGTTGTTGGCAAATGGAGTGGAGAGTGGGCATGCTGGAGCACAGTGGGGTTTATTTACTAAAGCTGAAGAGTGCAAAAGTAGGTGCACTTCTGTATAGAAACCAATCAGTTTCCAAGTTTTATTGCCAAAGCTTAACTGAACAAGCTGAGGTTAGAAGCTGATTGGCTACCATGCACAGGTGCACTAGATTTTGAGTGAACCAGTTTTAGTAAATCTCCCCCAGTGTGACAACAGAAGCTGTCAGAACAGATATGAAGCCATGGCTGGATGGTTGCTAGCCACTTATTTGAGTCATGCATGCAGTGAGGGGGCACTCCCCTTACCACTGAGCTTGGGGTGGCTGCCCTCCTGCCCATCCTTTGTCTGGGCCCTGGGAAGCAGCATTTTCATTTAGACAAAAAAGGTATTTTAAGGCACTTCTAAGCAAAAAATCCTTCAGAAATCATACAAAGTGGTGGTACAGGACTATGCAGAAATAAAATGATGCAAGACTTCAGTTAAGCAAATACAGCATGTTGCATCCAATGGAGATGTAGAGCTTATTTTATTTGTGTGTCATTGTATCTGAGTTTACTGCTTGTTCTTTCAAGCAAAGTCATACAATCGGTATAAAAGGGCGTCTGCTTTGAACTCAATGTCACATATGTTGAGTAGGCTGTTAGCATTAACCACATTGACGTTGATATTGTTTTAGCAGTGAGGTATGGACTAAAATAAAAATTGTTCTTTACATTAATATCTTGACTGATGAACTGTCATCATTTCTAGGCAGTAATCTAACCTTCTGTTTATGTTCAAAATAATATATTATTTTTATAACAGGTACTTATATAGCTCTGTCAATTTACTCAGTGCTCTACATATATATTGTACTTTCACATCAGTCCCTAACCCTCAAGTAGCATGTAATCTAAGGTCCCTAACTTACATTCATACATACACATACTAGGGCCTATTTAGACAGGATCCAATTAACCTACCAGCATGTCTTTGGTGTGTGGGAGGAAACTGGAGGAAACCCATGCAGGCACAGGAAAACATGCAAACTCCAGGCAGGTGGTGCTGTGGTTGAGACTCAAACCAACAACCCTAGTACTGCCAGGCGGAAGTGCTAACCATTTAGCCACTGTGCTGCCTAAATATGATATGTACACTGTATAATAACTACTTAAGCTCTGGAAGTTTTTACCCCCTTCATGACCAGGCCATTTTTTTGCTAATTAGAACTGGTAATTGTGCGGTCATGCAATGCTTTACCCAATTGTTTTCACACAAATAGAGCTTTATTTTGGTGGTATATGATCACCATTTGGATTTTCATTTTTTGTGATTAAAATAAATAAGCAATATTTTTTTACTTTCTGCTACAAACATATCCAATTAAAAAAAAATTAAACAATCAAATTTCTTCATAAATGTTGTCTAAATTGTATTCTGCTACATGCTTTGCTGGGATGAGAAACAGAGATTGCCCCCTCTGTACAGAGCTCTGGTGTCCTTTTATGAAACTGAGATCAGCGACGATCCTGAGGATCGTCGCTGATCTCAGATCATTAGTGGTTTAGGAAACAGAGGTGATCAGCGGAGAACATGTTCTCCACTGATCATCTCAGTACACAGACTGCCAGTGTATGAAGGAGTGATGTCAGCCCTTCACTGGCGATCTGTGTTCTCCCTTCAGATTCTCCAGCCCAGAGGTGGAGAATTGAGGGAACCGCAAATGAAGCAGTGATAATTTACCGCTGCTTAGTAAATGGTGTTTGACTGATATCTTACTGTAATCTCGCGAGATTACAGTAACAGCAGCTGTTTTCTAACTTTCAAAGCGTTTGTAGATCACTCATTAGGAGAAACGATCTACAGCGCTTCATAAAAAGACAATCAGAAGAGAACTGATCCTCTGAGAATGCCAGAGAACTGAGCTGCGGTCATTTACAGCTACATGATAAAAGGACACCTCTGTGTTGATTGTCAACACAGAGCTCTGGGGTGTGATTGTACACAGCCAATCAGTAGATCTCGGCTATGAATCATTGGCTGTCTGGGAAGCAGGCAGCGACATATGGGTATTGTTGCTTTGCCTGTTTGGGCCACCTGTCTGCAGCACATTGCGGGCAGGCAGTCCGCAAGTGGTTAAGGTACACATTTTTACTTGAATCAGTACTAGCACTACACAGGAGCATCTTCCAAGTGTCTATACAAGGACATTTTTCCTGTTTAGTGGATCAGATATCCCAAACCCTACGCCACTCTAGTAAGCAAATAAGTAACCAGTTTCATTGATGAAGAGGCATTCCCGGCTTTTCCAACCTCCTAATCCTTACTATGACTCCATAGAAAAGCAATAGTGGGCTAGGCTCTTAGATCAGGAAGGTTAACATCTGCATCCCAGAGGGGTCTGAATTATGGGACACTTGACCAACTGAAGAGAGATGACTTGCAGGAACTCAGAGTTTGTTTTAAAAAAAAGAGTTGGATAAAAATATTTTCCTTCAGGTTTAATTTAAAGTACAACTAAATGCAGACTATGGGGTTGATTTACTAAAGGCAAATAGACTATGCACTTGCAATTGCAATTGCATTCTGAAGGTGCAGTTGCTCCAGAGTTTAGTAAATGAGGTAAAGCTTTATTTTGCAAAGAATACCTAATCACATGCAACGAAAATAAAAAAAACAGCATTTTTGCTTGCACATGATTGGAAGATGGAAGTCAGGAGAGCTTCTGCTCATTTACTAAGCTCTGGAGCAACTGCACTTGCAGAGTGCAACTGCTCCTTGCAAAGTGTACAGTCTTAATTGCCTTTGGTAAATCAACCCCTATGTATTTTTTACTGAATCCAGAGTAAAGCTCATGGAAGTGACACATATTAATAAATATCATAACTAAAATTATAATTCAACATACACCTCAAATTGCTTGCTCCCCCCACCTCTCCTTGTGCCTCTGCTCCTGATAGCGATGGTGGAAGGTGTTTTGCAGAGTTAGCACATAATTGTCACTATGCTATCATCTGCACCTCCCACAGAGAACTAGAGTTCCCGTTATTCAGGGGGCAGTGAGCAGTGGCATAGGGGTACATGGGTGAGGCATAGGTGGGGAACAGGCAGACCAAATGTGAGAAAAGTGCCCAGAGCATTGGCAAGTCATCTAAGTTGTTTGAAACAGTAGGGCTTTCTAAGGAAAGGAAACAATATCCCCCAGTGTCATCATTCCACCATTATTTATTTATTACAGGTATTTATATAGCACCGTCAATTTATGCAGCACTTTACATATATATAGTACATTCACACAGTCCCTTACCCTCAAGTAGTGTAAAATCTATGGCCCCTAACTCACATTCATACATATACTAGGGCCAAGTTACCTACCAGCATGTCTTTGGAGTGAGTACCTGGAGGAAATCCGCACACGCACAGGGAGAACATGCAATCTCCAATGCCCTGGCTGGGTGGAAGTGCTAACCATTTAGCTACTGTGCTGTTGTAGTCTATTGAATAAGGGCATAACGTAAAAGGGGACAATGTAGCCATTTGGAAAATGAGGAGGCTCTGCTGTCTCCACAGTAGAGGAAGCTGACAAGCTTGCATTTACATGAAAAACAAAGACAGACATATTTTACATCCTACTTATGCAGGCCATAGACGGGGAGAAAAACGGCCGATTCTTCTTTTAAAAAATGAAAAAACGGTCGTTCAAGCGGCCGACGTTACCATCAATGGTAAAAAAAATCGGCCGATTTTCATCCCGTGTACAGCCGGCAAAAAGTGTCCCTGCAGAGAGCTCTGCTATTTCTTTGACAGTTCTTTGACATTTACAGCGGTTGCAACAATGTATCTATTTGTATCCATTTAGGATACAGATGTTTTTATTCGGAAACAAATAGATACAATGTTGCAACCGCTGTAAATGTCAAGGAACTGTCAAAGAACTGTCAAAGAAATAGCGGAGCTCTCTGCAGGGACACATTTTGCCGTACTGGAATTCCTCTTATTTTTCATCCTTCTTCTTCTTCTTCTTCTTCATCATCATCATCCTCTTCTTCTTCATCATCATCACCACCCTCTTCTTCTTCTTCTTCATCCTCTTCTTCTTCTTCATCATCCTCATCTTCTTCTTCATCATCATCATCCTCTTCTTCTTCATCATCATCCTCCTCCTCCTCTTCTTCTTCTTCATCATCATCCTCCTCTTCTTCTTCATCATCATCATCATCATCATCATCATCATCATCATCCTCTTCTTCTGCTTCTTCATCATCATCCTCTTCTTCTTCATCCTCATCCTCCTCCTCTTCTTCTTCATCATCATCATCATCACCCTCTTCTTCTTCTTCATCATCATCATCCTCTTCTTCTTCTGCTTCTTCATCATCATCATCCTCTTCTTCTTCTTCATCATCCTCTTCTTCTTCTTCATCATCATCCTCCTCCTCCTCTTCTTCATCATCATCATCCTCTTCTTCTTCTTCATCATCATCATCATCATCCTCTTCTTCTTCTTCATCATCATCCTCTTCTTCTTCTTCTTCATCATCATCATCATCATCCTCTTCTTCTTTTTCATCATCATCCTCTTCTTCTTCGTCATCATCATCCTCTTCTTCTTCTTCTGCTTCTTCATCATCATCCTCTTCTTCATCCTCATTGTCATCCTCTTCTTCTTCTTCTTCTTCATCATCCTCATCTTCTTTTTCTTCTTCTTCATCATCATCCTCTTCTTCTTCTTCATCATCGTCATCCTCCTCTTCTTCTTCATCATCATCATCATCCTCTTCTTCTTCTTCTTCTTCATCATCATCCTCCTCCTCTTCTTCTTTTTCATCCTCATCCTCTTCTTCTTCTTCCTCTTCTTCTTTTTCTTCTTTTTGTCTTCCTCTTGCAGGTCACTGCTCATGCTCAGATTTTTTATCGGTAAAAAATCAGCCGATTTGCCCATCATTGCCGCGAAAATCGGCCGATCGGCAAAATCGGACGATTTTTTTTTCCAACTTTACCGAAAAAAAAAAATCTGCCAAAATACCGAAAAACGGCCGAACAAATAGCCCACTAACGATCCGAAAATCAGCCGATTTTATTTTTGCCCAAAAAATCGGCCGATTTTCGACCCATCTATGGCCTGCATTAGTTTATCACACACTGGGGTTGATTTACTAAAACCAGAAAGTGCAAAATCTGGTGCAGCTGTGCATGGTAGCCAATCAGCTTCCACTTAATTTTGTTTAATTAAACTTTGAAAAAAATGGAAGCCGATTGGCTACCATGCACAGCTGCACCAGATTTTGCACTTTCTGGTTTTAGTAAATCAACCCCATTGATTTTTAGTTTTTGACCTTAGTTCTACTTTAAATTTTCTAAATATATATTCAATTGACATATCATAGATTTCTTTCTAAGAACATATTGAAACAATGACAGAATATGTTGTGTAGAAATGCCATCATATAGTAATGTTTAGTAATTTTTTTCATAATACTTTTGTATTTTTAGCCAATCCATGCTAATAATTCTCCACACAAATGTATAAAACAGCAGAACAAATTTCCACTGCTTCTTACAAAAAGAACATATGTGGGAAAGCAACCATGAGGTCAGAGTTTTTCTAAAAACTGGAAACCCCCTCTACATTAACATCACAAGTCAAAACATGTGGTAAGCATGATCATTTACAGAGCTGCAAATAGAACTCATTTTGTTTATAAAACACAATTACATTTTTTGGGAATTTTTTTATGGTAGAGCTGGTGGCTTATTGTTTTTAAGTCCCCATTTATAAATAAGACACTATAATAAAATTCTTCTATTTTTTTCAATATACCTGGAAGAATAGCTTTACCTTAACATGATGAAAATTGATCCTATATAAAACTCAGGAATGTGCCAAGGTGTGTAATGTCCTCAGAAAACACATCTTCTAACAGTCCACAACATGTTATTTCTGCCACTGAACTTGGTCATATGGGTGTTATCTTCATACTCCTAATCATTATGTAAAGCTCACCTTAGACTTAGTGACTAATCTTTATGCACAGGTTCTCATAGAACATATCACCTGGTCATTCTGAAGAAAAGGAGTTGAAAACAATTCTCCTTCTGGTAAAAAAAAAACAGTAATGGTTTTAGGCGGGGCTTTTTTTTCAGCAGGAATGCTCCAGCATTGAATGTACAGGTGAAACTCAAAAAATTAGAATATCATGCAAAAGTTCATTTATTTCAGTAATGCAACTTAAAAGGTGAAACTAATATATGAGATAGACTCATTACATGCAAAGCAAGATAGTTCAAGCCGGGATTTGTCATAATTGTGATGATTATGGCTTACAGCTCATGAAAACCCCAAATCCACAATCTCAGAAAATTAGAATATTGTGGAAAGGTGCAATATTCTAGGCTCAAAGTGTCCCACTCTAATCAGCTAATTAAGCCATAACACCTGCAAAGGGTTCCTGAGCCTTTAAATTGTCTCTCAGTCTGGTTCAGTAGGAATCACAATCATGGGAAAGACTGCTGACCTGACAGTTGTGCAGAAAACCATCATTGACACCCTCCATAAGGAGCGAAAGCCTCAAAAGGTAATTGCAAAAGAAGTTGGATGTTCCCAAAGTGCTGTATCAAAGCACATTAATAGAAAGTTATGTGGAATGGAAAAGTGTGGAAGAAAAAGGTGCGCAAGCAGCAGGGATGACCGCAGCCTGGAGAGGATTGTCAGGAAAAGGTCATTCAAAAGTGTTGGGGACTTTCACAAGGAGTGGACTGAGGCTGGAGTCAGTGCATCAAGAGCCACCACGCTAGACGGATCCCGGACATGGGCTTCAAATGTCGCATTCCTCTTGTCAAGCCGCTCCTGAACAACAAACAACGTCAGAAGCGTCTTACCTGGGCTAAAGAAAAACAGACGTGGTCTGTTGCTCAGTGGTCCAAAGTCCTCTTTTCTGATGAGAGCAACTTTTGCATCTCATTTGGAAACCAAGGACCCAGAGTATGGAGGAAGAATGGAGAGGCACACACTGCAAGATGCTTGAAGTCCAGTGTGAAGTTTCCACAGTCTGTGTTGATTTGGGGAGCCATGTCATCTGCTGGTGTTGGTCCACTGTGCTTCATTAAGTCCAGGGTCAACGCAGCCGTCTACCAGGAGATTTTGGAGCACTTCATGCTTCCTTCCGCAGACGAGCTTTATGGGGATGCTGACTTCATTTTCCAGCAGGACATGGCACCTGCCCACACAAAACCTGGTTCAATGATCTTGGGATTACTGTGCTTGATTGGCCAGCAAACTCGCCTGACCTGAACCCTATAGAGAATCTATGGGGCATTGCCAAGAGAAAGATGAGAGACATGAGACCGAACAATGCAGAAGAGCTGAAGGCCGCTATTGAAGCATCCTGGTCTTCCATAACACCTCAGCAGTGCCACAGGCTGATAGCTTTCATGCCACGCCGCATTGGGGCAGTAATAGCTGCAAAAGGGGCCCAAACCAAGTACTGAGTACATATGCATGCTTATACTTTTCAGAGGTCCGATATTGTTCTATTTACAATCCTTATTTTATTGATTGCATGTAATATTCTAATTTTCTGAGATTGTGGATTTGGGGTTTTCATGAGCTGTAAGCCATAATCATCACAATTATGACAAATCACAGCTTGAACTATCTTGCTTTGCATGTAATGAGTCTATCTCATATATTAGTTTCACCTTTTAAGTTGCATTACTGAAATAAATGAACTTTTGCACGATATTCTAATTTTCGAGTTTCACCTGTATGTAATGGCAGGGGTTGCTGCGATGTGCTGGAGGGATCTATTTTCACTGGAGGGGATCTATTTTTATGCAGGGGTGTGTTGTTGCTGGGGAGGTCTATTGTTGCTGGTAGGGGATATATTGTTGCTGGGGGTAGGTCTTATATTTCTGGGGCTCAGTTGCTGTTGGGAGGGATCTACTGTTAAGAGAGGGGTCTATTGTTGCTGGCTGCTGTAGGGTCTATTGGTGCTGGCTGCAGGGAGATCTGCTGTTGCTGCAGGGGTTCTATTGTTGCTGTGGGTATTTTGTTGTGGTTGGTCCATTGTTGTTGGAGGGGATCTATTGTTGCTGCATGGATCTATTGTTGCTGTGGGGTCTTTCTGGCTACAGGGATCTATTTTACTGCTTTTCTTGTTATCATTAACAAACTCCATACAAATTACTTAGCACCACAAAATAATCCTTGGTTTTGTATTCTCCTAAAGGGTGGAACTGGGAGGTGTTTAGGGGCAAGGAATGATGCTCAGAGATGGCTGGGTAGGGGGCGGAGACAAGGGGTGACTCAGAAAGGGGGCGTTCCTGCACCTAATTTATGAGAAATAAAGCCATGGTTTTAGGTATTGTTTGTGTATAGGATTTTTGCTAGATTTTTGCTGTCTATATACAATCTTTGTTTTACAAATAAGCAATTAATATAAGGTGCACTCTTTACACTGGAATAATATAGTATTACTTTTTTTTGTGAGAACACAACAGAGGCTGTTTCATGTTCTCTCACTCTGAATGATATGTGGTAAGACAACCTCTAAATAGTATGGCAGAGAGAGAGTTCCTATTCATTTAGTTCTGTATTGAAATTTAAGCTGGAGCTATTGACTGCTGTAAACAATGTATCTTTTTTTCAGCAAAACAGATGCAACAGATGGAAACAGGAAATACTGATATGCAAAATATTTATTTTACTTGACATGAAAGAAAAAAAATAGCTTAACATTTGTTTTTTAAGCCCTTACCATAAAAAATAAAGTTAAACGATAAGCAATATTTCAGGTAGTATTAAGGGAATCATATGAATGACAAAGCAGAAACACAAACAGAAGGAGCACTGGTGTAGCTAGCTCTTTTCTGTAAGTATGTAAAACTGCTTTCCACACAGACACCCACGAAGAATAAATAATAGTCACCTTCACTGGTTGTTTTTTGGCACATAACCTCTCCTATCCAGGGGCGGACTGACCATTTGGAAACTCGGGCATTACCCGAGGGCCCGGGGTCAGTAGGGGGCCCCATGAGATGCCCCTGGTACCTCTTTCATAGGCTTTTTTGAGTTTGGGCAAGGACACAGGGGCCCCATGATCCACTATTGCCCGGGGGCCCCATTAGTTGTCAGTCTGCCCCTGCTCCTACCAGAAAGTTAACAACATAACATCTCCTACCCAAACCTTTAACAATAACCTTCAACCTTAACATAACCAATATAAAAACATAACTTTTGGACCTCAGGTCCTCTGGTTCAGCTGCTAAAAGCAATTGCCCCGTCCCAACCCTTTTCCTTAACCACTTGACAACCAGGCTATAGCTGAATGATGGGTACAGCTTAGTTGTCCAGTTCAGGGAGGGCGTCATATGATTTCCTTCCAGAATGCACCCCCCACACACACACCCACCCACAGCGGTGTGCACCCAGTGCTGTCTATGATCGTTATGTCCTCTGGACACAGTTGATCACAAGTCAAGGTAAAAGGCCAATCACAGCGCTCTTTTACCACGTGATCAGCGGTGTCCAATGACACAGCTGATCACAAAAGTAAATACAGTTGCCGGTTATCAGCAGCACTTTCCTCACGCTGTCACAGCGTGAGGGAAATACTGCCAATAACCAGCAAGTGCCACAGAGGACATCTGCATTGATAATCAGGGCAGCCACAAAAGTGCCCAGCAGTGCCACCTTTCAGTGTCCAGCAGGGCCACCCATCAGTGCCTATCAGTGCCCATCAGTGCTGCATATCAGTGCAGCAGCATGAGTGCCTCCTCATCAATACCCACCAGTGCCGCCTCATCAGTGCAGCCTATCAGTGCCCATCAGTGCTGCCTATCAGTGCCTATTTGGCCTTTTTTCAATTATTTCTCATCAATACCCACCAGTGCCGCCTCATCAGTGCAGCCTATCAGTGCCCATCAGTGCTGCCTATCAGTGCCTATTTGGCCTTTTTTCAATTATTTGATGGTTTGTGTGACATCCCTGGTGTTCCGATTACCGAGCATCTCCAACGGGGAGGAAGATTGTTTTGTTTACTTGTCAGCTCAAGCACACTGCTCGGGATGGCTGTCCACAGTACAGCCATCCCGATCAAGGTGCTTACAGTGAAGAACACCCCCCCACCCCCCAGTAGAACACTCCCAGCACACAGTTAACCCTTTGATTGCCCCTCACATTAACCCCTTCCTGCCCATTGCCATTAGTACAGTGTCAGTGTTTTTTTTTCAGCACTGATCACTGTATTGGTGTCACTGGGGTCTCAGTGACACCAAGTTAGTTCCCCCCCCCGTGTCAGAATGTCTGCCATAGTCCCACTATTTACTAGTAGAAAAAAAAATTATCTACCGCCATTTGTAAACGCTATAACTTTCACGTAAACCAATTAATTTACACGTATTGGGATTTTTTTTTTACAAAGACATGTAGCAGAATACATTTTGGCTTACATTTATGACAAAATTTGATTTTTAAAATTTTTTTTAATGGACATGTTTAATTGCAAAAAGTCCAAAATATTGTTTTTTTTCTCAAAATTGTCGGACTTTTTTGCTTATAGTGCAAAAAAGAAAAAACGTACAGGCAATCAAATACCAACAAAAGAAAGCTCAAGTCGTGGAAAAAAAGGACATACATTTCATTTGGGTGCAGCGTTGCACGGCCGCGCAATTGTCAGTTAAAGTAACACAGCGCCATAACACAAAAAATGGCCTGGTCATGAAGGGGGGGGGGGGGGGGGTAAATCCTCAGGAGGGAAAGTGGTTAAACTGAATGTGTTGTTTTTCAAGGTGAGAAATTACAATCACTTTAACATGGTACTGACATTTAACCTTTACCTTAGCTATTCAACAGAAATCTAAATTTAAGTTTTAAAATGTAATTTTCACCAAACGTAAAGTGTTACTAAACCCAGGACCATTCATTCACTGTATCTGGTCTCCCACAGTACACGGAACATGGAAATGCAATTATTGTAGTAAATATAAACTGCTAAATATCTTTTCTCATCAGCAGTTAGAGCTTGTGTCTTCTGTTAGTGTTCTGCACAGCACTGGTTAAAGCTTGTAGGAGGAGTTTTCTTTCTGCTCTAGCAGGATGCAAAACATCTGACCTCTGTCTGAAAAGTGCTGATTGGCCCTGTGCTGATCATGTGCAAAGAAAAAAAAAACAACGTCTCTAGCAATACACACTAAACTGAGCATGTGCATGTTGGTTACGGGTACAGTCTGTCCTATCAGGAGATAAGATGTGGACATTTGAACAAGAAGAGGGGCAGAGAAAACAAAATCAAATGGCATTTTTACACAATGTAGATGTTTAACCCCTTAGGTTCCACAATGAGTATAACAAGCATGCTTTACTGCATATACAGACTGACTGTTGTGGGTTTAGTAACACTTTAAATTATCCCCCCTGGATTCCTCATCTTACGTGAACTTATCCCTTGCCTAATTCCTAATGCTGAAGTTAACTCTACAACAACAGACTTATCCTCTGCCTGAAGCAGAGAAGCCAAACTTTAACAGTTTCATGGCAAAAACTGACAGCTCCCATATGCAAGCACTAAAAATAAATAATCATTTCATCCATTACCAACAGATCAGGAAACATCTACATGTCTGTGGACAAATGCTGAATGATCTCAGAAAGAAAATTGATCATCCAAAATGGGTTTTCCTAATAATTGTTTTTTTTCCCAATAATTGTTTTTTTCCCAAATGTTAGAAAAGGTGTTTACTGTGTAATACCTAAAATGCAGGCCTTTAATATATGAGATACTTAAAATATAGGTCTTTAAAAGGTAGTATAGGTTTAAAGATAATCTGTGAGGAACATAACTATTCCAACAAACACAATTTGACACATGCATAGTAAGTAATTTACCTTATTTCAGAATTTTCTGTCTTCTGCATGCCTGGACTGGTCTTTCTGAGTTCATCTTCCTACATCTATATATAGTGGAACTATGCAAACATTATGCAACAAAAACACCCTAAGAACTGCCAGCTGCAGGGTGACTCGAAATCACCTTGAGAAGGTTATAAAAGTATGTCCTCTGAAGCTGTGTTAGAAATTATTTTATTATGGGTAAATGGTGTACTTTTTATTGCTCCGAGGAAATTATTATTTTCTAATTTCTTTTGTTTTTCTCTTTCTAAAGGTATCCTGCCAAGATATTTCTATATTCTACATCCATCCTACATCCAACAATTGCCAGCTGGGATAAGAAACTTTTTAATCTCAAACTAAGGTACAGTTGTATGTATAACCTTAGCAGGGATAAATTGAATTGAAAAATATCTAAATGTAATCTTATAATTAGAAGTTCTATTCACCTGTTACATCACTAAAATATTTCACAAGGAATAGGTTACCATAAACTGACAATATATACATAACTGAACGTCTGATTTTTTTTTTTTATAATACTATCTAAGGGGCAGGGGACACTTGGAGGGATGTTCATATAAAGGTGCAGCATGGACATCACTAGTGCCAGGCAACCAGGTATGTGTCCTGCACCTGCTGGGGGCCCTTGTTGCTGAAACTAACTGCCTGTCACTGCAGCAGAGCAACTGTCTATGCCCCACTACCTGTCAGGGTGATGTATGGCCAACAGAAACTTCCTCGGACTCTTTCTGAGAAGAATCCCTTCACTCACACCACTGAATTTAAGGCCTGGAGAGTTCTGGGCAATAAGTATTAAGCTGATTAGTCTTAAGAGGAGATGCTATCTGGGTGGGGGAATTTGGGCTGGGGGGGGTGAATATTTTTGCTGGGAGGGAGGATTTGAGCAGAAAGGCAAAGTGTACTGGGAGGAAATTGAAATTTTTTCTTGGGGAGAACTTTGGCTTGGAGAGGGAATTTGTGCTGATGGGGATGATTTTTTATTGGGTGGGAGTTTGTGCTGGTCATGAATTTTCTGTGGAAAAGGGGGGGTTGAGGGAGAGGGCTTTTTGCTGAGGGGGAAGGGGGAGAGTTTTGCCTGGGTGATTTTTGCACTCCCCTGGTCCCTGTATTATGTGCATTACACATTCCTGACCCATGTGCTCTGTGCGTTACATACTCCTGACCCCTGCTTTCTGTGCATTACATAGTTCTGATCTCTGCACTCTGTGCACTAGGAACCCCTTACACCATGTGTGTTATATACATTGTTCTTCTGACTCTGCACTCTGTTACACATTCCTAACTTCCAAGATCTGTGTGTTAGGCAGTGCACTACTGACCCTTGCAGTCTGCACTATATACATCCAATATCCGAATATCCGATTGCTTCTTGGGGGATCAGGAAGGAATTTTTTCCCCCTCTGAAGCATATTGGATCATGCTTTACTGGGGTTTTTTTGCCTTCCTCTGGATCAACTGTATATAGGATAGTGTATATGGAAGGTTTCTCTTTGTGTGTGGTGTGCTTTTTTTTTTTTCTGTAGTTGCACTAGATGGATGATGTACTAGTGTTTTTTTATCAACCAGATTAACTATGTAACATCATGTTGTACAGTACAAACTTGTAATTCACAGTTGCTGATTAGTAAGCAATTTGTGGCCATTTACATAAAGTTCTTCTTTAAGGTAGGTTAAGACAAAGTATTAGCTCTCTGTGTAATTTCAGTGTGCAGAAAAGCATTGCCATGGAAGAACTTCCTTTGTTAAAAATAATTGTGCTAAGGTTTGTATGTGTCTCTGAGACTTTTGCTTATTTTATGGGTCAAATGTCTATACTTAGGTTTTATTTATTCATGCCTGTTTAAACCAATCCTACTGTTAGCACAATTTGTCCACACCCACCATTTGCAACGGTTCACTACATACGCTGTTTCATTACTTTCCTTATTTGCCCAAAGGTGCCCCAGGTCTTTTAACCACTTTACAACCATACTATAGCCGAATGACAGCTACAGCATGGTTGTCCAGAACTGGGAGGGCGTCATAAGACATCTTCCCAGAACACACCCCCAGTGGCACGCACCTCGCACTGTCAGTGATCGCTGTGTCCTACGGACATAGCTGATGACGTGACTAGGTAAAAGGCCAACCACAGTTACCTTTTACCACATGATCAGCTGTGTCCAATGACACAGCAGATCACAGAGTAAATACAGTTGCCAGTTATCGCAGCACTTTCAGCGTAAGTATTTCCGATAACCAGCAAATGTCAGACGACACCCGCACTGATCCTCAGGGCACTGATGATCAGTGCCCTGATCCTCAGTACCGCCCATCAGTGCCCAGCAGTGCACCCATCAGTGCTGTCCAGCAGTTGCGCCTATCAGTGCCCAGCAGTGCCACCCAGCAGTGCCACTGGTCAGTGCCACCCATCAGTGCCCATCAATGCCGCCTGTCAGTGCCCATCAGTGCTCCCTATCAGTGCAGCATCATCAGTGCCTCCTCATCAATGCCCACCAGTGCTGCTAAATCAGTGCCACCTCATCAGTGCAGCCTATCAGTGCCCATGAGTGCTGCCTATCAGGGCAGCCTCATCAATACACATCAGTGAAGGAGAAAAAGTAACTGTTTGCAAAATTTTATAATATAAACAAAGAGAATTTGTTTTCACATTTTTTGCTCTTTTCTTGTTTATAATTAAATACCACCAAAAGAAAGCTCTATTTGTGTGAGAAAATGATAGCAATCTTATGGGTACAGAGCTGCATGACTGCGCAATTGTTATTCAAAGTGCAATAGCACTGAAAGCTGAAAATTGGCCTGGGCACAAAGGGGGTAAAAGTGTCTGGTAGGCAAGTAATGAAAATTCTATCAATGCCCCTGCATTATAAAGTTGAATATATAGCCAATCTCATGAACTTTACATTAAAGTGGAACTAAACGCTCTCAGTCAACATAAACTATTTTTATTCCTTATGCTTAGTAAATAGATAGGTATAGTATCTCACAGAAGTGAGTAAACCCCTCACATTTTTGTAAATATTTTATTATATCTTTTCATGTGACAACACTGAAGAAATGACACTTTGCTACAATGTAAAGCAGTGAGTGTACAGCTTGTATAACAGTGTAAATTTGCTGTTCCCTCAAAATAACTCAACACACAGCCATTAGTGACTAAACCGCTGGCAACAAAAGTGAGTACACTCCTAAGTGAAAATGTCCAAATTGGGCCCAAAGTGTCAATATTTTGTGTGGCCACCATTATTTTCCAGCACTGCCTTAACCTTCTTGGGCATGGAGCCCACCAGAGCTTCACAGGTTGCCACTGGAGTTCTCTTCCACTCCTCCATGACGACATCACAGAGCTGGTGGATGTTAAAAACCTTGCACTCCTCCACCTTCCGTTTGAGTATGCCCCACAGATTATCAATAGGGTTTTGGTCTGGAGATATGCTTGGCCAGTCCATCACCTTTACACTCAGCTTCCTTAGCAAGGCAGTGGTCGTCTTGGAGGTGTGTTTGGTGTCGTTTGTTGGAATACTGCCCTATGGCCCAGTCTCCAAAGCGAGGTGATCATGCTCTGCTTCAGTATGTAACAGTACATGTTGGAATTCATGGTTCCCTCGATGAACTGTAGCTCCCCAGTGCCGGCACCACTCATGCAACCCAGATCATGACACTCCCACCACCATGACTATAGGCAAGACACACTTGTCTTTGTAGTCCTCACCTGGTTGCCGCCACACACGTTTGACACCATCTGAACCAAATAAGTTTATCTTGGTCTCATCAGACCACAGGACATAGTTTCAGTAATCCATGTCCTAATCTGCTTGTCTTCAGCAAACTGTGGGCTTTCTTGTGCATCATCTTTGGAAGAGGCTTCCTTCTGGGATGAGAGCCATGCAGACCAGTTTGAGGCAGTATGCGGCGTATGGTCTGAGCACTGACAGGCTGACCCCCCACCACTTCAACCTCTTCAGCAATGCTGGCAGCACACATAAGTCTATTTCCCAAAGACAACCTCTGGATATGATGCACTTGCACTCAACTTCTTTGGTCAACCATGGTGAGGCCTGTTCTGAGTGAAACCTGTCCTGTTAAACTGCTGTATGGTCTTGGCCACCGTGCTGCAGCTCAGTTTCAGGGTCTTGGCAGTCTTCTTATAGCCTAGGCAATCTTTATGTAAAGTAACAATTCTTTTTTGCAGATCCTCAGAGAGTTATTTGCCATGAGGTGCCATGTTGAACTTCCAGTGACCAGTATGAAAGCGTGAGAGCGATAACACCAAGTTTAACACACCTGCTCCCCTTTCACTCCTGAGACCTTGTAACACTAATGAGTCACATGACACCGGGGAGGTAAAATGGCTAATTGGGCCCAATTTGGACATTTTCACTTAAGGGTGTACTCGCTTTTGTTGCCAGTGGTTTAGACATTAATGACTGTGTGTTGAGTTATTTTGAGGGGACAGCAAATTTACACTGTTATACAAGCTGTATACTCACTACTTTACATTGTAGCAAAGTGTCATTTCTTCAGTGTTGTCACATGAAAAGATATAATAAAATATTTACAAAAATGTGAGGGTTGTACTTCTGTGAGATAATGTAGGTATATTTACTTGTTTTAAACATTGTTTACATTTCTTCAGTTTCCTATTTTCTGGTTTAGGCCAAAATGATGTCCTACATGCCAGGAGTCTTCATGGGTATTTTTCTTTCAGCTGGAAGAGGGGAGAAGGGGCTTTCTCAGCTAAACTAATGCAACATGACTCATCTGTCAAGGGGCAGCACAGTGGCTAAATGGTTAGCACTTCCACCTGGCAGCAGAAGAGTTGCCTGTTCAATTCCCAACCATGGAACCACCTGCATGAAGTTTGCATGTTCTCCCTGTGCCTGTGTGGCTCCAAAGACATGCTGGTAGGTTAATTGGCTCCTATATAAATTGACCCTAGTATGTGTATGCATGAATGGGAGTTAGAGACCTTAGATTGTACACCCCTTGAGGGTTAGGGACTGATGCGATTGTACTATATATATATGTAAAGCGCTGCATAAATTGAGAGCACTATATAAGTACCTGTAATAATAATAATCTGTCCTTACTCAAGATGTCTGGCTATAAAAACTAGAGAGCTGTTCTTCAAAGTGATTTCTCTGCAAAATAAAGCATGGAGACAAGGATAGATGGGTGAATTTACTTTGAATATTAAAAAAAAGAATAAAATGGTGTTTTCTGTTTTTGGTGCTCAGATATAGTTGAAATCTGTTTTTTTAAGAACAGTGGCATACCTGGGGGGGGGGGGGGGGTGCGGCCTGGATTGGGTACTGCCTGCAACTTAGATCTCAGTTTTGCTAGAGAATGCTAAAGCTCCCTGCACTACACTCTACACTCATAGCAACAGCTTGCAACAGAACCTGCAGTGCTGGGCAGGAGGGAGAAGTGAAGTGATTCACGTCACCCTCCCCTGTATAAAGCCACCTACCGATTCACAATAGAATGCTGCCGCTCTGAGCAGTAAGTGTGTGGGAGTTGTCCTGGGGGGGGGGGGGTAGTTAAGAGCTCTATATTGAGGAATCTGTATATGAAGGGTGGCATCTGTATGTGGAATTTAAGAATGTTAGTGTGGTCAGTCTGTATTGAGGGGTCTGTGGTGTGGGGGGTAGGTCACTGTCTGCTGAGGGGTCTGGGGTCTGTCTTGGAGGTCTCAATCTGTGATGAGGATATCAGTCTATGTTGCAGGGGTTTGGTCTGTCCTTGGGGGGGGGGGTCAGTCTGCACAAAGAGGTCTGTGCTGGAAATTCCATCTGTAAGGATGTGTGCTGGGGGAGTCAGTCTGGGCAGAGATGTCTGTGTTGGGGGGAGTCAGTCTGCTCTGGGGATATTGGTCTGTGTTGGGGGGTTAGTCTGTGCTAGAGGGACCTGTATTAAGGGGTCTGTGCTGGGGAGTCCATCTGTATTGAGGGGTTTGTGATGGGGTTGTCAATCTGTGCTTGAGGGGTCTGTGTAGGGGAGGAGTTGGTCTCTGCTGGTTGGGGTGTCTGTACTGAGAGCTTTGTTTTGGGGGGTCTGCACCAAAGGGGAAGACTTGGAGGGGGGGGGTTAGGATGTTAGTAAAGAGTTGTACTGTGGAGGAAATGGTCTAAAGATGGTGATTTGACCATGCCCACAGTATGGTGTGGCATGTGCAGTGTGCCACTATATTTTTTCCTACCATTTGGATGGGAAGGGAGGGTGTAAAAAAAATGAACAGCCCCAGGTGCAAGATGTGCTGAGTACACCACTGATGTCCAATCTTGCCAAATCTATCTAGCCTAATAAAAATTACCAGCAGGGTTATAAAATAAAGCGCTGAGCAAACTGTTGGTGCTATATAAATCCTGTATAATAATAATAATAAAATATATTTTGTGGCCTTCTAGGTAGAGTGTAGCCAGTTAATAATTCGACTATACAATTAATTCCTTTATGCCCCTGTTCCTACTGTAAATCTGCTAGTTTATAGAAAAGTGCATACTGCATACAGTAGTTTCAGAGTTTTTGGCCATCATCAGAGCAGCGTATGGAAAAATGCCTCACTTGGAGTAATGTTTGAGGAGCAAAAGAAAGTACAACTACACAGGTTATGGTGAAGTCGGTGTAAAAGAAAAAAAAAATCTCCACTAATCCACTGCAAAGTCCAAAAGAGTTTTCTTAAACTCTTTACATGGCATCACATCTATTACAAATTAAAAAAGTGAATTGGCAGAGGGATTTCTACTTCCTTTAAGCCCACAACCTGTTACACTTAATTAATTATTTTTAATTTTTTTTTCTGACTGCTCTAACTTGGGAGGGGGGCCCATCAGGGCTGGATCTAGCCTGTCGGAGATGTGGGGGTGCAGTAACAAATGTCAGGAGGCAGAGGACAGGGGCACAGATCCTCTTCCCATCCCTCCACTGCACACAACCTGGGCACAGGCAGCAGAGCTCCTCTACCCCACACAATGCTTAACTGAGATCAGTATAGTGTCGGGCTAGGGCAATATAATGTCAAACTAGGGTGGTAAAGCACAGCCTCCATACATAAAATGGGATTACAATCCTAGTTAACAGTAAGTTATACAAAAGCATTTAAAGGCGTTATAAACCTTTGCACCTGCACCCTGTGTTTTTCACTTGCATAAGATGTGCATTGGTCATGCAGTTTCATGGTGTCATTTGTTGGTCTCTACATACAAGTCTATAACAGAGAAAATCTTCACACTCCTTTGTCAGCAATTTCAGATTCTGTTTTATAATGAGGCATCCCACACAGCACTGCACAAGTAAATGCATGACCTTTGCCGGTAGTTTAAAAACTGGCACTTCCTGTGAAGAAACTACATCCTACAATCCCTGAGTCTAGCATTCTGCACATGAAAACTAGTCATTAGAACTGGAGCCAGTAGAGCAGTTAAGGGAGGAGATGTGTACAAGGGTGCACCAAAATAGTGGAGATAAACAGTGTGTACTCAGACCGAGTTGTAAGTGGGGCACCCCAAGCCTCTGTCCTGAGACCAATTCTTTTTAATTTATTCATAAATGATATATATATAGTTTGGTATAAATAGTTCAATCTCAGTGTTTACAGATTATACAAAGCTAAGCAGGCTAATACCTTCACAGCAGGATATAGAAACGTTACAAGACTTCAAAATAAAGGGATGTACAACTACATGGCAAATGAGGTTTAATGTTGTAAAATGTAAAGTAATGCACTTTGGGGATAAAAATATGAATACAAGTTACTCGCTAGAGGGAGAATCTCTGGGGGAATCCAGGATGGAAAAAGGTCTGGGGGTCCTAGTAGATGATAGGTTCAACAGTTGTATTCAAGCAAAGCTAACAGACTGTTAGCATGCATTAAAAAAGGTATTTGCTTAAGAGATAAAACTTTAAAATTCTACCACACAAAACTCTGGTCCAGCATTTTGAGTATGCAGTCCAGTTTTGGTAACCAGTCATCAGGAAGGATGTGCTGGAGCAGGAGAAGCTCCGGAGAAGGGCAACAAAGCTAATAAGGGGACTGGAGGACCTTTTATACAAGAAACGTCTACAAGTGTTAAACTTATTCTCCCTGGAGAAAAAACACTTAAGAGAAGATGTGATCGCAAAATAAAGATATTTCAATGGTGAGTCTAGCATAGGGAGAAAACCATTCGGTCACAGTTTGCTAAGAGGACAAGTGAATACTCAATGAAGTTGAAAAATTTAACCTGGCATCAGAACCTGCTAAGCGGTTCTACTATCAGAGCTGTAAAGTAGGGGGAACTCCCATTCACAGTTGGCGGTGTCAGAAGGGAGTACCAATAATTAAAAAAACCTCTTAAATGGGCATCTAGATGGACTGGTGTCTATATTCAGCCTTACAAACTATGGAACTATGCTTTCACTGCATTAGCACTCCCACATTTGTGATGCAACACAGAGAAAAGGCAAGGCATTGATTGGACCCTGTGTCACCTGGAACAAGTAGTTGTCTTTCGCTTTGGCAAATAGGGAGAGGCTAAATGGATGAATACATTGTGGTATGGGAATCGATCAGCCATGACACTACAAACTGCAGTCACAATATGTGAACCCATCATTACAAGGTAAGACAAACAAACAATACAAGGAATATAACTACACTAATACCTATTTAAAACAGCAAAGACTTTTGAAAGTGCACAATACCTTTAATGCCAAATAGCAGGTTCAAAAGCAACTAAAATCTGAGTACGCTGAAAAAAAGTGATACAAATATATGTGTGAATATAGCATTAGCCAATTACAATCAATGTCTGAGGCCATATTTGAAAATGTGAAGCACAGTTTTAGTCACCATATAGGGGCAAAAGGAATGGACATTGCTCCAAAGTAGGCTCCTTAACCACTTGACGACCGCTCTATAGCCGAATGATGGCTACAGCACAATCGTCTAGTTCTGGGAGTGCGTCACATGACGTCCTCCAGAACCGCGCCACCCATGCGCCCCCTGGGGCATGTACCCAGCAAGCTCTGTGATCACATGACATGGTAATAGGCTAATCACAGCACCCTTTTACCAGCTGTGTCCAATATAAATACAGTTTGCTGGTTATTGGCTGCAGTTTCCTCATGCTGTCACAGCGCTGTGTCCCCCCCACAAAACCTAAGATGATAAACTAATCCCCTGCTGCTCCCTCCTCCAAGTTTTCGTAGCTGCTGACTTATTTTTTTTACAGTGTGACTGGAACTCCGCTTTAAATAGAATACATTCATGTAAAGAAGTTGTAGAGTTTAATACTGCTTTAAGTATTATTTCATTAGAGTCAGTTAATTTCATTAGGGTTGATTGACTGAAACAGAATTGCCTGGTTTGTTATTTTTAAGAGTTTAAGAGTTTATGTGAAAGATCATTAACCCTATTAGAGAGACTTCTGGTCAGCAGCTTTACACTATGGACACAGGTAACATCCTGTCTTTAACATGTAAGGACAGCTTTTAAAAAGGGCAATAAATTGTCCTCTTTTCATGACAGAGTTTAAAAAATGATAACTTTAAAATGACTTGAAATGTTTATTTAGGCATTGTTTATTTTACTAAAGTTCACCATAGTCTAAACAGTGACATGATATAACCAGACTTTTAGAAGGCCCTTTTCTACTGTCAGATCAAGGACGTATAATGAAGTTCAGACTGACAAGTTAATGCTGGAAAAAACGTTTTGTTATTATTGTGCATTAATAAAGCAGTAAGGCCATTGAACTAGGGAGCAGATGACAGTTTATGTTATCCTGGTTAAACAGCTTTAAATCTACTGATCAGTATTTATACATGAAAATAAATAATTGGGCAATTATAATTGGGCAATTGTCAAACATCTGTATACAATCTATCTATTTTCCCAATACGAAGAAAAATATATTTGAAATATATTTTAAAAACATTCTTCCCAAATATATTGACATATATTTGAAATATGTATATATTTCTCTCCTCACGAGCTGTCACACTGACGTTGCCAAATATGAATGCTGTCTTTCAGTGCCCATCAGTGATGCCTGTCAATGACCAACAGTGCCACCTACCAGTGCTTCTTCATCAGTGCCCATCACTGCAGCCTCATTAACGCACATCAGTGAAGGAGAAAAATCACTTATTTACAAAATTTTATAACAGAAACGAAGAAAAAATGACGCAATTGTCATTCAAAGTGTGACAGCGCTGAAAATTGGCCTGGGCAAGAAGGGGGTATATTTGTAAATGCATTCCAAAAATGTAGATTTGTATTTTTAAAGACATACAGTATATCTGAAATGTATTTTAAAAAATATTTTTCATATATTTTGTAATAAAAACACATTTCAACATGCAGTATATATATATATATATATATATATATATATATATATATATATATATTGAATATGGCCAGAACTGTAGTATTTCAAATATATGTAAATATATTTGATATATTTGGGAAGAATATTTTTATAATATATTTAAAATATACTTTTCTTCCATGTGGGTCATGTTTTATCTTTTAATTATACATTACCGATTAAGTTAAAAAAAAAACCATTCTATTAAGTATTAGGATACCATACTGCCATGAAAAATACTTGTGTACAGTTTCTTTATGAGTCATACTAAAATTTGCACACTGTTTTAACTTGAGGCAAACAGTTTCACTAAACTCTGGTTAAGAAAACTATTCAAGTGCAAACTAACTCAAAAAGTACCCTCTCAGCCTTCCCCACACCTCTAAACTCCTTTTTGCTGCTGTGATCAGAATTCCTAGAAGAGGATGGCTACATTCGTTCTCCATGGTTGCACTCTATGTAGAAACATAGCCACCCTCTCTTATTTGGAAGGACTAGAGGTTTGTAGTGTGCATAGAGCAGTACACATGACTGCAACTAAATTGCCCTGCTCATTCTAAACAGCGGTGAAGGGGAACAGCAGTGGTTAGGTAGCTCATAGAAGACATTATAATGAGGCAGAAAAACACAGTAAGAAAATGTTTTCATGAAAGATAGAATACAGGGACATTAAGTAGTGGATGTTTGTGGATTATTTTTGGAGAATAAGGATAGCATTACTGTCACCTACAATACTGGCACTTTAAAGAAGAATTCTAGGCATGGTATATTTTCACATAGCGTTGACAAACTTTGCATATGCCATACCTGGTCAATGCCCCTGGAAGCTAAAAATCAGTGAAGTAGACACTGCTTCAACAGTGATCTCCACTTGCTTCTTTGTCCCATGCTGAAAAGCGGGCCTGATACATTGTGAACTACTCGTCACAGGCACCATTCAGAGAATGCATTGCCTTGTTTGAATGAATTTAAAACATCCTCTGATTGGACGTGATGCAGAGTGTGATGTCAGCACCCTGCCTCTCCACCTCATCCAATCAGAGACTGTTTTTCATTCATTTAGAAAATGAAAATCATTCTCTTAATGGCACCTGTACTGAGCAGCCGACCTCCAATATTATCAATGCATCAGGCCCGACACTCAGCAAGGGACTTGAAGCAAATAAAGATTACTGGAGTAGCGGTGCCTACTTCAGTGATTTCCGGCTTCCCTGGGCAGAGATCAGATATGGTATATACTTACACTATTGGGACGTCTGCTTTTACAAGCACATGAACTTTAATGGGATCCCAGTCTTAGTCTGCAGGGTTCAATATTGGGTTGGCCAACCCTATGCAGCTATAACAGCCTCAACTCTTGTGGGAAGGCTGTCCACAAGGTTTAGGTGTGTGTCTATTGGAATGTTTGACCATTCTTCCAGAAGCGCATTTGTGAGGTCAGGCACTGATGTTGGACGAGAAAGCCTGGCTTGCATGTCAGTCAAGTTCCTCCACCTCAAACTTGCTTATCCTTGTCTTTATGGATCTTGCTTTGTAGTGCGCAGTCATGTTGGAACAGGAAGGGGTCATCCCAAACTGTTCCACAAAGTTGGAAGCATGAAATTGTCCAAAATGTCTTGGTATGCTGACACCTTAAGAGTTCCATTCACTGGAACTAAGGGGCCAAGCCCAACCCCTGAAAAACAACCCCATACCATCATACCCCCTCCACCAAACTTTACACTTGGTACAATGCAGTCAGGCAAGTACCGTTCGCCTGGAAACTGCCAAACCAAGACACTTCCATCAGATTGCCAGACAGAAAAGCGTGATTTGTCACTCCAGAGAACACGTCTCCACTGCTCTAGAGTCAAGTGGCGGCGTGCTTTACACCACTGCATCCGCCGCTTTGCATTGCACTTGGTTATGTAAGGTTAGGATGCAGCTGCTCGACCCTAGAAACCCATTCCATGAAGCTCTCTATGCACTGTTGTTGTGCTAATCTGAAGGCCACATGAAGTTTGGAGGTTTTTAACTGTGGACGGCAGGCAGCTGGTGACTTTTGTACACTGTGCGCTTCAGCATACGCTGACCCCACTCTGTCATTTTCCGAATTGCTGTTGTTTCCAGATCCTTCCGTGGAATATTTAGTAGCAAGGACATTTCAGGGATGGACGTATTGCACAGGTGGCAAACTATCATGGTACCATGCTTGAATTCACTGAGCTCCTGAGAGCGACCCATTCTTTCACAAATGTTTGTAGGAGCAGTCTTCATGCCTAGGTGCTTGATTTTATATACCTGTGGCCATGGAGGTACAATGGGGCAAAAAAGTATTTAGTCGGCCACCAATTGTGCAAGTTCTCCCACTTAAAAAGATGAGAGAGGCCTGTAATTGGCATCATAGGTAGACCTCAACTATGAGAGACAAAATGAGAAAAAAAATCCAGACAATCACATTGGCTGATTTGGAAAGAATTTATTTGCAAATTATGGTGGAAAATAAGTATTTGGTCACCTACAAACAAGCAAGATTTCTGGCTCTCACAGACCTGTACCGTCTTCTTTTAGAGGCTCCTCTGTCTTGCACTCATTACCTGTATCAATGGCACCTGTTTGAACTTATAAAAGTATAAAAGACACCAGTCCACAACCTCAAACAGTCACACTCCAAACTCCACTATGGTGAAGACCAAAGAGCTGTCAAAGGACACCAGAAACAAAATTGTAGACCTGCACCAGGCTGGGAAGACTGAATCTGCAATAGGCAAGCAGCTTGGTGTGAAAAAATCAACTGTGGAAGCAATAATTAAAAAATGGAAGACATACAAGACCACTGATAATCTCCCTCAATCTGGGGCTCCACGCAAGATCTCACCCCGTGGGGTCAAAATGATGGTTGAAAGCCATACAGGAGATTGCTGCCTGTCACCACAACCACCGCAGCCCCTCCCACACACCCCTAGCCCTGGCACTGCTCACCACCTCCACCGCTGCACAGAACGGTTTTCTTTCGCCTCCCTGCCTCTCTCCCACCGCCGCTGTGTTCCAGCTGCTGTGCCCAGCAGCCCAGCCCCTCCCTCCATCCTCCGCACCAATAGGAGAAGAGGAGAGAGAGGCTGAATCTGCTCTGCCTCCCCCCTGTTCCCACCCACACTCCAGTCCATGCAGTTTCAGTGGAGGTGTGGGCGGGAAATTGAACACAGCTCTGATGCTTCTGAAGGAGTCATGGTGAGTTTGACCTAACCTTCCATCATTCCACCCCCCCTCCCTCCCCTCCATCCTTCCACCCCCCCTCCCCTCCCCTCCATCCCTCCATCCCCCCTTCCATCCTTCCACTCCCCCTCCCTCCCTTCCATCCTTCCACCCCCCTTCCATCCCTCCACCTCCCCCTTCAATTCCTTCCATCCTTCCACCCCCCTTCCATCCTTCCACCCCCCTCCCTTCCACACTTCCACCTCTCCCCTCCCTCCCTCCCTTCCTTCCTTCCTTACACCCCTCCCTTCCTTCCTTACACCCACCCCTCCCTTCCTCCTCTCCTTCCTTCCACCCACCCCTCCCTACTACCCATCATTCCTTCCTTCCTTCTTTCCTTCCTTCCTTCCTTCCTTCCTTCCTTCCACCTACCCCTTCCTTCCACCCACCACTCTTGCTTCCTTTCACCCACCCCTCCCTTCCATCCAACTCTTCTTTCCTTCCTTCCTTCCATCCACCCCTTCCTTCCACCCACCCATCCTTTCCTTCCTTCCATCCACCCCTTCCTTCCTTCCACCCCTCTCTTCTTTACTTCCACCCACCCCACCCCACCCACCCTCCTCTCCTTCCTTCCAACCCTTCCTTCCTTACTTCGACAACCCATTCCATCCTTCCACCCACCCCTCCCTTCCTCCCCTCCTTCCTTTCACCCACCCCTTCCTACTACCCATCATTCCTTCCTTCCTTCCTTCCTTCCTTCCACCCACCCATGCTTCCTTTCACCCACCCCTCCCTTCCATCAACCCCTTCCTTCCACCCACCCCTCCTTTCCTTCCTTCCATCCACCCCTTCCTTCCACCCACCCCTTTCTTCCTTCCACCCACCCCACCCCACCCTCCTCTCCTTCTTTCCACCCACCCTTGCTTCCTTTCACCCACCCCTCTCTTCCATCCACCTTTTCTTTCCTTCCTTCCACCCACCCCTTCCTTCCTTCCTTCCACCCCTCTCTTCTTTCCTTCCACCCACCTCACTCTCCTCTCCATTCTTCTACCCACCTCTTCCTTCCTTCCTTCCACCCACCCCTTCCTTTCACCCACTCTTTCTTCCTTCCACCCACCCCTCCCCCCCATCCACCTCTTTTTTCCTTCCATCCATCCCTTTCTTCCATCCACCCCTTCCTTCCTTTATTCCACCCACCCCTTCTTTCCTTGCTTCCTTCCACCCACCCCTCCTTTCCTTCCTTCCATCCACCCCTCCTTTCCTTCCACCCTTCCTTCCACCCACCCACTGCTTCCTTCCTTGCTTCCTTCCACCCACCCAACCCTCCTTCCTTCCTTCCACCCCTCCCTTCCTTCCATCCACCCCTCGCTTCCTTCTACCCACCCCTACCTTCCTTACACCCACCCACCCCTCCCTTCCTTCCACTCATCCTTCCTTCCA
The DNA here is from genome assembly GCF_062004578.1 of Staurois parvus. Classification (NCBI taxonomy): domain Eukaryota; kingdom Metazoa; phylum Chordata; class Amphibia; order Anura; family Ranidae; genus Staurois; species Staurois parvus. The sequence goes on from NW_028318057.1 coordinate 5,083,181, forward strand.
CCACCTCTCCTTTCCTTCCACACACCATTCCTTCCATCCACTTCTTATCTCCTTCCTTCCTTCCATCCACCCACCCCTTCCTTCCACCCACCTCTTCCTTCCTTCCTGCCATCCACCCACCCCTTTCTTCCTTATTTTCTTCTGCCCACCCCTCCTTTCCTTCCTTCCACTCACCCCTTCCTTCCTTCCATTCACCCCTTCCTTCCTTCCACCCACCCCTTCCTTCCATTCACCCCTTCTTTCCTTCCACCCACCCCTTCCTTCGTTGCTTCCTTCCTTCCACCCTTTCCTTCCTTCCACCCCTCCCTTCCTTCATTCCTTCAAGGGGGAGAAGTTGTGGGGGGGGGGTGGCAAAAATGCGAGCTGAACCCACCCAAAAGAAAAAATTATCTACAGCCCTGCTCACAACTGATATGATCCAGAAATATTTAGACAGAGTAAAGGTGAATAAAGCACCTGGACCGGATGGTATACACCCATGGGTCCTTAAAGAATTGAGCTCTGTCATTCTAAGCCATTGTTTCTAATTTTTAGGGACTCTTTAATGACTGGCATTGTACCACTGGATTGGTGTAAGGCCAATGTAGTGCCAATATTTAAAAAGGGGTCAAAATCTTTACCAAGTCATTATAGACCTATTAGTTTAACATCTATAGTTGGGAAGATACTGTAGAGTTTAATAAAATACCACATAGATGAGTTCTTGCTGAAAAAAAATATTTTAAGCAACAGACAGCATGGATTCATAAAAGACAGAAGTTGTCAAACAAATCTGATTTCTTTTTATGAGGAGGTAAGTAAAACCTTGGACAGAGGGGTGGCTGTGGACGTGGTATACTTGGATTTGCAAAAGTGTTTGACACAGTTCCCTACAGGCTTGGAAAAATCAATTTGTAAATGGAGTAGTGGTTAATGATTCATACCAAGAATGGTCTAGGGTTGTTAATGGTGTACCCCAAGGTTCAATGTTGGGACCCTTACTTTTTAATATATTTATAAACAATATAGGGTCTGGGATTATAAATACAATTTCAGTCTTTGCAGATGACAACAAGCTGTGCAGTGGAATAACGTCCTTACAGGATATCTCCAACTAATAAACTGACCTCAATACACTGTTTAATTGGGCAACTATGTGGCAAATGAGGTTTAATGTTGATAAATGTAAGGTTATGCACTTGGGGACTAAGAATATCCATGAATCATACATACTAGGGGGAGTACAACTGGGGGAATCAATGGTGGAGAAGGATCTGGGAGTTCTGGTAGATCATAAGCTTAATAATGTCATGCTGAAGTTTCTAAAGTGAGCAAAATCCTCTCTTGTATTAAATGAGTGGGGGATCGGTTGCAAGCATCAAAAACAAACAAAACAGAAAATAAATCCTCACCATCCAGGCACTAACTAAACACAGAAGATTCCTATCTCTTCGGTGAAGGGCTTCTCCCTGTCACCAACAAAATGAAAACAGTATGCAAACCTTTTCCTTTCTTGTACAATGCAAACTTTCATCCACAGCTCACTCAGATATGACTCTCTGAGTCCCAGGCCAAGAGCTGCTGCTTGCTCCAGTCCTGCCTTATTTATACCACCTGCTGGTGGTCATCAGTGGACCACAAAAACCGATCCGGAACCACCTCTGCCATAGTGGCCTGGAAAACCTGCACTGGAGAAATATAATTTTACTCCTGTACAAATCATTAGTAATACCTCATCTGGAATATGCAGTTCAGTTTTGGGCACCACTTCACAAAAAGGACATTGGGGAACTGGAGAAAGTACAGAGAAGGGCAACTAAACTGATAAGAGGCATGGAGGAGATCAGCTATGAGGAAAGATTACAGGAACTGAATTTATTCTCTCTTGAGAAGAGGAGATTAAGGGGGGATATTTTTTTTTTAATTTAAATATTTATTAATTTTTTCATGTTATTACAAAAATTCCATAAGAAGAAACACAATACATATAAATAATCCATACATTTCTACTTTGTCCTTCCTATTTACCTCTTTTATTTCCCTTCCCTCCCAACCCACCTTTTCCCCCCTCCCCCCCTCCCTCCCCTCTGCAAGATCTCCAATCTCTCAAGGCCCAATAACTTTAAATAACTTTCCTAGTTTATAGTTTTCTATATTTCTCTTTTAGTCCTGATTTTTCCCATTTTTCCCATCGCGAGTAGTATAATTTCAACCTGTCTTCCTGAGTATAATAAGATTTTTCCATTCTACTAATCTGGTTTACCCTATTGATCCAATCCTCCTCCGTCGGCACCTCTGTCTTCCACCAAAACTTGGGGATCAACCCTTTTGCAGCACTTAAGTAGTACCATACTCCTGATTCTTTGTATTTATTTACTGTTGTCTCAACATTATGTAGGAGACACATGTTTGGGTCTAATCCTATGTTATTTCCAGTTATTATTTCTATTAAATTGACTATTGTCTTCCAGAAATCCTGAATTTTTGGACATTGCCACCAAATATGGAACACCGTGCCCTCCTCCCCACATCCTCTCCAACACATTTTTGACTTCTCCCCCCTCATCTTGTGCTCAGTGCTCGGTGTAATATGCCATCGTGTCAAACATTTATAGTTAATCTCAACGTCTCTCATACTAACACTCTCGTGAACTAATCTAAATATCTTATTCTGTTGATCTTCATCTATCTCCACCTCCATGTCTCTTTCCCAATTTGTTATGAAAATTAACTTTGTGTCTGTGTCTAATTCTGTGAGTATTTTATACATTTTTGTAACACCGTGTTTCCCATCTCGCCGTGTTTCTAATAGCCTTTCAAACATATTCCACTCCTTTTTTAATCTCAAGGGTTTTGGGAGAGTTCCAATAAAACATTTTAATTGTTGATATTTCCACTCATCTATTTTAGTAAACATATCTCCTCCCCTCTCTTTTAGTTCTTTAAATGTTTTCAGTTCCCCCTCTATCAATACGTCTCTCAATTGGATATCTTCCTTTTTAAACCATCTCCGTGATATCTCATCTTTTCCTGGAGGGAAAAATTCCGTGTTTGCAAGAGGCATTAATATAGAGTTGAATTCCCATTTCATATGTTTGTGTAAATTATCCCATATGTTTAACACATTTAAAGTGTAAGTGCTTGTGCTTTCTTTAATTGTTCTATACTGTGCTGGAACCCATATCATCTTACTGAAATTAATTCCACTCAGTTCATTTTCTATTTTTACCCAACTTTTCCCCTTATAGTTAAAAGTCCAATCATAAATTCTTGCTAAAATTACAGCTTTGTAATATCTCTTGACATCAGGTAGTCCCATCCCCCTTTCTCTTTAGTCCTACTTAGTGTTTCATATGATATTCTTGGTTTTTTATTCCTCCATATATATCTTCTTAGCATTCTTCTCATTATCTTAAAAAACGCCTCTGGGAGTTTGATTGGGATCATTTGAAATCTATAGAGTATTTTAGGTATAATTACCATTTTAATTAGGTTTATACGTCCTAACTAGAGATGAGCGAATTATTCAAAAATTCGATTCGGCTGATTCGCCGAATTTCAGGAAGAAATTCGATTCGATGCGAATTTATTCGCTACGAAGTTAACTTATAAAAAGGGTTTCTAGGCTTCAGAGAGCCTTTAAATTAGTGCAGAACACTGTACCTTTAATTTAAATGCCCTTGGAGATGAGGAAGGAGAAGGAGAAGGAGAAGGAGAAGGATGAGAAGAAGGAGAAGGAGAAGGATGAGAAGAAGGAGAAGGAGAAGGATGAGAAGAAGGAGAAGGATGAGAAGAAGGAGAAGGAGAAGGAGGAGAAAGAGAAGGAGAAGGAGAAGGATGAGAAGAAGGAGAAGGAGAAGGATGAGAAGATGGAGAAGGAGAAGGATGAGAAGAAGGAGAAGGATGAGAAGAAGGAGAAGGAGAAGGATGAGAAGAAGGAGAAGGATGAGAAGAAGGAGAAGGATGAGAAGAAGGAGAAGGAGAAGGAGAAGGATGAGAAGAAGGAGAAGGATGAGAAGATGGAGAAGGAGAAGGATGAGAAGAAGGAGAAAGAGAAGGATGAGAAGAAGGAGAAGGAGAAGGATGAGAAGAAGGAGAAGGAGAAGGATGAGAAGAAGGAGAAGGATGAGAAGAAGGAGAAGGATGAGAAGAAGGAGAAGGAGAAGGATGAGAAGAAGGAGAAGGATGAGAAGAAGGAGAAGGAGAAGGATGAGAAGAAGGAGAAGGAGAAGGATGAGAAGATGGAGAAGGAGAAGGATGAGAAGAAGGAGAAGGAGAAGGATGAGAAGAAGGAGAAGGAGAAGGATGAGAAGATGGAGAAGGAGAAGGATGAGAAGAAGGAGAAGGAGAAGGATGAGAAGAAGGAGAAGGAGAAGGATGAGAAGAAGGAGAAGGATGAGAAGAAGGATGAGAAGAAGGATGAGAAGAAGGAGAAGGATGAGAAGAAGGATGAGAAGAAGGAGAAGGATGAGAAGAAGGATGAGAAGAAGGAGAAGGATGAGAAGAAGGAGAAGGATGAGAAGAAGGATGAGAAGAAGGAGAAGGATGAGAAGAAGGAGAAGGATGAGAAGAAGGAGAAAGAGAAGGATGAGAAGAAGGAGAAGGATGAGAAGAAGGAGAAAGAGAAGGATGAGAAGAAGGAGAAGGATGAGAAGAAGGAGAAGGAGAAGGATGAGAAGAAGGAGAAGGAGAAGGATGAGAAGAAGGAGAAGGATGAGAAGAAGGAGAAGGAGAAGGATGAGAAGATGGAGAAGGAGAAGGATGAGAAGAAGGAGAAGGAGAAGGATGAGAAGAAGGAGAAGGAGAAGGATGAGAAGAAGGAGAAGGATGAGAAGAAGGAGAAGGAGAAGGATGAGAAGAAGGAGAAGGAGAAGGATGAGAAGAAGGAGAAGGATGAGAAGAAGGAGAAGGAGAAGGATGAGAAGAAGGAGAAGGATGAGAAGATGGAGAAGGAGAAGGATGAGAAGAAGGAGAAGGATGAGAAGAAGGAGAAGGATGAGAAGAAGGAGAAGGATGAGAAGAAGGATGAGAAGAAGGATGAGAAGAAGGAGAAGGATGAGAAGAAGGATGAGAAGAAGGAGAAGGATGAGAAGAAGAAGGATGAGAAGAAGGAGAAGGATGAGAAGAAGAAGAAGGATGAGAAGAAGGAGAAGGATGAGAAGAAGGAGAAGGATGAGAAGAAGGAGAAGGATGAGAAGAAGAAGAAGGATGAGAAGAAGAAGAAGGATGAGAAGAAGGAGAATTCCAAGCCGGCAAAAAGTGTATCTGCAGAGCTCCGCTATTTCTTAGGCTATTTCTGACAGTTCTGTGACATTCACTCCATACAGCGGTTGAAACATTGTATCTATTTGTTTCCATAAATGGGAAACAGGGAGCGCGCACAGGCAGTGAATGTGGAGGCCATTTATAAATAGCCACCCGCTCCTGCACTGCTTACATCCAGCCGTTTATGTACATGGGCCGGATGGGAAGTGGTTAAACGATGAAATTTAGCCCGTGCAATTCATTCTTTTCCGAACAGAAGGTCCTTAAAGGTTATAAGAAGCCCCATCATTTACCAGATACTAGAAGGCCAATTACAATTGATTTGTTAAAAAATATTTGTAAGGCCACTTCATACGTTTGATTTCAGAATTTGAAAAGGTGTTATTTTGGTGTCTGTTTATGAACCAGCAGTAATAGATCGCTGCTCAGTTCTCCGGCATTCTCAGAGAACACAGTTCTCCTGTGAATGCCGTTTATGAAGCATATGTAGATCAGTTCTCCAAACAAAGGGAGAACGGTCTACAAATGCTGGAAAACGGCTGATTTTACTATAATCTCGCGAGATTACAGTAAAAGATCAGTTTACTAAACAGAGGTAAATTATCTCTGCTTAGTTTGCGGTCCCTCCGATTCTCCAGCTCTGGGCTGGAGAATCTGGAGGGAGAACACAGATCTCCAGTGAAGGGCTGAACATGTTCTCCTGAGTGTTATAAACTGTGAATGACCAGAGAATAGTTGCGATCCTCTGAATCTCAGCTATTCTGTGTGTCATAAAAGGACACCTTTCTTTCGGTGGTATTTGTTCACCTGTGCGCTTTTTATTTTTTGCACTATAAACAAAAAAAGACCAAAAATAAAAAAACAATATTTTTTCTTTCGGCTATAAAAAATATATAGTAAACTCAAAGTTAGTCATAAATTTAGGCTAAAATGTATTCTGCTACATGTCTTTGGTAAAAAGTCCCAAAAAGTGTATATTGATTGCTTTGTGTGAAGTTATAGTATCTACAAACTATGGTATTAATACTGCAATTTACACCATTTTTTGCGGTAGTTTAACTGGCAATTGCGCGGTCATGCAATGCTGTACATTAATTAAATTTATGTACTTTTTTCACACAAATAGAGCTTTCTTTTGTTGAAATTTGATCACCTCTGTTTCTTTTTTGAGGTAAAAACAAAAATAAAATGATATTTTCTCATAAAAACCACCTCAAATTTCATCATAAATTTAGACCAAAAAGTATTTTGCTACATTATCTTTTGTAAAACAAATCTCAATAACTGCATACTAATTGGTTTGTGTGAAAGTTATAGCATCTACAAACTATGGTGTAGATAATGGAATTTACACAGATTTTACTTTCTGACTGCCTATCACATTTCCAGAAAGTAGACACCCCAAGCTATCTGCTGAGAGGCATGTTGAGTCCATGGAAGATTTTTTTCCCACAAGTTTTGGAAAATGACAAAAAAAATTTTTTTTTACACAAAGTTGTCACTTAAATGATATATCGCTCAGACAAGCTATTATTCTGGACTGCATGTGTACTTCATGCCTAATATGCAATACAAAGAGAAACAAAACCTGATGGGACTTTACTAATACATTAAGTGGACAACCTAATGTTATATATTAACCACTTGCCTACCGGGCACTTATACCCCCTTCTTTACCAGGCCAATTTTCAGCTTTCAGCGCTGTCGCACTTTGATTGACAATTGCGCGGTCATGCAAGATTGTACCCATATGAAATGTTTATCATTTTTTTCTCACAAATAGAGCTTTCTTTTGGTGGCATTTAATCGCCGCTGGGCGCTTTACTTTTTGCGCTATAAACAAAAAAAGTGCAAAAAATTTGAAAAAAAAAAGTTTTTTTGTTTCTTTTATAAAATTTTTCAAACAGGTAATTTTTCTCCTTCACTGATGTGCGTTGATGAGGCAGCACTGATGGGCACTGATAGGCGGCACTGATAGGCAGCACTGAAGGGCACTGATAGGCAGCACTGATAGGCAGCACTAATGAGGTGGCACGGATAGGCGGAACTGATAGACAGCACTAATGAGGTGTCACGGATAGGCGGCACTGATAGGCGGCACTGATAGGCAACACTGATGATGGGTACTGATAGCACTGATAGGTGGCACTGACTGGCATCACTGCTGGGCACTGACTGGCGGCAATGCTGGGCACTGACTGGCACAACCTCTGGGCACTGACTGGTGGTACTGACTGGCAGCACTGCTGGGCTGCACTGATGGGCACTGGTGGATGGCACAGGTGGGTGGCACTGGTTGGCACAGGTGGGTGGCACTGCTGGGCACGGGTAGGTGGCACTTCTGGGCGCAGGTGTGTGAGACTGCTCGGTGGTACAGGTGGGTGCACTGCTGGGTGGTACAGTTGGGTGCACTGCTGAGCACAGATGGGCGGAGCTAGTGGGTGGCACTGCTGGGCACCGATCATCAGGGCACTGATCATCAGTGCCCTGATGATCGGTGCCGATCACTGCTCTAACAACTGCCGGTTCTCGGCAATACTTTCCTCACGATCTGACAGCATGAGGAAAGTGCAACCGAGAACCGGCAATTGCATTTCCCGGTAATCAGCGTGTCATTGGACATGGCTGATCATGTTGTAAAAGGCCACAGTGATTGGCCTTTTACCACATCACGTGATCAGCTGTGTCCGTAGGACACAGCAATCACAGAGATCACTAGGGGGCCCCTGGGGGCGCGCAGGAGAGCGCGTTCTGGGAGGACGTCATATGACGCCCACCCAGAACTGGCTGGCCGCAGTGTAGCCATCATTCGGCTATCTGCGGTCGGCCAGTAGTTAAACATATTTATTAAAATGCATCTTCCAAACACATTGTATAAAAACAAAACTTGGCTAATAAGTCCAAGAAATAACAGCATAATGTTCTATGGCATCAATGTCCTCCAGAGGTCGACGCATTTTGCTTGTTAGCTGCGTCAGGACCTCAAGACCAGCTAAGGCATGGAAATCAAATGCCTTAGCTGGAAGATGTGTGCGTGTATATATATATATATATATATATATATATATACAGTTGCAAGAAAAAGTATGTGAACCCCTTGGGATTACGTGGAGTTTTGCATGAATTGGGCGTAAAATGTGCTCTGAACGTCATCTAAGTCACAACAATAGAAGAACACAGTCTGCTGAACATAATACTACACAAACATTAGACGTTGCCATGGTGTAATTGCACATAACATGTAAACATTCACAGTGCAGGGAGGAAAAAGTATGTGAACCTTTGGACTTAATAACTGGTTGACCCTCCTTTGGCAGCAATAACCTCAACCAAACGTTTCCTGTAGTTGCAGATCAGACCTGCACAACGATCTGTAGTAATTTTGGACCACTCCTCTTCACAAAGCTGTTTCAGTGTAGCAATATTGTTGGGATGTCTGGTGTGAATCGCTCTCTTAAGGTCATGCCACAGCATTTCAATCGGGTTGAGGTCAGGACTCTGACTGGGCCACTCCAGAAGGCGTATTCTGTGCTGTTGCAGCCATTGTTTTGTTGAATTACTTGTATGCTTTGGGTCATTGTCCTGTTGCATCACCCATCCTCTGCGGAGCTTCAGTTGGCAGACAGATGGTCGTACGTTTTCCTGCAAAATGTCTTGATAAACTCTGGAATTCATTTTCCCATCAATGACAACAATCTGTCCAGGGCCTGAGGCAGCAAAGCAGCCCCAAACCATGATGCTCCCTCCACCATGTTTTACAGTGGGGATGAGGTTTTGATGTTGGTGTGCTGTGCCTTTTTTTCTCCACACATAGTGTTGTGTGTTCTTCCCAAACAACTCAATCTTGGTTTCATCTGTCCACAGTATATTTTGCCAGTAGTGCTGTGGAACATCCAGGTGCTCTTTTGCAAACTTCAAACGTGCTGCAATCTTCTTTTTGGACAGCAATGGCTTCCTCCGTGGTGTCCTCCCATGTACTCCATTCTTGTTTAATGTTTTCCTTATTGTAGATGTGTCAACAAAAATGTTAGCATGTGCCAGAGATTTCTGTAGGTCTTTAGCTGACACTCTGGGATTCTTCTTTACCTCATGCAGCATTCTGCGCTGCGCTCTTGCAGTCATTTTTACAGGACGACCACGCCTAGGGAGAGTAGCAACAGTGCTAAACTTTCTCCATTTGTAGACATTCTGTCTTACCGTGGACACATGAACATCAAGGCTTTTGGAGATACTTTTGTAACCCTTTCCAGCTTCATGCAAGTCAACAATTCTTGATTGTAGGTCTTCTGAGAGCTCTTTTCTGCGAGGCATTGGTTCACATAAGACAGTGCTTCTTGAACCAGTAAACCCAAAACAGGTGTGTGTTTTTTAAGGGCAGGACAGCTGTCAGCAACACATCCAATATCATCACACTGATTGGAGTCAAGGTTGGCTCACTCCTGGCTCCAATTAGCTCTGGGAGAAGTCATTAAGCTAGGGCCTCACATACTTTTTCCTCCCTGCACTGTGAATGTTTACATGTTATGTGCAATTAAACCATGGCAACATCTAATGTTTATGTAGTATTATGTTCAGCAGACTGTGTTCTTCTATTGTTGTGACTTAGATGACGTTCAGAGCACATTTTATGCCCAATTCATGCAAAACTCCACGTAATCCCAAGGGGTTCACATACTTTTTCTTGCAACTGTATATACCATTAATCATACAAATACAGTGTCACAAAAGCATCATAAACCCTACAAAAACCATTCTCCGCAGACTCACATGGCAACATAAATGGTGATGTGGGGTGTCACGGTATAGGGACCCCTGCCAATTATTGATTTAGTTTAGTCTCCTTATTAATTCTCTGTCCCTCAGATTCAATCCCTGTATGTCCTCCGTGTCACTCTGCCAAATGGCCAAATTCAATTACCGTGGCTTCCCCCCCTCCCGGACAGCTGGCTGCATGTCCTCAACTTGCCCTAAATAATTCCCTGCATCAGTCCCTCTGATGTCCCCGGGGGGTCCAGTGTCATCCTGGCCCCTCACTGTGTCCCCTGTCTCCAGCCCAATTACTCCCTGTGGTCCAGTGAGCCCCCTCCACCTCTCATCCTGCCGCCCTGGGATGAGAGGTGCGGCTTTCACCACCCCTGACACTATCTTCTCCTTCCCCGGACAGGGCCGGAGAGGAGAAGGTGGTGAGGTTCACACCTCTCCACGAAGAGGTGCGAACCTCCTGCAGGGATGTTCCAGGCTACGGCGTCTCGCTGACGCCACCTCAGCCCTGTCATCCGCAGCGCAGGCACGGGAAGTTCCCACGCTTGCGGATGTCCCTGGACAAAGGCCACGCTCACAAGAGGTGCGGCCCCTGTCCAGGGGGCGTTCCTCTTTGCCGGGCAACTCCGGTCATTTTTCACAACTGCGCAGCCACTATAGGAGCCCAGCTGCGGCGGGACCTTTGTGGCCAGAGTCTGCAGACCCCCCAGCCAAACGGGGAACCACACCCAAGCCTGCTTAAGACCAGCGCAGGGGAGAGATTGCCTGCTAGCTGCCCGAGACCCCCAGTCCAGGGGAGGGATTGCCTGCCAGCTGTCAGAGACCCCAGCCAAGGGGAGAGATTGCCTGCTAGCTGCCTGAGACCCCAGTCCAGGGGAGAGATTGTGAGATTGCCTGCCAGCTGCCTGAGACCCTCAGTCCAGGGGAGAGATTATGAGATTGCCTGTCAGCTGCCCGAGACCCTCAGTCCAGGGGACAGATTACCTGCTAGCTGCCCGAGACCCCCAGTACAGGGGAGAGATTGCCTGCCAGCTGCCTGAGGACTCAGCCCAAAAGGGGAGACACCCGCATGATCTGGACTCCAACAGGTACATGTGTTCCACTTTCTATCCCTGGGAGACCAGTCACCCTGTCAGATCCGTGAGTATATGCACTCTCCCTGTTTTACCTGAACTGTTACTGTACTGACCCCCCACCCCCCCTGTTGGATTACAGTTGCTACAGAGACTCTTCCTTGGCTCTCGGTGTTGGACTATAAGTGTGTTGGCCCCTCCTTGCTACCCTTTACTGGCGAATTCACCCTCCCTGCAAATCCCTCTATTGAGTGACTGTCATCTGTTTGTCTTAATAAAGCTATGTGCATTTGCCATCTACTATGTGTGTGCTGTCCTGCCTACCCTCCGTCACAAGAGGAAACAACACCCACACAGAGGGTCAAAACATGGTCTTGAGTGAGTGTCCATATACACAGCCCACCCCCTCATCCCCAATCGAAAGGAGCCCTGCAGAAAGAACAAAAAAAATAGTCACACTACATAGAGAAAAAGGGTAGGAAATGAGGAAGAAGGAAAAGAGGGGGGGATAATGAATCTCAAGCATAACCAGCAGCAGGTCACTCAGTGACTCAAGAGAAAAGTAGCGGATGTATTCGTATGTGGATATTATCCATATGCAGTACATTCCATTTAATGCGTTCCAAGAAGTAATCTAGATATAACAATATATATGAGTCAATATGGAACTATCCATATTCTAAAAAATCATAGCATTATTCGGCAAACCATTCCCAAACCCCTACCTGGTAATCCCATCCAAAGGAAAGGTGTAAGGAGAATACAAGACCAGATAATTATTGTAATAGCCATGCTTAGTAATCCCCCCAATGACTACTCCATCCATAAAATCAAATCAACCACCATATATCATACCTCTAAGTCACTATATCGCGTCAACCGCCCACTGTGTGGGCCTCCCCAATGGCTCCAAAAGCGGCATGTGGCTGGGCACTTAAATAGCATCATCAATCAAGGACAGCATCTCCGGCCAGGTAAACCTAAGGGCAGAAGTGAACCACGTGTCCAAGCAGTAGTCGCGCAACACGCATGCGCCCACACAGCAATTCCACCATAACAAGCCAGTGGATGGAAGTGCAACCTCTCCATTATGAAAGCGCCCTCCTCAATACAACACGCATCCCCGCCGTCTAATACCTATAACAAACAGCAATAAACAGCACCAAAACAGTGGCAAACAGTGGAAAAATTGACATAATGTGCCCAGAGAGAGAAGCTTTAATCATTCCCTGTACCTGTGTAAGTGTAAACACAGGTACAGGAAGATCCCTGATAGGACAGGGATTGATCATCCGATTTAGACCTAAATCAGATGATTGATCCCTTGGGCATCAAATCACGGCAGATGCAGGTGGGCGGGGGCACGCGCCTGCAAACAATGTGGGAGCGTGGATCAAGTATATACTGAGCTATTTGATTGTTTTTTGATAAAAGAAGTATAAACTTGATTATTAATTCATTATTTATAATATTTGTTATTATTTATTTATTTAAACCAATAAAGTGCCGCGGCCAAACATTTGCCATTAAAGATTCCGTGTGTGTAGTTATTTAAATGGTTAGATATTTGGTATTCGGGAGAGGGAGAAAAGGTGTGGCCTGCATTCCCATGTATTAAGAAGGCTCAATCCTTTGGGCCCGATAACATGATTATGCGGCTGCCCCTCCCTCTTTTAATTAAAAAAAAAAGTATATATATATAATTGCTGTGCCTTTAAATTTGAAGAGAGTTTGGACAGGAAAAACAAGTAGCATGTGTCCTCGTAGAAAATTTCAGAAGGTCACATGACTAGTTGGAAGGTTCCAGAACAGTGGGGCTTATTATAAAAAGGAGCTCCACCGGCGGGAATTTGCCAGCTGGTCAGTGTCAGTGCAACAAGCTCCCCAACCCAACTCCCCTTTCTGTCGCAAGGCATGTTATGTGGTATTGCCACTGTGCAACACTTGTTATTCTTGTTCTGGGGTCCTCAATGTTTAATTATGAATCCCAGCTCTACTAGTTCAAATCTATGGTGGAATCTGTGAGTTGCACAGACCCTACAAGTGTCTGGGGATGTAATGCATTCTTAGTTGCCTGGTCTGCTTCCCATAATACCACCAAGAAAGCTCAATTCGTGGGAAAAAAAGGTTGTAAATTTCATTTGGGTGCAGTGTTGCATGATCACGCAATTGTCAGGTAAAGTAGCGCAGTGCCGTAACGCAAACCGCTTCTTTAACCACTTCCTAACCGCCCTATAGCAGAAATACTGCTACAGGGCGGCACGGGTGCGTAAAATCACGTATATATATGTGATTCGCGCTCCCGTGGTTTTCACGCCCCTCCCAGATAGCGTCAGATTGCCCATCATTACACCAGTAATCACATTAAACCCCTTGATTGCCAGGAACATGCTCATACACAATAACCCCCCCCCCAATGACCCCTTCTTGGAAATTAGACACCCCAAACTTTTTGCTGAGAGGCATTTTGAGTAAATAGAAGAATTAATTATTTTACTACAAGTTTTTGGAAAATTACAAAAAAAGATATATACATGTGGAATTTATGTGGTATATGTGAACTTATTCTCCAAAATACATTCTGCTACTTCTCCCGAGTATGGGGGTACCACATGTGAGAGACTTTTTGGCAGTCTAGCCAAGTACAGGACTCCAAAATCCAGTAAGCACCTTCAGGCTTTTAAAGGGCTTTATTTCCTCATTGCACTTCCTGACTACCTATCACAGCTTCGGAGGCCCTGAAATGCTAGGATAGCACCAAACCCCCCAAATGACCCCTTTTTGGGAATCAGACACCCCAAGGAATTTTATAAGAAGCATGGTGAGTATTTTTCAGATCTCGTTTCTTGCCACACGTTTTTGGAAAATGAAGAAAGAAAACAAAAACATATTTTTTCTTTTCTTTTTTTATATTTCAAAACCTTGTGAGAAAAAATAAGATCTGCTAAATAATCAGCATGCCTCTTTTTAAATTCCTTGGGGTGGCCACTTTCCAAAAAGGAGTCATTTGGGGGGGTTTGGTGCTATCCTGGCATTTCAGGCCTTCCAAAACTGTGATAGGTAGCGAGGAAGTGAAATGAGGAAGTTACGCACCTTCAGGCTTTCAAAGTGGTCATTGGATTTCGGGCTTCTGTGTGTGGCTAGGCTCCCAAAAAGTCTCACACATGTGGTATCCCCATACTCGGTAGAAGTAGCATAATGTAGTTTGAGCTGTAATTCCACATATACCCATGGCTTGTGTGAGCAATACATAATTTAAATGATAACTTTGTGTAAGAAAAAAAACGTTTTTGTCATTTTCCAAGACCTTGGGGGAAAAAAATAAGTCTTCCATGGACTCAACATGCCTCTCAGCAGATAGCTTAGGGTGTCTACTTTCTGAAAAGGGGTCATTTGGGGGTGTTTGTACTGTCCTGGTATTTTAGCACCTCAAGAAATGTGATAGGCAGTCAGAAAGTAAAAGCTGTGTAAATTCCATTATCTATACCATAGTTGAAGATGCTGTAACTTTCACACAAACCAATCAATATATACTTGGCCCTCAGTTTCTAGTGATCCATATCTGACCACTCTTGCTTTCTTGGATGGTGCATTCTGCCAGGACCTGGATCCATGTCTCTCATCTTGCATGTCATCTATTTTACATACTGCTCGCTCTGACATATGTTTTTGTAAGTATGATTTTTGGTTATGAAATAAAAAATTACATTGACCATTTGTTAATTTTCTGGAATATTTACTTATTATTGTTTACTATTATTATTTACTTATTATTGTTTAACCATTAGCCGCCCGGCCAATGGCCGTTTGGCGGCTTGAAAAGCGCTGCAGCTTTCCGGGTGCACGCCATTTGGCGTGCTCCCGCACATGCGCGGTTTGCGCGGTTGCAGAGCACCTCGGACACGGCCGATGACAGATCCGAGTACCGGCTCCCGTTGCCGGTACCAGGTGACCTGCTGTGACCAATCACAGCAGGTCACATGACAGTTGTATACAATGGATGGCTTCATTCATGATGCCATCCATTGTATACTAGTGCCTAGCTGTGAATGGTCACAGCTAATCACATGCACATGTCATGTGATTAGCTGTGACCAAATCACAGCTAAGCACAAAAAAAAAAAAAAAAAAAAGCTGAATGAATCGATTTCATTCAGGTAAATGCTTGCTTATAGCAAAGTAATTCTTTGCTATAAGCAAATTGTGTAAAAAAAAAAAAAAAAAAAAATACTGATCACTTCCCCAAAGTAGTACAGTGTTACTATGGTAACATTGTACTATTTTGGTCATAGTAAAATATGAAAAAAAATCTTAAAAAAAAATAAAAAAAAATGTAATAAAAAATTAAATATAATAAAAAAATTTAAAAAAATTAAAAAAATATATATATATATTTTTTTTTTCATACTGTCACCAGTCAGTGTCGCTGTTCACCGCCATGCCAGTTATATGATGACGCTGTACTGCACTGGTGACAGTATGTAAAAAAAAAAATAGTGAAAATAATTTTTTTAATTTTTTCATTTTCCGAAAAATTATGACAAAAAAATACAACTTCAAAAAACTCGCCATGCCTCTTATGAAGTACGTCGGACTGTCTACTCTGCAAAAAGGGGTCATTTGGGGGATATCTGTACTGTTCTGACATTCTTGGACCTCAAGATATTAGATTGGCTGTCAGTACTTCAGGATTGATCAATATTCAGATCTATACCATAGTTTGTGAACTCTATAACTTTCCTACAAACTAAAAAATACATCCTAATTTGGGTTATTTTCACCAAAGACATGTAGCAGAATACATCTCGGCCTAAATTTATGAAGAACAATTATTTATTTGTAAACTTTTATAACAGAAACAAAGAAAAATGTGGTTTTTTTTCAAAATTTTTGGTCTTTTTTTGTTAATTTAGCAAAAAATAAAAAGCCCAGCGGTGATTAAATACCACCAAAAGAAAGCTCTAGTTGTGTGAAGAAAATGATCAAATTTTAGTTTGGGTACAGTGTTGTATGACCGCGCAATTGTCATTCAAAGTGTGAGAGCGCTGAAACCTGAAAACTGGCCTGGGCAGGAAGGTGTAAAATTGCACGGTATTGAAACGGTTAAGGAGTTCTAAAATGTGGGATGATCAAAACGCGTCGGGGTAATTTTCACTTTCTATCCGTATGGTCTTTGACTTTGTGTTAAGAGTCTTTTTGTAAGAACACTATCGGAGCGATGTTTTCCTTTAGAATGTATGTATTTTATACAAAAAATGTGTATGTAATAAAGCTGATAATTCTTTAACCATAATGTTTCTTTAGAATATACCGTATTTTCCGGCATATAAGACGACTTTTCAACCCCTGAAAATCTTCTGAAAAGTCGGGGGTCGTCTTATACGCCGGTGCGAGCCGGTGTCAGGGCAGCACTTTTTCGAGGGGCGGCGCGGCGCCGCCCCACCTCCTCCACCAAGGGACACTAAGTACAGGGGTGGACAGAGGGGCTGCTGTACCTTACCTGGCTCCGGTCCCACGACGATCCGGTCCAGGAAGCGCGGCTGCTCCTTTCAGTTCGGCCGCTCGATGGTCACGCGGCCGCTCGGCTCCGCCTCCTCACCGGTGATTGGGCGCCAGCACTGGAAAGGCACACAGGCGACCAATCACCGGCGAGGAGGCGGAGCCGAGCGGCCCCGCGAAAATCGAGTGGCCGCACTGGAAGAAGGAGCAGCCGCTCTTCTCCCCCACTGACACTAACGATGGGGCACTATTCCTCCTCCACACTGACACCAACGATGAGGCACTGTTCCTCCCCCACTGACACCAACGATGAGGCACTGTTCCTCCCCCACTGACACCAACGATGAGGCACTGTTCCTCCCCCACTGACACCAACGATGAGGCACTGTTCCTCCCCCACTGACACCAACGATTAGGCACTGTTCCTCCCCCACTGACACCAACGATGAGGCACTGTTCCTCCCCCTTTGACACCAACGATTAGACGCAATTCCTCCCACTGATACCAATGATGGGGCGCTATTCTCCCCACTGATACCAATGATGGGCGCAATTCCTCCCACTGATACCAATGATGGGGCGCTATTCCTCCCACTGACACCAATGATGGGGCGCAATTCCTGCCACTGATACCAATGATGGGGCACTATTCCTCCCACTGACACCAATGATGGGGTGCTATTCCTCCCACTGATACCAATGATGGGGCACTATTCCTCCCACTGATACCAATGATGGGCCGCTATTCCTCCCACTGACACCAATGATGGAGCACTATTCCTCCCACTGACACCAATGATGGGACACTATTCCTCCCACTGACACCAATGATGGGGCACTATTCCTCCCACTGACACCAATGATGGGGCACTATTCCTCCCACTGACTAATGATGGGGCAATATTCCTCACACACTGACACTAATGATGGGGCACCATCATTGGTGTCAGTGGGAGGAATAGTGTCCCATCATTGGTATCAGTGGGAGGAATAGTGCCCCATCATTGGTGTCAGTGGATGAAATAGTGCCCCATCATTGGTGTCAGTGGGAGGAGTAGTGCCTCATCATTGGTGTCAGTGGGAGGAATAGCACCCCATCATTGGAATACCATACTGAAATACCATACCATATTGAAATCAAATCTGATGTTTTTTCATTTTTATTTGGTGTGCGTTGGAAGAGGGGTAGTCTTATACGGCGAGTATAGCTCAAACCCTATATTTTAACAGGAAAAGTAGGGGGTCGTCTTATACGCCCAGTCGTCTTATACGCCGGAAAATACGGTATGTATAATTGTTCAATGCTGCAATAAAGTCCCACTGGGGGGTCTTCTGGTACATCAATATTATACACTTATTGGGATTTTTTTTACCAAAAACATGTAGCAGAATTCAAATTTAAGACAAAATTTGAGTTTTTTATATATTTTTTACAGAAATTAGAAATTATCATTTTTTTTCAAAATTTTCAGTCTTTTTTTTGTTTATAGTGCCAAAAATAAAAAGCACACAGGTGATCAAATACCACCAAAAGAAAGCTCTATTTGTGTGAAAAAAAAGGATGTAAATTTCATTTATGTACCACATTGCATGACCAATCACAGCAGGTCACATGACAGTTGTATACAATGGATGGCTTCCTTTCATGCTATCCATTGTATACAAGTGTGTCTAGCTATGAATGGTCACAGAGATCACATGCACAAGCTGGGCCAATCACAGCCCAGCTGTGTCATGTGATTAGCCGTGGCCAAATCACAGCTAAGCACAAAAAAAAACCCTGAATGAATCGATGTCATTCAGGTAAATGCTTGCTTATAGCAAAGTAATTCTTTGCTATAAGCAAATTGTGTATAAAAAAAAAAAATACTGATCACTTCCCCAAAGTAGTACAATGTTATTATGGTAACATTATACTACTTTGGTCATAGTGAAATATGAAACAAAAATCTTAAAAAAGAGAACAAAATGTAATAAAAAATTAAAACTAATAATAAAAAAAAAAATTATCAATTTTTTTCATACTGTCACTAATCAGTGCCCCTGATTACCGCCATGCCAGTTATATGATGATGTTGTACTGCACTGGTGACTGTATGTAAAAAAAAAAATAGTGAAAATAATTTTTTACATATTTTTCACTTTCCAAAAAATTATGACAAAAAATAATTACAACTTCAAAAGCTCGCCAATGCCTGTTATGAAATATATCGGACTGTCTACTTTGCAAAAAGTGGTCATTTTGGGGATATCTGTACTGTTCTGACATTCTTGGACCTCAAGAAATTAGATTGGCCGTCAGTACTTCAGGATTGATCAATTTCAAGATATATCCCATAGTTTGTGAACTCTGTGAAATTTCTACAAACTAAATAATACATCCTAATTTGGGTTATTTTCACCAAAGACTTGTAGTAGAATACATCTTGGCCTAAATTTATGAAGAACAATTATTTATTTGCAAACTTTTATAACAGAAACAAAGAAAAACGTGTTTTTTTTTCAAAATTTTCTGTCTTTTTTTGTTAATTTAGCAAAAAATAAAAACCCCAGTGTTGATTAAATGCCACCAAAAGAAAGCTCTAGTTGTGTGAAGAAAATGATAAAATTTTAGTTTGCGTACAGTGTTGTATGACCGCGCAATTGTTATTCAAAGTGTAAAAGCGCTGAAACCTGAATAATGGCCTGGGCAGGAAGGGGGTAAAAGTGCCCTGTATGGAAGCGTTTAAACTAGTGCAGCTCTGTATAGCAAAAAATGGCATAAATTGCAGTATATATACCATAGTTTGTAGACACTATAACTTTCATACAAAGCAATCAAAATACACTTATTGGGATTTTTTTTAACAAAAACATGTAGCAGAATACATTTTGGCCTAAATTTACGACTAACTTTGAGTTTACTATATATTTTTTATAGCCGAAAGTAAAAAATATTGTTTTTCATCAAAATTTGCAGTCTTTTTTTGCTTATAGTGCGAAAAATAAAAAGCACACAGGTGATCAAATACCACCGAAAGAAAGCTTTATTTGTGTGAAAAAAAGGATGTAAATTTCGTTTGGGTACAGCATTTCATGACTACACAATTATTAGTTTAAATAGTGCAGCGTTAAATAGCAAAAAGAGGCCTGGTCATGAAGGGGGGTAAATCCTCAGGAGGGCACGTGGTTAATAAAATTGTTACCATCATATCAGAAATGATTACTTAAGTGGTAATCTCAATATCACATCCTAATTTCAATTTCACAGACACATGTCCCTCCATAAAGGAGGGCGCTTCACCTCATTTCCCTTTTTTATTTAAATGCACTGCTTCCACTATCAAAGGATATTTAATTTGTGTTATTTTATACTATATGCACTTTTAAATTTAACCTTCATTTTACCATGTTTGCAAAATAGATTCAAAATAATTGTAAGCACATTGTTCATCAGATTAATTAAGCCAGCACATAATGTTATTATTTTTTTTTCCAGTAGTCATATCACAGGTGTCCTTAGTGTTCTGTCTCATCCCAGCATATTCTTCTCATTGGAAAGAAAAGGGAGAGAAAACATCTACACAGAGCTACAGGATACACAAAGAATGTAGGACAGAAAGGTCCAGCACACCCCTTCACACACATATATGATTATCTCTCTAAAATTGCTTACACTTTTCCCATTTTTTACACAACACATGCATATCATTCTGTCACTTTCTTTTAACACTCTTCAAAATTTCCCTGCTTAAGTTAGTTTTACCTCTCTTTTAACTCTGTTTTCCTTATTTTGTTCTCTGATATCCTTTCATCCTATGTACTGTAATCCCGTACTCAACTTACTCCAGCTTCTATGATCAGACGGGGAAGCCATAGTGCTCAACCTTCTTACTTCTCTGACCACATATAAAGTATTCTGTTTGGACCAGGGCCAAGAATTATATTATTTCTATACAATTTGACTCTCATCTCTCTGTTTTGACTTTTACTAATGGTTTAGAATTTACAGTTGGGGTGCCTTACTGTAAATTAATTCCACAATAAAATTTACCCTTATGTCTAATGTTACATTGTTTGTCACCCTTCATCCATCCTGCTCAAATAGATAGCTGTTCCTCTAGCTGTTTAATCTGCATGATTCTTGAAACCCTGTTACCCATTGTGGATCCCTGTCTTTAACCATAAAACTAGGCTAGGGGATCAGTATAGGCAGAATTGCACCTTTGGTTCATATATTCTCTAGCGCTCCTTTTGTGCTGGGCATTTTCTGGGGGTACCCTCTTACCTTTCATTCAGTTACTTTAATTGAATGCCCATAATGACTGGCCAGTTTTTTCTCTTCTCTTCTTATGCCTATACCCTCTTGCATCAAGATCTATTACAGCAGATGTGTGCTTCATATAACCTGTTAACCAGCACTATTCTTCCTTTTCTTATCTATAACACTCCAATAGACTGTAGATAGTGACAACACAGTGGGGTTTACAATACACAATATACAATATTTTGACTTTTTGCTATTAAACATGTCACTGGAGGTGAGGACGCCAAGGCACAGTCCACCTCCTTTTCATAGGGGAGCTCTGTCTGACAGGGGAATGGAGTATGAGGAAAGTAAAACTGTTTCTCCTCTCCCCTAGACAAAACAAGCTTTTAACCCTTAATCAAATTTTGGCATAAATTTAGGCAAAAATGTATTCTGCTACACAGGGGCGGACTGACAACTTATGGGACCCCCCCGGGCAATAGGGGATCATTGGGCCCCTGTGTCCTTGCCCAAACTCAAAAAAGCCTATGAAAAAGGTACCAGGGGCATCTCATGGGGCCCCCTACTGACCCCGGGCCCTCGAGCAGTGCCTGAGTTTCCAAATGGTAAGTCCGCCCCTGATGCTACATGTCTTTGCCAAAAAAAAAATCCCAATACATGTAAATTAATTGGTTAACGTGAAAGTTATAGCGTCTACAAATGAAGGTATATAAACTGGAATTTTTATTTCTATTTTTTTTATACTAGTAATAGCAGCAATCAGCTTATCAGACTTATTGCGGGACTGCATTGGGCATTCTGACACTGGGTGGGAACTAACTAACTGCCACTGACATCCCCAGTGACACTAATACAGTGATCAGTGCTAATAAAAAGCATTGACTGTGTACTAATGGCACTGGACTGGAAGGGGTTAATTTTTGGGTGATCAAAGGGTTAACTGTGTGCTGTGTTTGTTTTACTATGTGTACTGTGTGCTGTTTTACCTTGGAGACATTCTGTTTTGTATATTTCTGCTATGCAGAGAAATACAAAACAGCATGTCCTTGCTGGCAGGAGAGAGACTTGTGTCGTTTACACACAGGTCTCTCCCGTCAGCTTTGCACGGCGATCGCCAGGTGCCAGCTGGGAATCTCCAGCCAGGAACTGGTAATTGATATGCCTAGCGGTGCGAGTAGGGCGGCGCGTGCTCCCTACCTGGAAATGCAAATCATGTATATATACTACTGGACTGAAGAGTGGCTATGGAGCCACGTACTGCCATGCACTGTCAATTTACAGCCAGGCAGACATGATGGGGAACTATTCTCTTAGTTCCCCATCAGGTTCTTTCCACCCAGTGGCAAGTCATTTCCCAGATATGGGCACTGCCATATTTGATTACTGACATCACCAGTATCTCTGGCCCCTTTTTTTACATCAAGCTTAGAGAATCTACTGACTGACAGCTAAATGGGCCTGCTGATACTGTGGTGATGATGGTGCTACTGTGAGGGAAGCTGCCATATACAGTATATGACAACTTCCCAGCACAGACATGACCCACTCTAAGTACTAGTGTGTCTCTGTATGCAAACTCAGAGCTGGTCTTAATTACTGCCAATAACACATTCTTAAAGTGGTGGTTCTTTAAGAATGTGTTATTGCCTTAACAGGCTCTTAAAGTGGAGGTAGTAAGAACTATTTGTCCTCTGTCCTCTGCTGGTAATATCATTGAAACTGCCATAAATGCTTGTCTGAATTAGATGCAGGTAGTTCCAAAGTACTCTATGGCCAGAAACGTGCTGTTAAGGCTTTATCAAATTTCCCCCAAGGTGTCATAAATTCTGTCCATGCATTTAATCCTTCTTGTAGTGTATTAAACTTAAAATATATATAGACTTGGCGATGTGGCGAGTCCCATAAGTGCAGTGCAAGCTGGTGCGGTGGCGAACACAAGTATTGTCCCGCAACCACCAAGAATTCTCACACAGGCCCGTAGAGCCCCTAGTATCCTTCAGGATGTGCTTGCAAATCCCGATTGGAAGCCCACAAATTTTGCAGCACCCATACTTCCCCTATTCACTGCCCAACCCGGAATTCAGGTGTAAATAGCAAATTTAACTACTTCGCTTGATTTTTTGGAGCTGTTTTTCATGGAAGATCTGTATGCATTGATTGTGGATCAAAGCATTTTGTATGCACAACAATGTATTGCCGCCAACCCAAATTTAAACCTTGCCAGACCATTCACATGGATTTCGAATTTATATTTTTTTGGGCCTAACCCTCAACATGGACATTACTAAAAACAATGAATTGTGGTTGTATTGGTCCACAGACCCGATTCATCATATGCCCCTGTTCTCGGCTGCTATGGCCAGGCATAGATATGAGAGTATAATGTGTTTTATGCATTTCAATGACAATACACACTGTCATCCCCGAGGTGACCCTGAATTTGACCGGCGCAACAAAATTCAGCCCCTAGTAAATCACCTTAACCAAAAATTTGCAGACGTCTATACTCCCCAGCAAAAAATCTGCGTTGATGAGTCCCTCATTAATTTTTCTGGCCGCCTTGCATTCAAACAATTTCTCCCCAGAAAGCGTGCCAGATATGGGGTCAAGATGTAGAAGACCTGTGAGAGGGCAACAGGCTATACTTATAAGTTTTGGATTTACAAGGGAAAATATAGTCACATGGAGCCCCCCCGGATGCCTAGACTACATAGGGAGTAGTGGCAAGACAGCTTGGGACTTGGTGTCATCCTTTTTCCATATGAGGTACCACTTAGATGTGGACAATTTTTATTCAAACGTGCCACTATTTAGACATTTGTACAATCTTAGAACTGGCACATGTGGCAAAGTGTGACCTAATGTGTGCCCACCATTAGAAGTGGGTGGATGAAGGGCGGTATATTCTAATGGTGGGCATACCACACTTTTTTTTTTTGGCAGAGATTTTGTCTCTTTTTTCCATTCAGCCCACAGGCTGCATACAAAAAAAAAAAACATAGCATATATACCCAACAAGGACCAGCGACGTACTGGTACATCACTGGACTTTGAATGGTTATACCAGGATGATGCCTACAGCTGCAGGCATCATCCTGGTATCATTTGTTTTCATCTGGCGATCGGCTTTCATGTAAAATCAATCCTAGTGGCTAATTAGCTGCAGGATTGCTTTTACAAGCAGTGGGATACAATGTTCCCTCTCCCCCGCTGCCTTCCACGGCCTTCTCGGGCAGTCCCGTGCCATCGGGGGAACCTGAGAATGCAGCCAGTGTTTCTGGCAGCTGACCATAGAGCTAATTGGAGACCAGAATGGTGCTAATAGTCTCTATAGTCTAGTCTATAGTCTATAGTCTAAGAAATCAGAATCTACGAGCATTTCATCACTTCAGTTTCGCAGGATATCAACAGCACCATTTGTAAATGGGGAAAGCATCCCAGATTTCTGAAAAAAGAATATATGACAATGCCCATTGAAGTTATAGGGATATTTGCATTCCATGTGATAGCATTAAAAGTGATTAAAAAAAAAAAAAATTAAAGGGACAATGTAAAAATAATTAAATAATTAAAAAAATCAAAATAAGTTAAAAAAAAAAAAGTACCCTCCCCCCCGCACACGCGCGCACCTGCGTTCGTGAGCCTTGACCCTGTGTCAGTATGGAAACAGCAGTTGCGCAATGCATGTGAGGTATCGCCACGAACGTCAGATCAAGGGCAGTAATTCTAACACTAGACCTCCTCTGTAAATCTAAAATGGTAGCTTGTAAAGGCATTTCCTATGGATATTAAAAATGTATGCAGTTTGTCGCCATTGCACGGGGCATGCACAGTTTTAAAGCATGTCATGTTTGGTATCTATTTACTCAGCATACCATCATCTTTTATATTGTACCAAATAATTGGCCAATATATTGTGTTTTTGTGCATTGAAAGTAAAAAAATATATTTTTATAAAACAAAATTGCGTTTGAAAAATCGCTGCGTGACTACTATGTGACATAAAAAATTGCAGCACCCACAATTTTATTCACTAGGGTGTTTTCTTTAAAAAAATATATAATGTTTGGGGTTTAAATTAATTTCCTAGCAAAAAATACTGATTATTTTCATGCAAACAAAAAGTGTCAGAAAAGGCTTGGTCTTCAGGTGGTTAGAAGAGTGACTGATGTGTGGCATAGGCTTCTAATGCTGGGCATAAAATGCCCCCACCCCCCAAAACAACCCCTTTTTGGAAAGTAGACACCCCAAACTATTTGCTGAGAGGCATGTTGAATCAATAGAAGAATTTATTTTTTTACCACAAGTTTTTGGAAAATGACAAACAAAAACATTTTTGTTTTTTACACATTGTCACTTAACCACTTGAGCTCCACAGGATTTACCCCCCTTAATGACCAGGCCTCTTTTTGCTACTTGGCGCTGCACTAATTCAACTGATAATTGTGCGGTCATGCAATGCTGCACCTAAACGAAATTTACGTCCTTTTTTTCACACAAATAGAGCTTTCTTTTGGTAGTATTTGATCACCTGTGCGCTTTTTATTTTTTACGCTATAAACAAAAAAAGACCAAATATTTTGAAGAAAAACAACATTTTTTACTTTCAGCTATAAAAAATATATAGTATACTCAAAGTAAGTTATAAATTTAGGCCAAAATATATTCTGCTACATGTTTTTGGTAAAAAAAATCCCAATAAGTGTATATTGATTGCTTTGTGTGAAAGTTATAGCGTCTACAAACAATGGTATAGATACTGCAATTTACGACATTTTTTTGCTATACAGCGCTGCGCTAGTTTAACGGACAATTGCGCGGTCATGCAATATTGTACATAAATGAAATTTATGTCATTTTTTTAACACAAATAGAGCATTCTTTTGGTGGTATTTGATCACCTGTGCACTTTTTATTTTTGGCGCTATAACCAGAAAATATTTTGAAGAAAAAAATTTTTTTTGAAAAAAACAATATTTTCTCATTTTGATCATAAAAAATATCTAAAAAAACTAAAATTTCGTCAGAAAATTAGGCCAAAATGTATTCTGCTACATGTTTTTGGTTAAAAAAAATCCCAATAAGTGTATATTGATTGCTTTTTGTGAAAGTTATAGCGTCTGCAAACTATGGTATAGATAATGGAATTTACACAGCTTTTACTTTCTGACTGCCCATCACATTTCTTGAGGTGCTAAAATACCAGAATAGTACAAACACCCTCAAATGACCCCTTTTCAGAAATTAGACACCCTAAGCTATCTGCTGAGAGGCATATTGAGTCCATGGAAGATTTATTTTTTTCCACAAGTTTCTGGAAAATGACAAAAACTTTTTTTCCTTTTTTTTTTTACACGAAGTTGTCATTTAAATGATTTCTTTCTTGCACAAGCCATGGGTATATGTGGAATTACACCCCAAAATACATTCTGCTACTTCTACTGAGTATGGGGATACCACATGTGTGAGACTTTTTGGGAGCCTAGCCACATACAGGAGCCTGAAATCCAATGACCACTTTGAAAGCCTGAAGGTGCGTAACTTCCTCATTACACTTCCTCACTACCTATCACAGTTTCGAAGGCCCTGACATGCTAGGATAGCCCTAAACCCCCCCCCCCCAAATGACCCCTTTCTGGAAAGTAGACACCCCAAGGAATTTAAAAAGAGGCATGGTGAGTATTTTGCAGATCTCATTTTTTCTCACAAGGTTTTTAAATATAAAAAAAGAACAGAAAAAATATGTTTTTTTTTTTTTTTTCTTCAGTTTCCAAAAACTTGTGGCATGATCTGCAAAATGAGATCTGCAAAATACTTACCGTGCCTCTTATCAAATTCCTTGGGGTGTCTACTTTCCAAAAAGGGGTAATTTGGGGGGGGGGTTAGGTGCTATCCTGGCATTTCAGGGCCTCCGAAACTGTGATAGGTAGTCTGGAAGTGTAATGAGGAAATAAAGCCCTTTAAAAGCCTGAAGGTGCTTATTGGATTTTGGGGTCCTGTACTTGGCTAGACTGCCAAAAAGTCTCTCACATGTGGTACCCCCATACTCAGAAGAATTAGCAAAATGTATTTTGGGGAGTAATTCCACATATAACCATGGCATGTGTGAGCAGTAAATAATTTAAGTGACAATTTTGTGTAAAAAAAAAAATATATATATATTTTTGTCATTTTCCAAAAACTTGTGGTAAAAAAATAAATTCTTCTATTGATTCAACATTCCTCTCAGCAAATAGTTTGGGGTGACTACTTTCCAAAAAGGGGTCATTTTGGGGGGTGGGGGTGTTTTATGCCCAGCATTAGAAGTTTATGCCACACTTCATTCACTCTTCTAACCACCTGAAGACCAAGCCTTTTTGTTCACATGAAAACAATCAGTATTTTTTGCTAGGAAATTAATTTAAACCCCCAAACATTGTATATTTTTTTAAAGCAGGCACCCTAGTGAATAAAATGGTGGGTACTACAATTTTTTATGGCACATAGTACTCACGCAGCGATTTTTCAAATGCAATTTTTTAAAAAAAAATACACTTTTTTTACTTTTAATGCACAAAAACACAATATATTGGCCAATTGTTTGGTAAAATATAAAAGATAATGGTATGCCGAGTAAATAGATACCAAACATGACATGCTTTAAAACTGCGCATGCCACGTTCAATGGCGACAAACTGCAAACATTTTTAATATCCATAGGCAGCGCTTTAATAGCCTTTAAAAGCCATTATTTTAGATTTACAGAGGAGGTCTAGTGTTAGAATTACTGCCCTCGATCTCATGTTCAGGGCAATACCTCATTTACATAATGGCACAGGGTCAAGGCTTGTGCACACAGGTGTGTGCACATGGGAGGGGTAATTTTTTTTTTTTTTATAGTTATTTTGATTTTTTTTTTATTATTTTTACATTGTACCTTTCATTTTTTTTTTTTAATCACTTTTAATGCTATAACAGGGAATGTAAATAACCCCTATAACTTCAATGGGCATTGTCATATATTCTTTTTTGAGAAATCTTGGGTCTATCAGACTCTATATGTCTCCTCTGCCCTTACATTATCTAATCAAATCAAAATCGGTGTGATCAGATGCTTTCCCAATTTACAAATGGCGCTGTTTATATCCTGCGAAACTGAAGTGATGAAATGCTTGTAGCTTCCGAATTCTTAGACTATAGAGATGATTGGCATCATTCTGGTGTCCAATCAGCTCTATGGTCAGCTGGCAGAAACACCGGCTGCATTCTCAGGTTCCCCCGATGGCACGAGACTGTCCGAGAAGGCCGTGGAAGGCAGCGGGGGAGGGGGGACATAATCTCCCACTGCTTGTAAAAGCAATCTTGCAGCTAATTAGCCACTAGGATTGCTTTTACATGAAAGCCGATCACCGGCTGAAAAAAACAATACCAGGATGATGCCTGCAGCTGTAGGCATCATCCTGGTATAACCATTCAAATCCAGTGATGTACCAGTACGTCGCTGGTCCTTGTTGGGTATATATGCTATGTTCTTATTTTTTTTGTATGCAGCCTGTGGACTGAATGAAAAAATGAGAAGAAATCTCTGCCAGAAAAAGTGTGTGGTATGCCCACCATTAGAATATACCACCCTGCATCCACCCACTTCTAATGGTGGGCATACATTAGGTCACACTTTGCCACAAGTGCCAGTTCCAAGATTGAATAAATGTCTAAATAGTGGTACGCTTGAATAAAAATTGTCCATGTAAAAGTGGTACCCCATATGGAGAAATGATGACACCAAGTCCCAAACTATCTTGTCACTGCTCCCCATGTATTCTGGGCATGGGGCTCCACGCCCCATCTTTTCCATCGTAAATCCGAAACTTATAAGTATAGCCTGTTGTCCTCTCACAGGTCTTCTACATCTTGACCCCATATCTGGCACGCTTGCAGGAGAGAAATTGTTTGAATGCAAGGAGGCCAGAAAAATTAATAAGGGACTCATCAACGCAGATGTTTTGCTGGGGAGTATAGACATCTGCAAATTTTAGGTTAAGGTGATTTGCGAGGGGCTGAATTTTGTGGAGCCGTCAAATTCAGGGTTACCCCGAGGATGACAGAGTGTATTGTCGCTGAAATGTATAAAACACATTATACTCTCATATCTATGCCTGGCCATGGCAGCAGAGAACACGGCATATGATGAATCGGGTCTACGGACCAATACAACTGAAATTCATTTCTTTTAGTAATGCCCATGTTGAGGGTTAGGCCCCAAAAAAATTTAAATTTGAAAACCGTAATGAGTTTCCATGCGAATGGTCTGGCAAGGTTTGAATTTGGGTTGGTGGCGATAAATTGTTGTGCATATAGACTGCTTTGATCCACAATCAACGCATACAGATATTCCGTGAAAAACAGCTCCAAAAATCAAGGAGGTATGTGAAAGACCAGTATGTACTAGACCGCTGGTACTCGCCAGTTCACCAAAAGGTAGAGCGGCACTAGTACTGGCACTCTGCTGCATATGAGAGTCATCAAAATTTACCGACAAGTGCTAACAGAGATCAGGCCTGATTCTGCGAACACTGCAGTTTTGTGTGCAATGTATCAAGTGACAGTGACCTACTGACACTGTACGTGCTTGGGGAGAAGGGGGGGTAAGCGTAGGGGCTTAACGCAGGTGTTGGCAGGTGCAGGGGCTGATCCCGCTAACGCTGCGTTTTTGCGGACGCTATACTAATGTGAACGCTGGTATAGTGCTGATCTGATCAAAGATATTGACCCGTTCAGACACTATACTAGCAATGGAGGTTTATTGTACATGGGCGTGCTCCTGGCAATCAAGGGGTTAAATGTGATGACTGGTGTACTGTCGGGCAATCTGACGCTATCTGGGAGGGGTGTGAAAACCACGGGAGCGCGAATTACATATATATATATGTGATTTTGCGTACCCATGCCGCCCTGTAGCAGTATTTCTGCTGTAGGGTGGTAAGGAAGCGGTTACAGAAGAGGTTTGTGTTACGGCGCTGCATTACTTTAACTGACAATTGCGCGGTCATGCAACACTGCACCCAAATTAAATTTACATCCTTTTAATCCCACAAATTGAGCTTTCTTTCGGTGGTATTTGATCACCTGTGCGTTTTTAATTTTTTGCGCTATAAAAAAAAAGGCTGACAATTTTGAGACAAAAAAACAATATTTTGGACTTTTTGCTATAAAACATGTCCAGTAAAAAAAATTAAAAAATCTAATTTTGTTACAAATTTCATCCAAAATGCATTCTGCGACATGTCTCTGCTAAAAAAAATCCCAATACATGTAAATTAATTGGTTTACGTGAAAGTTATAGCGTTTACAAATGGCGGGAAAGATACTGGGATTTTTTATTTTATTTATACTAATAATGGTGGCGATCAGCGACATATTGTGGCGATCAGCGACATATGGCGGCGATCAGCGACTTATGGCGGGACTGCGGGACTGTGGCGGACATTTTGACACTGGGGGGGAACTGACTTGGGGTCACTGACATCCCCAGTGACACCAATACAGTGATCAGTGAAAAAAAAAAACACTGACACTGTACTATTGGCAATGGGGAGGAAGGGGTTAACATTTTTAGTGTTCACTGTGTCAGGGGAGTGTTTTACTAGGGGTAGGGGTGTGTGCTGGAGGGGGGGAGGGAGGAGGGAGCTGATCGAGGGAGAGAAACTCTTTTCTCCCTCTGCAGCTTGTCACGAGCTAACGGCAACTGACAGATAACAGGGCTGTGTGTAAACAATGCAGCCCTGCTATCTGTCAGTGATCACAGCTCATCGCGGCCAAACGGCCGGTAATCACTGGCCGTGACCCGGCGGCTGGGACCCGCTGCTGACCCCCGCGGGACAGGTAGGGCGCGCACGCGCCTCGCGCGCGCCCCCTACCTGTTTTGCAGGACCACGTTTTAAAACGTGGTTTTGCCTGTGAGTGCCGCCCTGCCACCGTATATCTACAGTGGCTGGGCGGCAAGTGGTTAAATGATTTATTGCTCATACATGCCATGGGTATATGTGGAATTACTCCCCAAAATACATTCTGCTACTTCTCCCGAGTATGGGGGTACCACATGTGAGAGACTTTTTGGCAGTCTAGCCAAGTACAGGACCCCAAAATCCAATAAGCACCTTCAGGCTTTTACATTTTTTATTTCCTCTTACACTTCCTGACTACGTATCACAGTTTCGGAGGCCCTGAAATGCCAGGATAGCACCAACCCCCCCCCCCCCCCCCAAATGACCCCTTTTTGGAAAGTAGACACCCCAAGGAATTTGATAAGAAGCATGGTGAGTATTTTGCAGATCTCGTTTGTTACCACAAGTTTTTGGAAAATGAAGGAACAAAAAGCATATTTCTTCTTTTCTAATTTTATATTTCAAAACCTTGTGAGAAAAAATTAGACCTGCAAAATACTCACCATGCCTCTTTTTAAATTCCTTGGGGTGTCTGCTTTCCAAAAAGGGGTCATTTGGGGGGGGGGGTTGGTGCTATCCTGCCATTTCAGGACCTTCGAAACTGTGATAGGTAGTAAAGAAGTGAAATGAGGAAGTTCCGCACCTTCAGGCTTTCAAAGTGGTCATTGGATTTCAGGCTCCTGTATGTGGCTAGGCTCCCAAAAAGTCTCACACATGTGGTATCCCCATACTTGGTAGAAGTAGCAGAATGTATTTTAGGGTCTAATTTCACATATACCCATGGCTTGTGTGAGAAATATATAATTTAATTGACAACTTTGTGTAAAGAAAAAAAAAATGTTTTTGTCATTTTCCAGAAACTTGTGGAAAAAAATAAATCTTCCATGGACTCAATATGCCTCTCAGCAGATAGCTTAGGGTGTTTACTTTACGAAAAGGGGTCATTTGGGGGTGTTTGTACTATCCTGGTATTTTAGCACCTCAAGAAATGTGATGAGCAGTCAGAAAGTAAAAGCTGTGTAAATTCCATTTTCTATACCATAGTTTGCAGACGCTACAACTTTCACACAAAGAAATAAATATACACTTATTGGGATTTTGTAACCAAAAACATGTAGCAGAATACATTTTGGCCTAAATTTATGACAAAATGTTAGTTTTTTTGGATATTTTTTATGACAGAAATGAGAAAATATTGTCGTTGGTTTTTTTTTTAAATTTTCTCCAAAGTTTTTTTGTTTAAAATAAAATAAAAAGCACACAGGTGATC
Organism: Staurois parvus; assembly: GCF_062004578.1. Lineage (NCBI taxonomy): Eukaryota > Metazoa > Chordata > Amphibia > Anura > Ranidae > Staurois > Staurois parvus. The sequence goes on from NW_028318057.1 coordinate 5,115,200, forward strand.
AAATACCACCAAAAGAAAGCTCTATTTGTGTGAAATTGCATGACTGCGCAACTGTCAGTTAAACTAGTGCAGTGCTGTATAGTAAAAAAATGTCGTAAATTGCAGTATCTATACCATAGTTTGTAGACGCTATAACTTTCACAAAAAGCAATAAATATACACTTATTGGGATTTTTTTTTACCAAAAACATGTAGCAGAATTTTGGTCTAAATTTATAACTAACTTTGAGTTTACTATATATTTTTTATAGCAAAGTAAAGTAAAAAAATACTGTACTGTTTTTCTTCAAAATTTTTGTTTTTTTTTGTTTAAAACGTGAAAAATAAAACGCGCACAGGTGATCAAGTACCACCGAAATAAAGCTCTATTTGTGTGAAAAAAAGGACGTGCATTTTGTTTGGGTGCAGCATTTGCATGACTGCGCAATTATCAGTTGAATTAGTGCAGCACCGAGTAGCAAAAAGAGGCCTGGTCATTAAGGAGGTTAAATCCTCTAGAGGGCAAGTGGTTAAATACCTTCTTCAGTTCTGTGTATACAAAGGAGCATGGGGGAGCTCTTGTCCATAATTGACATGGTATTGACACAGCTCCAGATGATCCACATTGGCTCACAATTGATATGATCCAGAAATATTTAGACAGAATAAGGTGAATAAAGCACCTGGACCAGATGGCATACACCCACAGGTCTTTAAAGAATTGTGCTCTGTCATTTCAAAGCCATTGTTTCTAATTTTTAGGGACTCTTTAATGACTGGCATAGTACCACTGGATTGGCGTAAGGCCAATGTGGTGCCAATATTTAAAAAGGGGTCAAAATCTTTACCAGGTAACTATAGACCTAACAGGTCCAACTTCTAAAGTTGGGAAGATAGTGGAGAGTTTAATCAAAGACCACATAAATGAGCTCTTGCTGGAAAAAAATATTTTAGAGTAGTGGTTAATTCATACTATGAATGGTCTAGGGTTGCCAGTGGTGTACCCCAAGGTTCAGTGTTGGGACCCTTACTTTTAAATATACTTGTAAACGATATAGGGTCTGGGATTAAAAATACTGTTTCAGCCTTTGGAGATGACACCAAGCTGTGCAGTAGAATAACATCCTTACAGAATGTCTCCAATTTACAAGCCGACCTCAATGCACTGTTTAATTGGGAAATTATGTGGCAAATGAGGTTTAATGTTGATAAATGTAAGGTTATGCACTTGGGGGCTAAGAACATGCATGCATCATACATACTAGGGGAGGGTACAACTGGGGGAATCAATGGTTGAGAAGGATCTGGGAGTTCTGGTAGATCTAAAGCTTAATAATGGCATGCAATTTCTAAAGCTGCGGTTTCTAAAGCGAGCAAAATCCTCTTTTGTATTAAAAGAGGTATAGACTCCAGAGAGAGAGATATCATATTACTCCTGTACAAATCATTAGTAAGACCTCATCTGGAATATGCAGTTCAGTTTTGGGCACCAATTCACAAAAAGAACATTGGGAACTGAAGAAAGTATAGAGAAGGGCAACCAAACTGATAAGAGGCATGGAGGAGATCAGCTATGAGGAAAGATTAGAGGAACTGAATTTATTCTCTCTTGAGAAGAGGAGATTAAGGGGGAGATGATCAACATGTATAAATACATCAGTGGTTCATATAGTGAACTGTAGAGTGTAGAGTTATTCACCCTGAGGTCATCACAGAGGACAAGGGGGCACTCTTTACATCTGGAGGAAAAGAAATGAATCTCCAAATACGGAAAGGTTTCTTCATAGTAAGAGCTGTGAAAATGTGGAATAGACTCACTCAAGAGTTGGTTCTGGCCAGCTCAGTGGATTGCTTTAAAAAAGGCCTGGATTCTTTCTTGGATACACAGAACATAACTGGTTACTAACATTTATAGGTAAAGTTGATCCAGGGAGTATCCGATTGCCTCTCGGATGACTTTTGTCTTTTTACAGCCAGTCTGACTATATGTAACTATGTAATGGGAAGCCAGTGGAGGGATTGGCAGAGAGGGATGGCAGATATGGAACGTTTGGTAAGGTGGATGAGTCTGGCACCAGCATTCATGATAGACTGAAGAGGGGATAGCCTGCAATTAGGTAGGCCAATGAGGAGGGAGTTACAATACTCAAGGCAAGAGTTAATAAGTTGCTTAGTGGTTTCAGAGGTTAAAAACAGGAGATGCTGTCTAGGTGAAGGGGTTTAAACCTGTACAGATATATCTTGGCTGTACACAATTTTTTTTTTAAATCTGTTTTATTGAGTTTAACACAGAACACATATAACAAAAGATGAAATAAACAGACAACACCTGCACAGGGGCAGGGCTTTGGCTCAACAGAACCAACACAATAACCAGTTAAAACTAAACCCCGGGAAGGGAGGGGGAGTCACATAACATGCAAGACTTAAACGAACACAGGTAAATTCAGAGACAATGAAGGGACCCTTTACAAGACAGAGAAGATACAGTAGGTAAATACAAACACTTATAATCCCTCCTATCACCCACCTTGGTGGCGGTGGAGGCGTTATCTAACCAACAGGACCACATTTTGTGAAATTGACGGGGGGCACCCTCTATTATCGTAGGTGGTTTGATATAAAGGCAGGTTGGAATTCACTAAACGCTTCCAGAAATTTGTCGTAGGAGGAGAGGCTTGCTTCCAGCACAATGTAATTGCCTTACATGCATAAAACAACAGTGTATTAAGGAAGGTACGTTTAGCCGCTGCGGGAGCTAAGGATTCCACCAGCCCCAACAGTCAATATTTAGGGTCAAGGGGTACTGTAGTTTGTGCTATACCTCCAATAGTTTGTAGCACCTCCTGCCAAAACTGCACAATAGTAGGGCAGGACCAAAATAGGAGTGAGGGTTTCATTTTGTGTAACCGGTATGGGGTAAAATAGGCCTGGTGCAAAATTTTAAATTGTATTAATTTATCTCTAGCAGAGACCAGGGGAGAAAAGGGAGAATCCGAAATCTCAGAGCAGTCATCGTCATCCAGGCGCGGGATATCCACCCTCCATTTCTGTTGTGGAGATGTTAATTCTGGGCTAGCCGCCACTAGGAGGTAGTGGTACATTTCCGATGTGGGTTTCTCCAAGTTTGGCACTCGAAGGATAGCCTTCAACTCAAAGTATGAAAAAGATATTTGTTGTCCTGGAAACTGGCTTCTGAAGGCATGGGGAACCTGAAGGTATCTGTAGTATTATTGCGAGGGTAGATTAAATTTAGATTGGAGAATTGGGAAGGGGAGCAAACCATTATGTCCAATGATACGTTCCGATGTTTTTATTTTGTATTTAGCCCAGGCCTGGGGGTCTGGAATTGTAACAAAGTGGGAAAGGGAAGGATTCAGCCAAAGTGGAGTATGCTTCGATAAAGTATTGATGCCATAGATTTTTGGTGTGTTTAGGGTGAAAGCTGTTCCATCTAAGGTAAACCGACATTTTACTGTGCACTACAAATAACACTAAGGCCCCATTCATACCTGTGGTTTTCTGCAGCTCTAAAATTCTCAACAGGGCAAATTGGATTCATTTCAATGACCCTTGTTCATATCTGAGCATTCTGTTGCCTGTAGCAAAATGTCTGTAGCTCAAAAAAGCACATGAGCTTCTTTATGGCAGATTGGAGGTAGATTTGTCCACATGGACTTCTATGGGAACGCTTGAAAGTGTGTGACATGAGCGTTTTACAAGCATTTTGTTGCACATTTTCTGCTCCAACAGCAGCTCTCCACCCCTAATCTCCTGCACCTCTCTTCCCTTCTATTGGCTAAACAAAGAGACCTGAAAATTTAAAAAGCGTAATACATTTCTAAAAATGCTCAAATAAAGATCCCTGAAAATTGCTTCACTCAGGTGTGAATGCAGTCTGATCAATATCATCAATATAAAGCTAGACACTTGTTTGCATAATACAGGCAAAATAGTGTATAACAAGTGTCAAAACATATTACAGCTCTGCATTTGGCTTTACATCTGTGATGACATAGTTACATCATGGTAAACACATCATATGACTGATGAGGTGGTTGCCTGAAGGCTTAGATCATGTGAATTTCCAGTCTAGGCATGAGCTGGGAGATAACATTACATTTTTACCTCTCATCATGTTTACTTGCTAGTCCCCTCCTTACCAAGTCCTGTAACAAAGGCTCATAGGAAGCCAAATGTATTGCATGAAGATTTTCCCTCCCAGCCCTTTTGTCGTCTGCAGAACTCAGCCCTTCAGTCCTCAACTGCCAAGAGTGACTCAGCAAAATGTCTACTGGGACAAGCTGCATCTGAGGTCTCTGAAATTTTTTTTAGCAAATATCTGCCCTGTTGAAGAGATCATTTAGGATGTGGGCATTAGACATTTCAATTACTGCAGCAATGGTTAAGATGAGGGGTTAGAGTGGGGAATTTAAATGACCTTTCCGTAAAACAGAAAAACATTGGAGACATCCTGTCTCGAGATGGGGAAATTCAGGGAAAACTGCACACACTGGAATGCTTAGAGCTGGGGAATTCCCTACACTGTCTGCCTGGAGCTGGAAATCCCAGCTGGAAAGAAGCTGACACTTCAGATAGTTTGAAGAGGACTCGAAAGAAAGCTTGTGACAGATAAGAAAAAATACTTAAATATAACACTAATAAAAATAGTAAAAATAACAATATCTACATGTAATACATGGTTAATGATATGCCCATTTATTTTATTTCAGGTATGCAGATGGACATTTTGATGTCTAAATTCTTTAAATAATGGTACATTTCTTATATATTATGGTGGATAATTGTATAAAAGTTGTGGTAATATACAAATTTCACCCTGGCAAAAAACATCTTGAATGTTGTAATCCTCCTGTGCAAAATATGCATCATTTTATATTTAACCCTGATCTTTTAGTCTCCCTTTGCTGCATATGAGAAATAATCTCATCATGGGATCTCTCAGATAGCAGAGAACTAAACACCAAGTCCACCTTTTGCAAAAAAAAATAATGTATGCACATATATTTCCAGCACATAAAATTGGATCAGGGCAGCATTGTCAGGCTCCTGCAGACTCTTGCTACAGTTCCCTGTTTGCACCAAGGTACAGGCTTTCAGTTAAAGAGCTAAAGGAAGAATCAATGAACTACGAGTGCTGCATTCAACGCCCTCATGTTCTATTAAGAACTACAACTCTGTCTGTCATGGTGAAAGATGGGATTTGTAATCCATTTATTCACAGATCTCCATGAATTAATGGGACCTGCACAGACCTGCTGCTTTCACATTTGACAGCCGTTGCAGGGTAGAAGAACCCCACCACCAATGCTGTCAGATGGGGATCAGACACTATGTTACATACCAAATGTGGGTGTAACATGTAACATGTATCATGCTCCTCACCTCTTTAGGACTGTCCACCCGCATTATACTGTGGATGGACAGCTCAACAGGCACAACAACGTACCTGTTCGCCGTTGCCTGTTTCCGGGTTCAGGACGTGCGTGCCCCTGCCTGCTGACTACAGCTCTGATTAGACAGCGGAATTTTGTCAGCAGGTCCTGGCCAATGATTTGTAGCTGGAACCTGCTGATCGGCTGTGTCCAATCACAGCCCAGAGCCCTGTGTTGACAGACAACCCAAGGCTCTGTATAGAGGGGATGAGCTCCTTGTTTCTTCTTCCTGAACAGCAGGGAGAAGGAACAAAGAGATTTTTTTGTAAAAAGCAGCACACATTACACAACCCCTTGTTTACCCCGAGATGTTAACCGTTTGTACAGTACAGTGATGGATAGTATTGTCACTGATCACTGTATTAGTGTCACTGGTGATGTCAGTGTCAGTTAGTCAGTTCCCACCCAGTGTCCATTAGTGTCAGATTGCCCACTACACTATCGCAATCCCACTATATATATATATATATATATATATATATATATAGTGTCACTTAGAAATCATGGAGGGGTCTGAAATTCACATTGTAGGTGCATTCCCACTCTGAGAGACAGAATTAAAAAAACAATTCAGGAAATCACATTGTATGATTTTTAAAGAATTTATTTGTCTTGCACTGCTGAACATAAGTATTTGAACACCTGAGAAAATCAGTGTTAATATTTGGTACAGAAGTCTTTGTTTTCAATTACAGAGGTCAAACGTTTCCTGTAGTTCTTGACCAGGTTTGCACACACACTGCAACAGGGATTTTGGCCCACTCCTCCACACAGATCTCCTCTAGATCTGTCAGGTTTCAAGGCTGTCACTGAACAACACAGAGTTTCAGCTCCCTCCAAAGATATTCTATTGGATTTAGGTCTGGAGACTGGCTAGGCCACTCCAGAACCTTGATATGCTTCTTACGGAGCCACGTCTTGGTTATCCTGGCTGTGTGCTTCGGGCCGTTGTCATGTTGGAAGACATAGACACGACCCATCTTCAATGCTCTGACTGAGGGAAGGAGGTTGTTGCTCAAAATCTCACAATAAATGGCCCCATTCATCCTCTCCTTAATACAGTGCAGTCGTCCTGGCCCCTTCACAGAAAAGCACCCCCAAAACATGATGTTACCACCCCCATGCTTCACAGTAGGGATGGTGTTCTTGGGATGCAACTCATCCTTCTTTTTCCTCCAAACACGACGAGTGAAGTTTAGACCAAAAAGTTCTACTTTGGTCTCATCTGACCACATGACTTTCTCCCATGCCTCCTCTGGATCATCCAGATGGTCATTGGTAAACTTCAGACGGGCCTGGACATGTGATGACTTGAGCAGGGGAACCTTCCATGCAATGCATGATTTGAAACCATGACGGCGTAGTGTTCTACCGACAGTGACCTTTGAAACTGTCCCAGCTCTCTTCATGTCATTGACCAGCTCCTCCCTTGTAGTTCTGGGCTGATTCCTCACCTTTCTTATCATCAGTGATACCCCACGAGGTGAGATCTTGCATGGAGCCCCAGTCGTCTTTAGACTCTTCCATTTTCTAACAATTGCTCCAACAGTTGATCTATTTTCACCAACCTGCTTGGCAATTGCCCCGTAGCCCTTTTCCAGCCTTGTGGAGGTCCACAATTTTGTCTCTGGTGTCTTTTGACAGCTCTTTGGTCTTGCCCATGGTAGTAGTTGGCGTCTGATTGACTGTGGGGTGGACAGGTGTCTTTAAAGAGCTCAGACAGGTGCTACTAAGTTAATGAGTGGAGTAGAGGTGGACTTTTTAAAGGCACAGTAATAGGTCTTTGAGAGACAGAATTCTTGCTGTTTCTTAGGTGTTCAAATACTTATGTTCAGCAGTGCAAGACAAATAAATTATTTAAAAATTATACGATGTGATTTCTTGATTTTTTTTTTTAATTCTGTCTCTCGGAGTGGGAATGCACCTACAATGTGAATTTCAGACCCCTCCATGATTTCTAAGTGGGAGAACTTGCAAAATCGCAGGGTGTTCAAATACTTCTGTTCCTCACTATATATATATTCTTTAGTTTGTAGATGCTATAGCTTTCACACAAACCAATTAATATGCACTTATTGGGATTTTTTTTACCAAAGAAGCAGAATACATTTTGGCCTAAATTTATGAAGAAATTAGATTTTTAATTTTTTTTTATTAGTTTTATAGCAGAAAGTAAAACATTTTTTCATAATTTTTGTTTATATAATAATAAATGAAAAACCTGGTCAGTATAAGCCCACATTTACATTAGTGTGCCATGCTTGCAGTGTCATCATTGTAAAAGGGTAACTCCACTTTCATGGGGAAAAAATTAGGACATAAAAAAAATCATGTAGTGTACACAATTGAAACACAGGTCATATTGTAATTGAATGTTATTAAAAATGACCTTTGCTTTTCAATCTGCAGTTCTCTAATATTCTATAAAATGCAATGCAATGCAATATGGCTTTCTAGAGGCGTTTTGTACACAGACGATGCACAGAACCCCCCCCCCCCCCCCCTGCAGTTTTCTTCATTAGAGTCAAGTTCAGCAGCTGACTGATAATTATAAAATCACTCCCATTATATTCACTCTGCACATGGACACAGACAAACAACTACTTCTTCAGAATCTCAAAAGGTAGGAATCTGCAACAAAGTTTGGTAAAATCCCTGCAATGTGCATAGATCACCCAGATTTCCCAACAAAAGTGGCGTTAGTCTTTAATGGCACCCCAAATGTGCACAGAAAGAAGCACAGTTTACAGGTAAAGGAAAGTCAACAAATTCTGAAAAATGGGCAGTTGATAAATACGGGAAGCTTGAATCTCAAAAAGATGCACAAGCTTCTTTGCCTCATTTGTCGTGTGTAGGAAGCCCATTGAAACGAATATGCTGCCCTACATTGTAAACACCTGCATATGCACAATGCATGATATACTGTGAATGAGTTCCAATAGTTTGTCCCAGCCCCTATTACCCCTGTAGGGATTGACCAGGCCCCGACTGTGACAATAATAGATTTTGTGTGAATAGAAATATCAAGAAAAAAGGGAGGAAACGAAGAAGGGGAGAGAGAAGACACAAGACGGCTGGGGAATGTGGATGGGGCAGAGACAGGAGGAGAGGGCGGGAGGAGGAGTGGCAGAATACACTCTCAGCTCAGAGCCTCAGGGGACAGTCTATCCTGACACATCCCCTGCAGCAGCAGCGGGGAGGGAACCCAGCAGAGCTGCGGGGGATGGGGAGGAGGGGGCAGTCGCTGGGGGGAGTATAACAGGAGATGGATAGGAGGTACGGCCGGACGGCACATACCTGTCCGTACATTTCTCTCCTGCTGCTGATTGCCTGCAGGAGGGAGAAGAGGAGAAGTGGGCATTCAGTGGCTGCAGGAGAGAAATGCATTGACCGGTTCCTCTATGTGCCGCCTGGCCACCCCTCCACTCTGAACCTAGGATTGATCATTCTGCATGGGTTTGATTCATGCAGGTTTGCTGAAGCCTGTTTGAAATTTATGAAACTTTGCAGCAAATCCCACAGAGGACAATGGGAGGCAACACTTGTTACTAAATTATGGCTATTCTCAAGGCTAATTGGCAAGCTACTGTCAAAAACTGTGCATAAAAGGAGTTGGGCATTGCCATGGGGGACATTTAACATTGCAAAAAAAGTTTTAAAAAATACCATACAAGGGAAGGGTCTTTTAATGCGACTTAAAGTCTGACAAGGAAAAAACACCAATCCTTTAAACTACATGTGGGGAGATGCCTGTATGTGGTGCTATGAAACAGTACAATTTCCACGGACAGCATCAAGCGACACCATACTCTGGTATCACATATTCTAGATATGCAATTGACTTTTAACTTTTACACTTAGCTTGAATACAGCAACATCATGGGAGTTGGTGACTTCACCACTCCTTCCTTGCAAGGTATGCTCACAGGCCTCATCTGTCTCCTTAGAAACACCAACACCCCTCTAGCTCTCAAGAGTATATTCTCTTGAGCTCTGGAAGAATTTTCCCTCTTCATGACCAGGCCATTTTTTTTTCTATTCTGCACTTCAGTACTTTAACTGGCAAATTATGTGGTCATACAACGCTGTACCCAAACAAAATTTATGTTTTTACAAAATAAGAGCTTTCTTTTGGTGGTATGTGATCACCACTTGTTTTTTATTTTTTATTATATAAACAAAAAAAAACCTGAACATTTTTAGAATTTTTTTTTACTTTTTGCTATAAAAATATCCAATAAAAAAATAAAATGTATAAATTAAGGCCAAAATGTATTCTGTTATATATCTTTGGTAATAAAAAAAAACTTTTTTAATTGGTTTGTGTGAAAGTTATAGTGTCTAACAAACTTTGGTATATATACTGGAATGTTTATTTATTTATTTTTATACTTGTAATGGAGGTGATCAGCGACTGTGATAGTGTAGAAGGCAATCTGACACTAACAGACATTGGGTGAGAACTGGCTAACTGCCAATGACATCTCTAATAACACTGATACAGTGATCAGTGCTAATACTATACACTTTCACTGTACTAATGACACTGGCTGGGCAGGGGTTAACATCTAGGGGCAGACTCATCTTAATAGCATCATGGGCCCCTGGGCAAAGTAAAGCACTGGGGCCCACACAAGCCTGCGCTACCGCTTACCAAAAGCAACCGATTAAAATAAAAGGGTCCGTGCTGCAACTTCTCCACAAACTTGTACAATGGTCTACACCTTGTGGTGGGGGTGATGCAGCATTTAGATCAAGGGTAGGCAACCTTGAGAGGTGTAGATCTACCTGAACAACGTGAAAGAGATCAAAGATCACTAGGGTTCAGTGGCCTTTTTTTTTTAATTTCTTTTTAGCAAAGCGTAACTAAATAGTAAGGATGACACAAGGAAAACTCACAAAAATTATAAAAAAACTAATGTCACTCTTAAAATATAAACTTAGCCTATCTTAAGAGTTAACATTAGTGAGCGACTAGTTTCAGGTGGTTAGGCGGTGTATAGAGGTCAGTAATAGGTAAGGTAGAGTACAGAAGTCATCAGTTTGTAGGGCAGATTATAGGGGTCAGTATGACAGAGGACGGGGTCAGTAGAACAGTGTGCAGGGGTCAGTAGAGTAGGGGACGGTGTCAGTAGGGCAGGGGATAAGGTCAGTCAGTAGTGCAGAGGATGGTGACAGTTAGTAATGCAGAGGATGGTGACAGTTAGTTGGACAGAGTATGGTGGCAGTTATTAGGGTTGTGGATGGTGTCAGTAAGTAGGGCAGTGGATGATGACAGTTAGTAGGGATGTGAATGGTGTCAGTATGTAGGGCAGTGGATGGTGACAGTAGGGCAATAGATTGTGTCAGTTAGTAGGGCTATGGATGGTGACAGTTAGTAGGGCAGTAGATGGTGACAGTTAGTAGGGCTGTGGCTAGTGTCAGTTAGTAGGGCAGATGATGGTGACAGTAAGTAGGGCTGTGGATGGTGTCAGTTAGCAGGGCGTGCATCGTGTCAGATAGTGGGAGAGTGGATGGTGTCAGTTAGTAGGGCTGTGGATGGTGTCAGTTAGTAGGGTAGCAGTAAATGGTGACAGTTAGTAAGGCTGTGGATGGTGTCAGGTAGTAAGGCAGAGGATGGAGACAGTTAGTAGGGCTGTAGATAGTGTCAGTTAGCAAGGCAGAGGATGGTGACAGTAAGGCAGAGGATTATGACAGTTAATAAGACCGAGGATTGTGACAGTTAGTAAGGCAGAGGATGGTGACAGTTAGTAAGGCAGAGGATGGTGACAGTTAGTAGGGCAGAAGATGAGGTTAGTCAGTAGTGTAATGTTGTGATGGGCTCACAGGAGAGCAGGAACCTTACTCAAGTGCAGAAAAGGGAACTGCTGGTGACACATGACTCTTCTTTCTCCTGGTGTGTTGATCTTGGCCGACTCTCCTCTCTCGTTCATCACATGTGATGTCACACACAAGCGCCTGGGATGGACGTAAGAGAATCTAGCCATTACCTGGCTGTGATCGACAGGTAGATTTCAACGGGTTGATGGGTTGTCGACCCCCGATTTAGAGGGTTAAAACAAATGCCTCTGAACAGTAATCTATGTGTGGATTGCTTTTCAGAGGAGGGCAGTCTATTGCAATCAGACACTCAGAGCAGCAGAGAGAGGGACAAATTTTGCATTCTCTAGAGTGTGTGTTCTCCAGTTTGCCACCTGCCACATACCCTCCATACTTCCAGCACGGCGTTCTGTGTGTGTCTACATATGGAGGTGGATCCAGCGCAGGTACAGCAAGGATTAACTAGATCACAAGTAGGCAGGGCACACCTCAAAAGCCTCTTCAGCTTCTCAAGCTGTTCACTCTGAATCCTGTCTCTCAATATCTCTCTAGCACCTTCCTTGGTAGTTAGGGGGAGTTAGAGTTCTAATTGTTAATTAGGAAGGTTAGGAAGGCTGAGTAGCAGCCTGGGTGTGATAGCTAGCAGTGTTAAATGTGAGTCAGGGCTGAGAGGCTCTGCAGATCAGCTCTCTGGGACTTCCTCCTGCACTAGAACTTTGGAGAAAGTTCAAGGAGCAGTGGGAAGGGGTAAGGAGTGGCTGGTCTGCTTGGGGCCAGGACAGCCCTTAAAGCAGCCCTTAAAGCAGTAGTAAAATAAATGGAAGAAAAAAACTCTGCAAGGTAAAGGCATAATGTGCTAGTATGCACTGCATACTAGAACATTATGAAGGACTTACCTTGAAACAAAGCCCTCCAATGGAGCGCTGTCATGGCTCCCACCTTCACCCGGTCTTCCTTCCGGGTTCTGGTCGGCTGACTGACCAAACCGCGATGACGTCCCGGACCACGGCACAGTGCTCTGAAGAAATGGCACAGGTATGCTGTTCTTTCAGAGCGCATGCACCAAACAATGAGCATTTTTGTTGGCACAAGGACTGCATACTATATATAGTATGTAGACTTAGGATCTATTTACTATGCCCCTTTAGGATCTATTTAATCATGCCCCATGTCCACTTCTATTTAACATAAGACCACGCACAATCCAGGTTTTCTCTCTCTTGTTTGTCAAGGTTGCCTCAGATTTTTCATGATCTAAGCAATGCTTGAAATGCAGTACATAGCAACATTCACTAGCCAACTTAGAATTTAGGGCTGGTTCACACCAGATGCACTCCAGTGCATTTTTTTTGTTGCATTAAACATGCATGCACAGTGTTTTCCATGTATTCCAGTGGTCCTAGTTCACACTAGTGCAGTCAGTACCTGGTGTAGAAAAAAAAAGTAGAACATGCTGCATTTTTCTGCACAGAATGGTACTGTAACACAGCAAAATGTATAAAAAATGCACCGAAATGGAGTGTGGTGTGCACTGTGAGCAAAAATGCATCCGTTTTTGTGATGTGAACTGGCTCTTATACTTTGTTGCACCAGCAGCATGCATATCAGTAGAAATGCCACATTCTAAGTTAGAAAAGTGACTTCACTTCCGGAATACAGCATGACTTCTATTCACTTGAGGGTTGCTGCCACTGTCAAGTCTAAGCTAGGAAGCCATACAAGTGAGCAATCCATAACAGTCTATTGTATTTTTATATGGGAGTTGTCTCTGATAGACTTTGACACATGGAAGCAGTTCCTGACAGATTTTGGCTACACAGGAACAGTCCATAAAGAGTGTTTAGTACCATATTTATAGTTTCTGTCAGTGTCTTATAAAATTTGAAAATCAACAGTGGCTTGCAGACTTGGTCAGTGATCCTGCTATTTAAAAACTTTATATAATAAAAAAAAAGCTTATGATTAAAAACATTTCCCTTAAACTGGCCCTGTCCCTTCACAGCAAGCAATGGCCACTTGTAGCAGCAGCATATCCCAGGTACCACAGTCTACCACCCAAAGGAAGGATACTGCAGGCACTTTCAAACTTTTTTGACTGTTTTTTTTCCCCACAGCCAGTAGCATCTGCAAATGCCCAGAGGTATACAACTGTTTCAAGATCTGCTGGATGGAGTGATTATCATTTATGACCATATTACAATTCAACAAAACATGTAGCACAAGAAGCTCTGGTCCTGATGATTACAAGTATCTGATGGATAATTATTTATTATTATTTATTACAGACACTTATGTAGTTCCGTCAATTTACAAGGCACTTTACATATGTATTGTATATTCACATCAGTCCCTAACCCTCAAGGAGCTTACTAAGAGTGGATGAGTAAGGATGTGTTATAACAGGAAATATGTATCTCTGCTTTTTCTTGTCAGTAAGGGCTCTTTCAGATGGGTGGTAAAAACAGGTAGCTGAGCTGCGGTTTTACTGCCCACCCAAACTGCAAAAAAAAAAAAAAGCAAGCAAAAGGGGCTGTTTTAACCACCTCCAGTCCGGCCCATGTATATAAACGGTCGGACGGTAGCAGTGCAGGAGCGGGTTGCTGTTCATAAATGGCGCCCACATTTTCAGTCTGTGCGTGCTCCGGTATCGCTGTATGGGACCTCTATGTGAGGTCCCAATCACTGATTGACCACTTCTGACATCATTGCTTACTACATGTGAAATTTGTGAATGATCACAGAGGTCACATGGTACAAGGCTATTCACAACAGCCTTTTGCAATGTGACAAGCTGTGACCAATCACAGCTCTCACAGTATTTCTCAATGACTGCAAGAATGCAGCCAGAGAAAAGGAGAAATGATTGCTTTTACAGCCTTTTTTGGGTGTAAAAGCAATCAGTGTAAAAAAAAAAATAAATCTTCGCCACCCCTCACAAGCAGTATAGTGTCACTATGGACACTGTACTGCTAGGGTGATAGTATGTTAAAAAAAAACCATAAATAATAATATAAAAAAATAAAAATGTAAAAAAAGTTTTGAAAAATTATAATTTTTGATTATAAACTAATTTGGGTTATTTTTTTTTTTACTAAAAAGATAGCTGAATACATTTTGGCCAAGATTTATGAAGAAAGATTATTTATTTGCAAACTTTTATAACAAAAGCACTTTTTTTCCAAATTTGTGGATTTTTTAATTAATTAAAAGGTGAATAAATAAAATATATTTATAATATATTTATATTATAGCAACCAAAATAAAAATCCCAGTGGTGAATAAATACCACCAAAATAAAGTTTTATCTGTCTCAAAATAATGCTAAAAAATTCATATGGGTACAGTGTTGCATGACCACGCAATTGTCATTCAAATTGTGACAGCGCTGAAAGCTGAAAACTGGCCTGGACAGGAAGGGGGTAAAAGTGTCAGGACTTGAAGTGGTTAAATACCACAGCCATGATTCTTTGCTTTTCAGCCACGCCATTTTTTATTCGGGGCTCAGAGTTTGCTTGACAAACACGCCCATTGAGCTCAATGGGGCCACGCTGCGACCGCATGCAGCGCAGCACAGCAGTGCGGCATTATAGGGTTCAATCAAGCAGCAAGGAGGCAATATAAAACCTCCTCACCACCTGTGAAATACCCTCTGACAGGGGCGGACTGACCATTAGAGCACTCGGGCACTGCCCGAGGGCCCAGGGTCAGTAGGGGGGCCCATGAGATGCCCCTGGTACCTTTCATTGGCTTTTTCATAGGCTTTTTTGGGTGTGGACACAGGGGCCCCATGATCCCCTATTGCCCGGGGGTCCCAAGAGTTGTTAGTCCGCCCCTGCCCTCTGAAAAGCAGTCTGACTGTGGATTGCTCTACAGAGGGTGCCTCAAGTGTGAGAGTCCTAAATGGCATCTGAAAATTATTTTCAGTCAGTCAGCAATTTCCTATCCTTTAGTAAAAAATTATATCCATAAAAAGCTTCTACAAATATTAACAGCTTTTGAAACACTATAAATCCTTCACTGCTTGGAAGCTATTGTGTGCTCTCTCAACTAAACTGTTTTCTCTCAAGTCTCAGCAGAAACAGTGCGTAATCTACTGTTCTTTATTTTTCTTATAAGCACAACTGGAATTTCTTTTTTCAAAACATTCCAGTAGAAGTTCCATAATATAAATGGCTAAGCATGTTAGAACACAGAAGTGTATGAACTGAGTACATGTGCTACTTTACCTTCATCTATCTTTTAAGTTTATCCTAGTATTTATAGGTAGTTGCACATTTTTGTCTCATTGATTGCAGTCAAGCAAATAACATATTCTAGTACTATGCCATACGAGAGTGGGCAATAACTTGAATAGATTGCTTGTAGTCAGCACTGTGCTGAAATTTTGGGACAGCACAACTACCGATATATTGCCACGCATAGTGGGGACTTTCCAAGCCACGTACCCACAGGGGCTGCAATTGTGACCTGGCTCCATGCTGCTGAAGGCCCGTGCGGCCCCCCTGTATGCCTGGATTGGTGGAGAGGCTGGGGCAACAGCGTATAGAGGAATCGATCTCTCCATTTTCCTCCTGCAGCTACTGAATGTCTACTTCTCCTCTTATCCCTCCCACAGGCATTCAGTGGCCGTAGGAGGAAAATGGAGAGATTGATTCCTCTATATGCCCCCACTTCTCCTATCCAGCTTCTTTCTGCTGACCCCCGTGCTCTCCACCCCCATGCTCTCTGCCCCCCCTGCTCCTCAGCTTCCCCTGCTCTCCAGTCCCCCCCTGTGCTCTCTGGCCCCTGCACTCTCTGCCCCCCATTCTCCTTGGCTCCCCCGGCTTTCAGGCCTTTCCTGTTCTCTTTCCTGCCACCACCACCCCCTGCCCCTATAGCGCTGCCGAGTTCCCCCCTCCCCTCTCCCGCCGGCTGCTGTGGGGAATCTGTCAGGATGGAGAGCAGTACATATTTACCAGCCCCTTCCTTTTCAGAATGGACAGTCAGTGATTGGTACCAATCACTGACTCTGTCCATTCATAACTGAGGTATATGTAAAAAGCTTATATAGACCAAAGCAAAAATAACGATAAAGAATCAATATATCTTAAAGTCTATATCATCACGCATCATGAATATAGTTTTAAAGATAGTTGATTATATTGGAGCTGCTATTATACAGCTATAGAAAACCAAATATATGTAAATGTGAAAAGGACCACAATAACAGCACTCTCAAATTACAACCAAACTAAAATAAATAAATAAAAATAAATAAATAACTGAAAAACCCAGATATTTATTTATTTTAATTAATTTAATTTATTTTATTTTGGTTGTAATTTGAGAGCGCTGTTATTGTGGTCCTTTTCACATTTAAATATAACTGAGGCATAGTAAACTATCAGAGTTCCTCTACATCAGGAGTCCTCAAGGAAGTCTCCCTTTACTTCAGGGCCACTCATCAGAGTGCCCCCTTACATTATTTGCCCCTATCAGAGTGCTCCCTTACATCAAATGTCGGCATCAGAATGCCCTCTTACATTAATTGCCCCCCTCAGAGTGACCCTTATATCAACTGTTGACATAAGAGTGCCCCCTTACATCAACTGTCCCTATCAGAGATTCCTTTTACACCAAATGTCCTCTTCAGAGTGCTCCCTTACATCAATTGTCCCTATTAGACTGGCAGACAGATCAGTGGACGCACTCCAAAAGATCTGGAGGAGAGGGCACAAGTTAAATCTGGAGGGGCACAGCCCACCCCAACACCCCCCTAGATCTGGGCCTGTAGGGGAGCCCTTCATAGTTTCCTGCACCAGGGCCCTGAAGGTTCTAGTTAGGCCACTGTTCCAAGCCCTGCATCAGGGGCACTTCCTGATGACAATCCATTGATCGAAACTGATCGAGGTTTGAAGACCAACTTCTGCTGACGTCATTTCCGCCCTTTGGTATGCATGTTGGAACACTGAGGCCATCTTGGTTCCTATTCACAGGCAGCAAGGCTGAATACACTGAGTGCCAGGTTATGGGCTCTTTGCTTGTGAATTTTATTCTTATAATTTCTCTCCATCATTAAAGTTTTTATGGTTTTACACTATGGGATGTTTGCTTTTGTTTTTGTTCACATGCTGAAATTTGGTTTACTGCCTGGAAGGAGAGGAGAAAGTTTAAAAAGGCTCTTTTGAAACTACACTGTCATTTATATCCATGATATCTACCAGAACTCTCAGATCCTTCTCCACCATTGATTCCGCCAGTTGTACTCCCCCTAGCAGGGGCGGACTGACCATTTGGAAACTTGGGCACTGCCCGAGGGCCCGGGGTCAGTAGGGGGCCCCATGAGATGCCCCTGGTACCTTTTTCATAGGCTTTTTTGAGTTTGGGCAAGGACACAGGGGCCCCATGATCCCCTATTGCCCGGGGGCCCCATGAGTTGTCAGTCCGCCCCTGCCCCCTAGTATGTATGATGCATGCATATTCTTAGCCCCCAAGTGCATAACCTTACATTTATCTACATTAAACTTCATTTGCCACATAGTTGCCCAATTAAACAGTGCATTGAGGTCAGCTTGTAAATTGGAGACATCCTGTAAGGACGTTATTCCACTGCACAGCTTGGTGTCATCTGCAAAGACTGAAATGGGATTTTTAATCCCAGACCGTATATTGTTTATAAATGTATTAAAAAGTAAGGGTCCCAACACTGAACCCTGAGGTACACCACTGACAACCCTAGACCATTCAGAGTATGAATCATTAACCACTAATCTCTGAATATGATCTTTTAGCCAGTTTTCTATCATTTACATACGGATTTTTTCAAGCCTGTGGACTTTACCTTACACATTAGCCGTGTGTGGGGAATTGTGTCAAACGCTTTTGCAAGATCCAAGTATACCGCGTCCACCGCCATCCCTCTCTCCAAGTATACCACGTCCACCGCCATCCCTCTGTCCAAGGTTTTGATCACCCCCTCATAAAAAGAAATCAGATTTGTTTGACAATTTCTGTCTTTCATGAATCCATGCTGTCTGTTGCTTAAAATATTTTTTTCCAGCAAGAACTCATCTATGTGGTCTTTTATTAAACTTTCCAGTATCTTCCCAACTATAGATGTTAAACTAATTGGTCTATAATTACTTGGTAAAGATTTTGATCCTTTTTTAAATATTGGCACCACATTGGCCTTACGCCAGTGGCAAAAGGGAGTTCGCACTCTGCAGTAGGGTTACCATGTTATCTTTTTTAAAGCCAAACACATATGAATTACACATTCTCTGTGGCAGGAATGTACTTTTTTACTATTATCTCTGGCGAACATAGTACAACACTTCTGGGCTGAAACACACACGCGCCTTGCCTGAACTTATCTATGTATATATTGCCTGAACTTATCTATGCATGTTAGAAGTAAATATGGACTTTTCCTCTCTGTTCAGTGATTAGATGTCTGTCTAGACCTTGAGCGTGTACTGTATGTCAGAAGCAATCAGGGCTTTACTGGCTGCACCAGTTGCCAAAACCGTAGTTTCTGCCAAAGTTTTTAAATGATAGCGGCACTGAGAGAATAAATATGTTGCTATTACTGATTCTCTTTCTCAAAATGCAGGCTGGCTTGGTGTCATGTAATTCCCAAGTATCCCTGCTTTCTGAGTCAGTGATATGGAACAAGTACGAAGATCGGGGGGGGGGGGTTCTGCCTACATACTAGCAGCCAGGAAACTAGTATTTTTGGAAATAAATCATTTAGCAATAGCTGGCCCTACATTTTTCTTAATACAGCTTCCCTATATAAAAAAATACTTTAGGAAACAAGGGTGCCCTTCCTGCAGCATTATTGCCTCTGTTCTTCCATAATGTATCAAAGTACTACATACTGAAGTTGTAACTCATGTCCCTAGCATGCAATAAAGGCTCCAATATGCTTATCTCACGGCTGGGATGGTTAATAACCATCTACACCGAGTTCCAAATTATTATGCAAATTCTATTTAAGTGTCACAAAGATGAAATATTTTGTTTTTCAGTTTAACTCATGGATGGCATTGTGTGTCAGGGCTCTTTTGATCACGGAAAACAATCTCGGACACCTGTGATAATTAGATTGGCCTGTGAGCCCAATTTAAGGAAAAACTACTAAAGGACGGCGTTCCATATTATTAAGCAGAGCACCATTTTCAAGCAATATGGGGAAGAAAAAGCATCTCTCTGCTGCTGAAAAGAGTGAAATAGTTCAATGCCTTGGACGAGGTATGAAAACATTCGATATTTCACGAAAACTTAAGCGTGATCATTGCACTATTAAGAGATTTGTGGCTGATTCAGAGCGCAGACGGGTTCGTGCAGATAAAGGCACATTGAGGAAGATTTCTGCCAGATCCATGCATCGGATCAAGAGAGCAGCTGCTAAAATACCATTACATAGCAGCAAACAGATATGTGAAGCTGATGGTGCCTCTGGAGTCCCACGGACATCAAGTCCTCCAGAGTCTTGCAACTGTGCATAAACCTTCTATTCGGCCACCACTAACCAATGCTCACAGGCAGAAACGGCTGCATTGGGCAGAAAAATACATGAAGACTAATTTTCAAACAGTCCTGTTCACTGATGAGTGCCGTGCAACCCTGGATGGTCCAGATGGATGGAGTAGTGCATGGTTGGTGGACGGCCACCCTGTTCCAACAAGGCTGCGACGTCAGCAAGGCGGTGGTGGACTCATGTTTTGGGCCGGAATCATGGGAACAGAGCTGGTCGGCCCCTTTAGGGTCCCCGAAGGTGTAAAGATGACCTCTGCAAAGTATGTGGAGTTTATGACTGACCACTTTCTTCCCTGGTACAGAAGGAAGAACTATGCTTTCCATAATAAACTCATCTTCATGCATGACAATGCACCATCTCATGCTGCAAAGAATACCTCTGCATCAATGGCTGTTATGGGGATAAAAGGAGAGAAAGTCATGGTGTGGCCTCCATCCTCCCCTGACCTCAATCCTATTGAGAACCTTTGGAGCATCCTCAAGCAAAAGATCTATGAGGGTGGGAGGCAGTTTACATCCAAACAGCAGCTCTGGGAGGCTATTCTGACATCTTGCAAACAAATTCAAGCAGAAACTGTCCAAAAACCCACAAGTTCAATGGATTCAAGACTTGTGAAGCTGATATCAAATAAGGGGTCCTATGTTACAATGTAACGTGACCTGTTAAAATGTTTAAAAAGTTAAAATGTTGTTAAAAGTTTGATTGAAATAGCTTTTGATTTCAGTAAATATGCTGCAAACACAACAAATGACAATTTTCAGTTCTTTACAACCTATAAAGTGTTTTGAAACTTACTGTGCGTAATAATTTGGAACAGTGCATTGTAAGTTTTTTATGTTTAAAAAAAATACTGTTATCATTAGGAGGTTTGTTCAATAAAATGTGAATTGTACTCTTAATAGTTGATAACATGAGAATTATGCTGACTGTTATTTTCATCAATTATTTAGGTAAATGAGGAAAATATCATTTGCATAATAATTTGGAACACGGTGTAAATCTCTAATTGTAATCATTGTGAACAGAAAAAAAATAATATGTACCTGAAACTGCTAATAGTAAACCTTCATATAAATGTTAACATGAAGGTAAGTTAAAGCTAGAACATTTATTTTAGTTCTGTATAGAGCAGAAAAGAGCTAACATTTTTGGCATACTTTTATTTCTGTCTGTGACCCGAAATGTGACAGGAAATGTGGGGAACTGTCCCCAACACGAACACAGATAGCAATAAAACTCTGACAGAGGTTCGGCCTTTAAATCTTACTGCATGTGTCCAAAATTAAATAAAATGTTTTGGCTGGAGTTGGGCTTTGACAAACTTGCTAGGATGAATAAGTGAAAAGTAATAGAAGGGTTGGTATTTGGTCATATGGGGGTTTATTTACTAAAGCTGGAGAGTCCAAAATCAGACTCCCTTCTGCATAGAAACCAATCAGCTTCCAGGTTTCATTGCCAAAGCTTCATGGAACAAGCTTAGGTTAGAAGCTGATTGGTTTCTATGCAGAAGGGAGTCTGATTTTGGACTCTCCAGCTTTAGTAAATAAATCCCATGGTGTCTGCTGAAGAAATAGAAAAGAGTTCAGATTGGATCAACCAGTCCCTTCAACAGAGATCATGGGAGGTCTGTTTAATACCAATGGCCTGATAAGTAGTAAAGCCACCCCTTTGAAGCTCATGTTTTCTGTCAAACAGAATGATAAAGAAGCCGGTTCAAATCCACAGTCATTTTTGAGGCTGTACAGTATGGCATTTAGCAACTATCCTGTTAGATTACATATTATCAGATTGGTAAACTTTGACTTTGCACCCACTCTTCCTGAATTATTTCACACATATTCCTTATGTAATTCTATTTTTTAGATTGTTCTCCTTTAGTCTCTGTTGATTGCAGCACAAAGTGCTAATTGCTGCATCTCATTTAGTGCTAATTAGCACCTCTGCAGCTGAGTGTGTAATTCAGATTTAGTTTCCAAGTTCTGTTTTAATTTTTTTTGCTCAAATCCCGTAAGTAATCATTTTAGGATGTGCACACAAAAGCTAGGCTCTGATACAGATACTTATGCAGTATAAAGAAGTACAGTTAAGTTACTGACAGAGTAATTTGCAGCTACTTAACATCCTAAACCTTTCCCCTAATTTCACATCTGTATGCAGAAATGTAGGACGTATATAATTATGTTGTCTATATAGAGGCAGATGTTCCCATATTTTTGATTCTTGAAGTGCTCTTGGCTCCTGTGATCAAAGCCTGGAGATCAGATTCATCTTACAGCTATGTGGTTTTGTGGGGAGTATTTTAGGAAGAAGGAAAACTACTTTATACGTAAAGTAAAGATAATAACAGAAATAGTTTTGCAAATACTGATTAGAGATTAACGAATTACAACAAAACTATTTTAGGAATTACTTACTCTTAGCATTAAAATGACCACCAAAGTTTACACGCTTGACTAAAAACACAGTTTTTTTCCTATAGTCCTGGATTTCAATGACTGAAGATTTTTTTTCCTAGGGAGGGGGATAGTTTTGCTTAGGGGATGAGGGACTTTGCTTAGGGAATTTGTGCTTACATTACATACTCCTGTCCTCTGTACTGTACACTGTGCTATATGTTACTGCTGCCTACTGCATGGCGGGTTGTATACTAGATACTCCTGATTATTGCACTGTGCACATTGGGCTTGCTTTACATTATTACTATTATACTCCTAACCAGGGCTTCTGTTAGAAACCATGGGGGCCCCATACAGCAAACCTGACAGGGCCCCTTCACCAAAAAAAACCCAGATTACTATGCTTCAGTTATGAATGAACATAGTGAGTGATTTTTTACCGATCACTCATTTTGTTCATCCAGGAAAGGAAGGGGCTGGTAAATGTGACATATTTGCCGGACCCTTTCCTCACGCTCCATCCTGAATGATCCTATTGTGTGCATGCAGCTGCTAGTGGAAAGGAGAGGAGGGAAGCCGAAACACTGTGGGGGTGGGGGCACACAGGGGGGGGCCTGGGCACCAAAAGGAAATGTATGGTGTACAGAATGGGTGGTTGGTGCACCGGGGGGGGCAGTTACTGGAGTCAATCCCCTGTATGGCTCTCTCTGCAGCAGCTGACAGCCAAAAGGAGGGAGAGGAGAAGAAGTCACCCTCTTTGCCCACATATGATTCAACCTGCTGCCTGGACCCCCCCTGCTGGACTGGGCCCTGTACAGGAGGACTGGTGGTACCTCCTTATCCACGGCCCTGCTCCTAACTCATGCATTCTGGACTGCCCATTGCAGTTTTCCTGCGGCAGAGTGGCCGCACTGCACCTGATTATGTACATTTATGTGATCCTGACTTTCTGGGTAGGCGGGCGTGTGCGCCCGCTGCCCGACCTGTGCTATCATTCGCTACAGCCCAAGTTGGCCAGCAGGTCCAGATCAACGATTTATGACCGTGGCCCACTGATCGGCTTAACGAAAGAAAGTGCAGAAACCTGTCTTCACAAACAACACATGCTGTACAGACAGGAGCAAGGTGGCTGCTTTTTTTCTCTATGCAAAGATAAAATGGTCACATCACTTAGTAAAAGCAGCACACATTACACATTGTTAGGGACACAGTTAACCTGTTGATTCCCCCGAGATGTTAACCTCTTCCCAGCTAGTGTCATTAGTTCAGTGGCAGTTTATAGTATTAGTACTGATAACTGTGTTAGTGTCACAGGCGATGTCAGTGTCAGTTAGTCAGTACCCGCTTAGTGTCAGTTAGTGTCAGATTGCTTGCCGCACTATCACATTCCCAATAAAAGTCGCTGATCACTGTCATTACTAGTAAAAAAGCATAAATAAATACAAATTCTTGTAAATATACCATAGTTTGTAGTATTGTAAGTTGTATGACTTTTGCACAAACAAATTTATATACACTTTTTGGAATTTGTTTTTACACATGTAGCAGACATGTAGCAGAATACATTCTGACCTAAATTTTTGAAGAAATTCGATTTTTTTTTTATCAGATACTTTGTAACAGACAATAGAAAATATTGGATTTTTGTGCAAAATGTTTGGTATTTTATTGTTTGTATAATAAAAAAAAAAACCCAGTGGTGATCAAATGCTACCAAAAGAAAGCTCTATTTGTGTGAAAAAAAAAAGATATACATTTCATTTGGGTGCAGTGTTGCATGACCACACAATTGCCAGAAAGCAGCACAGTGCTGAATAGCAAAAAAATGCTATAGTCACGAAGGGGGTAAAATCTTTCACATCTTTGTAAAGGCAGCAGCTCCCCCAGCCCCCTGAGTCTCATCACGCTCCAGCGATGTGAATGAAAGCCTTGGCTGTCATGGGTCTCTGCCTCCTCGTTGGCTGAGACAGCAAGTGGGAGCCATTGGCTCCCACTGCTGTCAATCACAGCCAGTCAGCCAATGAGAGGGGGCGGGGCCAAGCTGCAGCTCTGTGTGTGAATGGACACATGGAGCAGCGGGTGCCCCCCATAGCAAGCTGCTTTCAGTGGGGGCACCTGACAGACAGGAGTAGCCAGGAGAGCCTGCAGGGGAACCTGAGAAGAGGAGGATCAAGGCTGCTCTGTGCAAAACCACTGCACACCGCAGGTAAGTATAGACATGTTTGTTATTTTACAAAAAAAAAAAAATTTAGAATGATGGATAACCCTTACTGTCTGCCCGCAGTAGTTTTACTGTTTTACTTTAGACACAGAGGCTCATGGCTCTCAGTACCTGGCTGCTATGAGTGCCTGGGGTATCATGTGATCACTATGATTGGTCACAATAGGATTTGATTACAATGTAAACAAAACAGTCATGAATGGTTTCCATTCATGACTGCTTGCTTAGTATTGTGAAGCTGTTATTGGCTCACAGCAATCACATGGTACCTGGCTACTTGTCAACAGTAACTAAGCTTTCAAGAATGTTAACCCATTCATGACAGCTAAAACTA
Organism: Staurois parvus; assembly: GCF_062004578.1. Lineage (NCBI taxonomy): Eukaryota > Metazoa > Chordata > Amphibia > Anura > Ranidae > Staurois > Staurois parvus. The sequence continues at coordinate 5,139,927 of NW_028318057.1, forward strand.
TTGCTTATAACAGTGAACTTCACTGTTATAAGCAATAACAGTGTAAAAAATCCCTGATCATCCCCCAGAGATGCACAGTGTCACTATGGTGACACTGAACTGCTCTGATGAAAGCATGAAAAAATAGTAACCAAAAAAAACCCAAATATTAAGATAAAAATATTTAAAACATTAAATATACTTTTTTTTTTTTTTTTTTAACATACTGTCACCAGTCAGTATCCCTGATGACTAGGGTTGCCACCTCATCCCTTTAAAACCAAACACATATTAATTACACAGGTTCTGTGGTTGATTAAGGTGGTAAATAAACTCACCTAGTGCCTTATCTGCATTATATTAGCCGCAGAAACTGTGTTATTAATATAAATTTGGTTTTAAAAGGATGAGGTGGCAACCCTACTGATGACTGCAACACCAGTCATATGATTATTCTGTACTGCAATGGTGACTGTATGCAAAAAAAGTGAAAAAAACAAATTTCATTTAATTTCTTCATTTTCCAAAAAATTGTGACAAAAAATTACAACTTCAAAAAACTCACCATGCCTCTTACTAAATACTTTAAACTGTCTAATTTCACAAAAGGGAGTCATTTTGGGGAGTATATGTTTTGTCCTGGCATTTTAGGGCCTCAAGAGATGAGATAGGCAGTCAGTACATGAGAATTGATACATTTTCAAATTTTAGGAAAAACGTGTTTTAAAAAAACATTTTTTTTTTTATATAGCAAAAAATAAAACAAAAACAGTGGCAATTAAATACCATCAAAAGAAAGCTCTATTTGTGTGGAAAAAAATTGATAAAAATGTAATTATAATACAGTGACGTATGATTGAGCAATTGCCAGTTAAAGGATCACAGTGCTGAATAGCAAAACATGCCCTGGTTATGAAGAGGGTAAAACCTTCCAGAGGTCAAGTGGTTAAAAAAATCATTATACTGAAGTTCATGTGTGTCTATGAGGCTGTTGCTAGTGACAAAATAATTAAATTGTATTTTGTAAATTTAAGGCCTATAGCATATCTGTTCCATGTACACAGCAAATAGGCTTGGGTTCTATTTAACCATGTCCTTTAAACCCCTTACACTGTAAATGCAATATGGTCACAGCCACCACTTGCCACACCCTGATATGCAAGCACTTCCATTGCTCTCCTAAGGTAGGCCAAGGGTTCCACAGCTCTATCACATGTCTGTCAATGCTCCTAAATACACCTAATGGAATTCAATGTTAATTTTTTTTTGTAACCCAGACAAACTGCACAGTACTTTAGAATTTGAAAATGTTAGTTTCTGTCAATTGTGCCTTTTCTCATTTCAACAATATGCAATATTCATTCCAGGTGCACGCCATTTGCCGTTTGCGGTAATGCAGAGCGGCGCAGCAGCGGGATCTGTCACGGGCCGTGCACCTCGGACACGGCCGATGACAGATCCGAGTACCGACTCCCGTTGCTGGTACCATGTGACCTGCTGTGACCAATCACAGCAGGTCACATGACAGTTGTATACAATGGATGGCTTCTTTCATGATGCTATCCATTGTATACTAGTGCCTAGCTGTGAATGGTCACAGCTAATCACATGCACATGTCATGTGATTAGCTGTGACCAAATCACAGCTAAGCACAAAAAAAAAAAAAAAAAAAAAAAGCTGAATGAATCGATTTCATTCAGGTAAATGCTTGCTTATAGCAAAGTAATTCTTTGCTATAAGCAAATTGTGTAAAAAAAAACAAAAAATACTGATCACTTCCCCAAAGTAGTACAGTGTTACTATGGTAACATTGTACTACTTTGGTCATAGTAAAATATGAAAAAAAAATCTTAAAAAAAATTAAAAAAAATGTAATAAAAAATTAAATATAATAAAAAAATTTAAAAAAATTAAAAAAATATATATATATATTTTTTTTTCATACTGTCACCAGTCAGTGTCCCTGTTAACCGCCATGCCAGTTATATGATGACGCTGTACTGCACTGGTGACAATATGTAAGAAAAAATTGTGAAAATAATTTTTTTAATTTTTTCATTTTCCGAAAAATTATGACATAAAAATACAACTTCAAAAAACTCACCATGCCTCTTATGAAGTACGTCGGACTGTCTACTCTGCAAAAAGGGGTCATTTGGGGGATATCTGTACTGTTCTGACATTCTTGGACCTCAAGAAATTAGATTGGCTGTCAGTACTTCAGGATTGATCAATATTCAGATCTATACCATAGTTTGCGAACTCTATAACTTTCCTACAAACTAAAAAATACATCCTAATTTGGGTTATTTTCACCAAAGACATGTAGCAGAATACATCTCGGCCTAAATTTATGAAGAACAATTATTTATTTGTAAACTTTTATAACAGAAACAAAGAAAAATGTGTTTTTTTTAAAAAATTTTTGGTCTTTTTTTGTTAATTTAGCAAAAAATAAAAAGCCCAGCGGTGATTAAATACCACCAAAAGAAAGCTCTAGTTGTGTGAAGAAAATTATAAAATTTTAGTTTGGGTACAGTGTTGTATGACCGCGCAATTGTCATTCAAAGTGTGAGAGCGCTGAAACCTGAAAAATGGCCTGGGCAGGAAGGTGTAAAATTGCACGGTATTGAAATGGTTAAACACTGATTTGGCCTGTTTTCACCAAAGAAATGTAGCAGAATACATTTTGGCCTAAATATATGAAGAACAATTATTTGCTAGAATTTATAACAGAAACAAAGAACCACGCATTTTATTCAAAACATTTTTTTCCCCCGTTTATTTAGCAAAGGATTAAAAACCCAGTAGTGATTAAATACAACCAAAAGAAAGCCCTATTTGTGTGAAAAAAAGGAAATGTAATTTGGGTACAGAGTTGCATGACAACGCAAATGTCATTCAAAGCATGACAGCTCCGAATGTTGAAAATTGGCCTGGGCAGGAAGGGGGTGAAAGTGCCTGGTATTGAAATGATTAAAGCTGAAATCTAGTTTATTTTATAAAGCAAATAAATAACCTATAACATAAGATTTAAAATAAAAGCTCTTGCTGTAATACTCACCATCATTTTAGAGCTGTCTCCTGTTGTAATTCTTCAAACCATTACATACCAACAATAATCTGGGTTGAATGAAGGTCTAACTACATGCTTGTATAATAAACACTTCTACTTTTCAATCTAGCTTCAACAGTCAAAATGTGGCTGAAACCTATGTGTTTTGGGTTGCCATGTCAAAGGCCAGCAGCACTTCTTGTGAACTCAAGCTGTCAGGAACCCACTCTCTGAGGGCATGTCATCATGCTGGTCTGGATTCACAAGAAAATACTGCAAACTTCAGGATTCATCCACCACCAAAGAAAGACAAAAAGAAAGAGGGTCTATGATACCAAGCAACTGGAACAAAGGCAAGGGAAGGGCGATCCAAGGTAGGATGGGGGCTGGAAACAGAGAGAGTAAAGCAAAGCCTAGACTTCAGCATTGAAATCTAAAGTGCATGGTAATGCAATCTGAATAACACACAAAACTGTATGCATTTTCAGTGCATCTGGTGAGAATAAATTCTTAGGCTTCAATTATTATAATCCTGCAGGTAAGATTTACATATATATTTTTCCTTATTTAGTTTGCCAAGAGAAAGGAGCAGTGATGTCTAACACTTGCTCCCATGTAAACCACCTGAACTCAACCCACCTCTTAACATACGCTGTCTTCCAGAATTATTTAACCATAGCAGTATCACACACAAAGCTTGTGGTTACTTCCTCCTGTTACGTGATACCTTTATGCACACACAGGAGACAACATATTTATTTCAGGTACTTATATAGCGCTGTCAATTTACGCAGCGCTTTACACATATATATTGTAAATTCACATCAGTCCCTAACCCTCAAGGGGTGTACAATCTAAGGTCCCTAGCTTACATTCATACATACACATATTAGGGCCAATTTAGACCGGATCCAATTAACCTACCAGCATGTCTTTGGAGTGTGGGAGGAAACCGGAGTACCTGGAGGAAACCCACGCAGGCACAGGGAGAACATGGAAACTCCAGGCAGGTAGTGGCGTGCCTGGGATTCAAACCAACGACCCTAGTACTGCCAGGCGGAAGTGCTAACCATTTAGCCACTGTGCTGCCCAAACATATAGTATTAGCATACAGTCAGTAAGAATCAGGGCTTTTTTTCAGTGGGAATGGGGAGGAATGCACCTCTAGCACTGAATATATGTAATGATAAGGGGTACTGGGGTGTGCTGGAGGGTCTATTGATGCTGGCTCCTGAGGGATCTATTGTTGCTTGAAGGGATCTATTTTTGCATGTGACTCTATTGTTGCTTGGGGGTTCTATTGTTGCTGATGGAGGATCTATGGTTGCTGGGAGAGATCTACTGTTGAGGGAGGGGTCTATTGTTGCTGGCCACTGGAGGGTTTATTGATGCTGGTTGCTTGGAGATCTGTTGTTGCTGTCAGGGGGTATTTATTTATTTATTATTTATTTATTTATCGAGTTTACATAGCGCCAAAGGGTTTGCTCAGCGCTGTACAATAGAGGGGGGACAATACATGAAACAGTACAGTAACATCAAACAGCACACAAGGGGTAAGAGGGCCCTACTCTTTCGAGCTTACAATCTAGGAGGGAGGGGGTAGAGGTACAGGAGGAAACGGCTGTGGGGGATGGAGTGGTAGGAGGAGGGAAGGGCAGCGGCTGTTAGGTGAGGGTGGGGTAGGCTTCCCTGAAGAGGTGGGTTTTCAGGGAGCGCCTGAAGGTGAGGAGGGAAGGTGACAGTCTGATGGATTGGGGTAGTGAGTTCCAGAGGATGGGGGAGGACCTGGAGAAGTCTTGCAGTCGTGCGTGGGAGGAGGAGACCAGGGAGCAAGATAGAAGGAGGTCCTGTGAAGAGCGAAGGGTACGGGTAGGGTGGTACTTGGGAATCAGGTCGGTGAGGTAGTTAGGGGCAGTGTTGTGAATGGCTTTATAGGTCAGAGTGAGCAGTTTGAATTTAATGCGTTGGGCAATGGGGAGCCAGTGGAGGGAGAGGCAGAGGGGGGTGGCAGAGGTGGAGCGGCTGGTGAGGTGGATGAGTCTGGCAGCTGAGTTCAGGATGGTCTGAAGCGGGGAGAGTTTGCACTGGGGTAGGCCGATGAGGAGGGAGTTGCAGTAGTCAAGGCGTGAGATAATCAGGGAGTGAACGAGTAGTTTAGTGGTGTCTGGGGTAAGGAAGGAGCGTATTTTGGCGATGTTGCGAAGGTGGAGCCTGCATGTATTTGTGAGTGATTTGACATGAGGTTGGAAGGAAAGGTTTGAGTCCAGAATGACGCCAAGGACCTTGGCTTGCTGGGCGGGATTGATGGTGGTGTTGTTGGTAGTGATGGAAAGGATGGGGGGGGGGGGCACGGGAAGGGGGAAAGACGAGAAGCTCGGTTTTGGAGAGGTTGAGTTTGAGGAAATGGAGCGACATCCAGTCAGAGATGTCGTTTAGGAGGTGAGTGATGCGGGCGGAGAATGTGGGGGTGAGGTGAGGGGTGGATAGGTAGATTTGAGTATCATCAGCATAGAGGTGGTAGTTGAAGCCGTGGGAGTGTATGAGTTTGCCAAGGGAGGAGGTGTAGATGGAGAAGAGAAGGGGTCCAAGGACAGAGCCCTGGGGGACCCCAACAGAGAGGGGGAGGGAAGAGGAGGTGGCGCCGCTGTAGGAAACGCTGAAGGAGCGTTGGGATAGATAGGACGAGAACCAAGAGAGAGCGGTGTCTCTGATGCCAAGGGGTATTGCTGTTGGTTTGGATCTATTGTTTCTAGGGAGTGTCACGATCGTGGCGTCAGACCCCAGACATTCTCACCAAACTCGTGACCGAAGGACTAGCCGATGTAAATCCGTGATGTCACGTGCGTAACAATGCCACACCCAGCTGCACCCTGTAGAACGATTTTCCAGCTATTTGGACCACAATCTATGTACTGGCAGCCTGAGTGCTTGTTACTGGGACAGGTTAATTACGCAATTAACCCTTCACACTGCCACCACCTCCTTTTTGTACAGAGAAAGAGGAAACTCAGCTATATCAGCTAAAACACTATAATGGTTGAGATAATTGTCTGCATAATACGGTCACTGCTGGCTGATTATGCAGAGGGTTAAACAAACACAGTAGCGTTCTCTTTAGAGGCAGGAATTCGTAAATTGCAATAAAGCGCTATAGAAACAGTTCAACACTTTCAGAAGGAAAGATTTATTACTAAAAGGTCAAACGGGTGCAATAAAAATATTTACAGAAAAAGATTTAACTATGATATATATGTATAAATATACAGAGACTAACAGCACAGCAAAGAGATATCAGAGAGAGGTGAAAGGATTAAGGTACTTGCCAAAGTCCTGGGTTAGCAGATCCAAGTTTCAAAGGGCACGGGTCTCCCCAGGTGGTACTGATGTTAAAATGGGAGACGTCTTCAACTTAGCTCTCTTAGGCCTGACAGCCTATTTTGAGGTTCCCCAGCAGGGGGTGTCTCTGAAGTCAAGGACCAATACCCCATTTAGGCGTGGAGGTATGGGCGGATACCTCAACTAGAGCCAAAATCTCCCGTAACTCATATTTTGGCCCAAAACTTTCCATCTGCACAAGTGACATTCCACCCGCGGGTAGATTATTATGCAGACACTTCTGAGGATTGATTAGATATGAATTATGAAATTATACACTGATCGGTTCCCGAGATCTACTTTTCTGCTTCCCTATGTATTCGAGACAAGGAGAGTGACCCATCAAATTGTTTGTCTCCTCGTAGCCAATCTGACGATATGTCTGGTTTTTATGTAAGTCTCTCATATTTCAAGATATGAGACATAGGGGAAAAATGGATTTTAACAAAGGTTATCTGGTCGTGTTTCCTGGGAATGTTCTTTGAACTCTGGGGAAAGCTTGCCTTATCTTATACGAGGTGTTAAATTGCACAGGTTCTTTGGACAGCTAGGCCCCGGCTCAGAGAGGTGTTTTATAGCTCTGGGCTCCCTGCTGGCTCTAGCCTGCCAGTGACCCACAACCAGATGTCACTGTGGTTAAACAGAGAGGAAGGGGGAGAATGAGGGGGGGGAGGGGACATGACGAACTCCTAACAAAAATGGAGGACTGCGTCAGTCTCTGGTTCGCACGTTTGCGACAGGGAGAGCTATTGTTGTCTGGGGGGTTTATTGTTGTTGGCTGCAGGGGATCTATTTCACTGCTTTTCTTGTTATCAACAAATTCCATACAAATGACTTAGCACCATAAAATGATACTTGGTTCTGTATTCTCTAAAAGCGGTGGTACTGGAAGGTGGATAGGGGGTGGAAACAAGGGCAGTACTCGAAGGTGGGTAGGGGGCGGAGACAAGAGTGACTCAGAAGGAGGGAGTTTCTGCACCTATTCTATGAGAAAAAAAGCCCTGGTAAGAATAGTAACTGCTAGGCATCTGATGACCTCCCACCTCTAACTCACAGGCTTCTGATGATGACCCACCTCTAATGTTCAAGACTTAGAGCCCTGGTGCCAAACTTTGGGTCTGGGGGACACATGTGGTACTTCCATACATTTTGTGTGGAGATTGGCCCCTAGCAGATGGCAGCAGGAGCATTAATTTGTAAATGGGCAGTAATGCAATTCATTCCTAGTAAGGATGAGATGTGGAGTCCCACCATGGGTTCCCAGCATTCCCTACCATGGGTTCACAGCTCAGTCTAGCAGGTTTGAAATTCATAGTCATGAGCAAACGCAAATTCTTTGTAATCATAATGCTCTGCTTGGCCTTTGAACTTAGGTCAGCTGGCTTAGAAGTGCCAATAAGGAGGCCTTTAGATAAGCCAGGACCCCTCTCACTGAGGTCAAATTAGCTATATGAACAATATGGTTTATCTGTGGTAGGGAAAGCATAGAGAGTGCTTCTGATAAAGTGCATAAGGAAAGATTAGTGTGGGCTCGTAGGCAGTGGCGGGTCTGTTACAGTACATGTTAACCCTTACTGAATGTCAAATATAGCAAAATGCTGTTTATCTTAGATAATTAGGTGCTTTTTTTTCATCCTTTGTTACATCTCAGTGCTGCTGATATCATGCTGTCTTTTTACAGCTTTTTCCTGTCCACATGCACTACAGTGATAACAGGCTGCATGTGTTTTTTTCACAAGGCAGTTTTCCTAATTGTTCATGGCTGCAATTATTTTTTTCACATGCCTGTTTTTTGATTCATCAAAGTAAAATATCAAATTTACTGTAAATACTGCAGATTCGGGAAATATGTGAGGTAAATACTGCATAAAAATTTATATAAAACATGAAATCAATTCACTATTAGAAAAACACATTTGTTATTTATCTCATGGTGTAGGCAGTTGATATTTTAGGAATGTGCAAAATAGCAATAAGGAGGAAGTCTGCACTGGTCAGTAAATTAAAAACAATGTATCTATGTGGAAATGTTAAAGCATAGCTCCAGTCCCCATAAGCAATTTTTTTTATAAAAGCTCCCCTGCGATTGTTAGTACTTGTACTCTAATATTTAGATACTGTCCTAACTGTCTTCATGCTTGTTACTTTTAAATCTGTAATATGTTACCTGATCTCGGAAGCAGGAAGGGCCATAGCAGATGTGGTCATCTAAAGCTCTTGTGTATTTATGGGATTAGCTGCAGCTGGCTACCAGAATGCACTTCCCAATCTTGTGCAGTATTGACACTGTAAGGCACAGAGTGTTGATTGCAGGTTGTTGTAGCAATGGCGGCGTCAGCAGAAGTTCCTGCCCCGTTGTTATGGCAACCTGTCAATTGAAAAAGAACTTGGAAGGCAAGTTGGGGAAAGGAGCAGCCAAAATAACCCAGGATTTAACTATTAGGCTTCCCGCAAACTCCTGGGATAGATGACACCAATATCCTAGGAGTCCATGGGTACCGCCTAATGACGACAATAACTAGGTGGCCAGGACTGGAAGTGCCACCCTGATATAATAAATAAAGGTATTAAACCACTTCAGAGGAACTTGTAGTAAAGAGGGAACTCCAATAAGCACAGGAAAGTAAATGATTTGTATTGCACTAGAAGAAGATTGTTCTGTGAATGTCCAGATTACAATGAGGGGGAATTCTGCACTGGCTGCAATGGTTTTGCACAGAGCAGCCTCAATCCTCTTCTTCTGGGGTCATCCACCAGCGCTCCAGGCTCCTCCTCTTTGGCAAGTGCTCCCCATGGAAACTGTCCTCATGGAATTCCATCGGGGCACTTGTGCAGGCTTGCTCCTGACCTATTGACATAGAGCAGGTGTTTCAGCCCCATCCCCTGCTCCCTCGTCACAGCATTTGGGGGGGGGGAGTCTGGGGGGATTCAGCAGCAAAGAAGGTTTATTACCTTAATACATAGAATGCATTAGGATAAAAAAAAACCTTTAATTTTTTAGAACTACTTTAAATTAAAAGAAAACAATTTATCAGTGTGGACCAATATAGAATAAGTGCAAAGCTACCAAATGGGAACCAGTCAATATATCAATACATGAATCTCATGCTTCTGTGCTTTAGACCATACCAAATCATAATAATATTGAGCCTCAAACAATAATCACAAATGTCCATACACCAATGAGTTTGTACTTCTTCTCCACAAATCTAGAAGTCACAAAAAAAAAAATCCCAGCCCTTTCCAAGCCCTTCAGTGTTCTAATATCCAGATCACTGAAATTTTCATACAATTCATTGCAAAATACTCCGTCCATCACCTTTTGCTAACTCTCCACCCAGTTGCTGTGTTTTAGGTCTGACTCCTTTTATTATAAGTCAACCTCTCAGTCACAAATCATCCTGCTTAATTGGAGGCCCTCTCTGATATGTCCCAGCAGCAGGGCAGGCCGTTATCAAGAGTAAACATTGGGTCACCTCCAACCATTAGTACATCCTTGGCACCCATTAGTTAATTTTTTTTACTTGCTGTCCCTGCCCATGTTTGCTTGACCAGGGCAGGGAGGGCCTTAGGAGGAAAAAATATATTTAAAATATTAAATTGAAAAATTATGTTTAACAACAGTAAAACACACAAACATTGTGTTGGCATGTGGAAATATGTTCATGTGGGATCACCTAAGCCATGAACTGGAGGAAGAAGGCTGTTTTCACAGCCCTTCACCATATATGATTCAGAGGCACTTTTCTACAGCGTGTTATGCCAAACTACAGGGGTCGCATTCTGTGCAAGCTCCTGCAAACAGAAACAACTTTGAGCTGTAGATTTTTAAAGTATTTAAAATGCCATTCCTACCAATATAGATTTTTTTTTTTCAACACAATCCCAACTTTTAGGTCAAGCAGCGTGCAGGAGCTTAAAAACAGCATGCTGGGTGGGCCACACAGAAGAAACACTGTTGAGGCAAGGCTGGAAGACATGGAGAAACTGCAGAGCAATTGGGAGTCTTTGGTGGTATTGGGCAAAAAGGGATTTTTGAAGTAACTGGGGGGGAGGGGGTGTCATATGAACAATTGACACTTAGGAGCCACAGAGATCTCAGGACATGCAGGTATTCTGTGTATAGCTGCATTGCAGAGGGAGCAGAGTAAACAAGGGATACTGTTGGTGCCTGGAGTGCATGGTGAACACACTGGAGCCAGAGCGTTGGATGGAGCTGAAAGGCTGGATGTGGCTGCAGTGCTCTGGGAACACACTGGAGGTAGGAGACTGGCTGAAGTACACAGGGTCATCAAAACAGTATACAGGGAGGAGTGCATTGAGCCCCAGAAACAAAACACAGGTACATTGGGACACAGGAGCAGAACACAGAGTTTAATGCACAGTGTCACATGAACAGGTTGCAGTCTGAGGTGGGAACATGCTGGAGGGCTTGGAGTCACACTGGGATATTGGGTGAAGGATGCTGGGGACAATGGGGGTTACTTGAGGCACAGGGGTACAATGGCCTCTGGGATTACAGGAACACAGAGCAAGAATCCTCTCTGGTACAAAGAACACTGAGGATCAATAGAACTCTCTCAGGAACTGAGACTAGGACCATGAGCTATTGCTCAGGCAAAATGTAGAATTGAGCAGAGCTTAAATAGAGAAGAATATGACCAGGCTGGGCTGGGATTGGCTATGTAGCTAACCGAATCAACCAGCAGATGAGACATGGTGATACTATAGTGTGTACATGTCTCAATCCAGAGCACTCATTACTGTCCACTGCCTCGTTCCTCTGCCATCTGTATGAGTCACTTCTGACAAGTTTTCCTGGCACCATGAGAAAAATGGTGACAGGGGAGGACACAGCCTGTTATTGACAGCCTCAGCTCTGTTCCTGTGTGTCCCTTCCCTCCAATCAACATTCTACACTTTAAATGGATATAGGGGGTAAACAACTGTAGGTACAAATTATGTAGTAGGATTTGTTTCATCTGTGTATCATCTGAGGCTAGTCACTTTGAGGTTCAAATTATAAAGAGAATAGACAAACCAATTAGAAGTAATGATTGATTTCCCTGAAAAGTAAATTTTAAGCTTAACACCCATATACCTAATGGGATGAATTTTGAATGGGATTTGACATATTATTATGAATGATGGATTTTTTTTTTCTATCTCGGATTATGGTGTTCCATCCACAATCTGAATTGATTATTACATTGTATGTTCCTTTGCAATTTTGTTTTGGTCTGTGTAGACTGATCTTTTCTTTATCTCAGGAATATACACTGCTCAAAAAAATTAAAGGAACACTGAAAACACATCAGATCTCAATGAGGAAAAATATCACGCTGGATATTTATACTGATATGGACTGGATAATATGTTAGGAATGTAAGGATGCCCCATCGTTTGATGGAAATGAAAATTATCAACCTACAGAGGACTGAATTCAAAGTAAGCCTGAAAATCAAAGTGAAAAAATGATGCAGCAGGCTAGTCCATTTTGCTGAAATCTCATTGCAGCAACTCAAAATTGTACTCAGTAGTTTGTATGGCCCCCACGTGCTTGTATGCATGACTGACAATGGGATGTATGCATGAACTCCTAATGGGATGATGGATGGTGTCCTGGGGTATTTCCTCCCAGATCTGGACCAGGGCATCACTGAGTTCCTGGACAGTCTGAGGTGCAACCTGGCGGTGTCGGATGGACCAAAACATGATATCCAGGAGGTGTTCTATTGGATTTATGTCAGGCGAGCGTGGGGGCCATCTAATGTTATCAATTCCTTCATCCTCCAGGAACTTCCTGCATACTCTCGCCACATGAGGCTGGGCATTGTCGTGCATCAGGAGAAACCCAGGACTCACTGCACCAGCATAGGGTCTGACAATGGGTCCAAGGATTCCATCCCAATACCTAATGGCAGTCAGGGTGCCATTGTCTAGCCTGTTGTGGTCTGTGCGTCCCAATATGGATATGCCTCCCCAGACCATCACTGACCCACCACCAAAACGGCCATGCTGAACGATGTTACAGGCAGCATAACGTTGTCTGCGGCTTCTCCAGACCCTTTCACGTCTGTCACATGTGCTCAATTGAACCTGCTCTCATCTGTGAAAAGCACAGGGTGCCAGTGGCGGGTCTGCCAATTCTGGTGTTCAATGGTAAATTCCAATCAAGTTCTATGGTACTGGGCAGTTAGTACAGGGCCCACTAGAGGACGTCGAGCCCTCAGGACACCCTCATGAAGTCTGTTTCTGATTGTTTGGTCAGAGACATTCACACCAGTGGCCTGCTGGAAGTTATTTTGTAGGGCTCTGGCAGTGCTCATTCTGTTCCTCCTTGCACAAAGGAGCAGATACCAGTCCTGCTGATGGGTTAAGGACCTTCTACGGCCCTGTCCAGGTCTCCTAGAGTAACTTCCTGTCTCCTCCATGCTCTTGAAACTGTGCTGGGAGACACAGCAAACCTTCTGGCAATGGCACGTATTGATGTGCCATCATGGAGGAGTTGGACTGCCTGTGTAACCTCTGTAGGGTCTAGGTATCGTCTCATGCTACCAGTAGTGACCCTACCCAAATGCAAAACTAGTGAAAAACAGTCAGAAAAGATGAGTAGGGAAAATAATGTCAGTGGCCCCCACCTGTAAAACCAGTCCTGTTTTGTGGATCATCTCATTGTTGCCCATCTAGTGCATCTGTTGTTAATTTCATTAACATCAAAGCAGCTGAAACTGATTAACAACCCCCTCTGCTATTTAACTGACCAGATCAATATCCCAGGAGTTATTTGACTTGATGTTATACTCTGATTAAAAAATGTTCCTTTAATTTTTTTGTTATATAATATAGTCCAAAACAAGTATAGTAACCTTAATTTCAATTTAATTTGATTTTATTAAGTTTGATTTTTAATTGTACTAATAAACATATTGATTTTAAGGGGGGTGTTTTGGGGGAGTGGGCTAGCTGGGGGAAAGGTTGAGAAGTATATTGCTTGAATATTTTATATTTTGTTTGATATACACACAGTACGTTTCTGTATTGATTTAAAGGTGTGAATCAATACGTTCAGTGACTTGTAGGATGTGGAGAATTGTGATGTCTTCTTTCTTAGACACAGGTGTGCTGCTGTAACAGAATTCAGCGTTTGTCTAAGAGCTTTTAAACTAATAATTATCTACTGAGAAAACAACGCTGTAGTTAGTTCAGTCATGTGAGTACAGCTGTGCCTGCGGGCCTGGGAATGACAGAATGGCTTACACATGTTGTGATATATCTGTTTTGAGATTCTGGAGGGTTCAGACAAAAAGCCGTCCACTGGGAGTGAGATATCCATGATTTTATACTGATTTTATACTCTGTGTATTGGTAAGCACATGTAGTATGTTGTTTACCATTTATGATTGCGGCATCAGACCCCAGCCCTTCTCAAAAAACTTGTGACTGAAGGACTAGCCAATCTAAAACCACGCTGTCATGTGCGTAACAATGCCACGCCCAGCTGCACCCTGCACAAAGATTTTTTAGCTAATGGACCGGCAGCCTGGGAGCGATTGTTACTGGGTCAGGTTAATTATGCAATTAACCCTTCACACTGCCACCACCTCCTTTTTGTACAGAGAAAGAGGAAGCTCGGCAATATCAGCAATAACACTATGATGTTTGAATAATCGTCGGTATACCACTGTCACCACAGGCAGCGATATACCGAAGTTTAAAACACACACACAGTAGCTCTCTTCAGAAGCAGGGGTGCTTAGTTTGCATTAAAGAGCTTTAGAAACAGTTCAACACTTTCAGAAAGTAAGATTTATTACTAAAAGGTCAAAAGGGTGCAATAAAAATATTTACAGAAAAAGATGTAGCCAATATATATATATAAATATACAGAAAACAATAGCGCAGCAAAGAGATAACAGAAAGAAGTTGAGAGGGATAAAGTACTTGCCGTCCACCTTGGGTTAAGCAGATCAGGTTTCAGAGCCAAAAGGGTCTTATCTCCCAAAGTTAGTTCCGATGTGAAAAAGGGAGATTCTACAACTTTGCTCAACTCAGCTTAGCTTTTTCTAGGATCTCCACAGGGTGTCTCCCTGAAGCAGAGAACAAATCGCCTCATTTGGGGAGGGGGTTGTGTAGGCGGGGAGCTCAGGCTATGACCAAAGCCTTCGCAAATTGTACACTATGGCCAATAACTTTTCCTAGGTACATATAACATTGTATCCACGAGTAGATTAATACACAGAATCTTTGGCGGAACGTCTACATATGAAATATGAGATACTTGTTTGGATGGTTAAAGAGATATAATTTTCTGCTTTCCTGTATATGCCAGCTAGGGGGTGTCCAGGCGACTTGTCTTAAAGTGAGCCATCTGAATATGTGCTCCATGTTTGTGTAATTATTTCCTATTTGGAGATATAAAATTATATGGAAAACTGGGTTTTAAAATGTAAGTCTGTTTTACAACTCCCGGGAATGTCTTTTGAAGCTCTGTGAGGGCTTGGTTTATGGTCTTACGATATCCCAGATTGCGAGGTAACAGGCATCTAGACACCAGCTCGGCTGGGGGTTTTATAGCCATGACGCCCTCCCAATGAGTTTGCTGCCTGTGATCTCTGCAACAAACAGACCACATATCACCATTTAATATGAGGTCAAACCCAAACAGCACTTTCAATTGTATCCAATTAGGCAGGCCCTTGCACTACATAGTTGAAGGTAAATCTAAAGGAAATTGGACAGAAAATTGTATAATGTATGGCCAGCCTAAGTGGCTTATCTGTGACGGTTACTTTAAAGGATAAGTGCACCTTTCTACAAAAAATAATAAATGCACAATGTTTATGCAGATATAAAAATGTGCATGTGTTATTTTTTGTGTTAGGAGCCTGTGAAGCATTGCACCAGTGATCAGCAGATCATTGATGCCATTCAGATCTCCTGAAGACTGTCAGTGTATCTGCTTGCTTGTAAATCCCATACAGGCAGGCCAATACTTCTGACAGGAAGACTAAATGAATTACCACAGTGCTCACAGCACAGTGGCAGTTCATTGAGAACTAAAAGCTGACAGCCACTGTAGTCCATTTATTCACAGAAAATGGTGAATGAATGACGTGGGGAACTTCTCTCCATACTGCTGGCATGGGGGGAGGGGATCGGGCAGTGGGTGCAAGATCGGGAACATGTTAGAGCAGACACAAGCACAGCCCGCTGTCCTCAATGGGCGGTCGGATGGAAATGATTGGCCTGTTCATTTCCATCTGACTGTCATCTGATCCAACAGATGAAAGGGGAATGGATCCCCATCCGTCTCTTTTTGGCGGATCGGATTGCATTCCGAAGGGTGTAAACAGACATGTGTCCATTTACACCCGCCACTCCATAGAGGAGAATAGAAGTTCCGATGAAGTCATTCTGAAAAACGGACAGGCGGACCCAATCAGAATGTCCTTGTGAAAGGGGTGGAACATGTAACATGTCCCCAAAGGTGAACTTATCCTTTAGTTAACGGGCAACGGGCATTTAAATTACTCCAATTCTCTAAACACCCCTATCCTTGCAATGAAGCCAACAGCGGTGAAATGCATTAAGGAGGGGTGGTCCCTGGGTGGGGACACTGTGAATGTAGTTGTATTGTTAACAGCCAATTAAAAGTGTCTGGAAGAGCGGTTATTAGAGTGCAACTCTCATTCATTGATATCTTTCTATGGTGGCACCCAGAGTTTCCAGTCTCTGAACAAATGCCTGTGGGTCAACAAGTAATCGAAGAGTCTAGCACGTCTGTGAGTCTACAAAAAAACAGGTTAGCTCTCTCTTGGACTACAGGTAATAGGTGAGCTTTGCATGTTGGAGCTGTGAGACTACAACTAACAGCTTGCCTGTGACTCCCCAGCTGTCATAATCACATAGAAGAAAGAAGGAGGTGAAGGTGGAATGGGGGTGGAGGAGGAAGAGGTCAAGTTAGTAATACTTAACACCAATATATCACATAGAAAAACGTACTCACCAAACAAATGTTAAAAAAAACAAAAACAGTGTATGCATATATAATAAAATTGCTATGTTGCAGCTTGTTACTGTCATTCGTTCCCATCCCTCATAAGATATATAAACCTCCAAAGTACAGCACAACAATTATATACTAATGATTTGATCCCACTGTATCAAATCACCAACATACAATATTCCTTAAAAATTTCTTGTACTGTATGTGTAACAAATAACATAACCACTTGCCTACTGGACACTTTTCCCCCTTCCTGCCCAGGCCAATTTTCAGCTTTCAGTGCTGTCACACTTTGAATGACAATTGCGTGGTAATGCAACACTGTACCCATATGAAATGTTTATAATTTTTTTCACACGAATAGAGCTTTCTTTTGGTGGTATCTTATCACCACTGTTTTGTTTATATATTTTGCACTATAAACAAAAAACACTGACAATTTTGAAAAAAAAGATGTTTATTTTTTGTTTCTATTATAAATTTTGCAAACAGGTTATTTTTCTCCTTTACTAATGTGCGTTGATGAGACTGCACTGGTAGGCAGCACTGATGGGCTCTGATAGGCGGTACTGATAGGTAGCACTGATGGACACTGATGAGGCGGCACTGATAGGTAGTCCTGATGAGACAGCACTGGTGGGCATTGATGAGGAGGCACTGATGAGGCTGCACTGATATGCTGCACTGATGGGCACTGATAGGTGGCAATGATGGGCACTGATAGGCGGCACTAATGAGGCTGCACTGATAGGCGGCAATGATGGGCACTAATAGGCAGCACTGAAGGGCACTGACTGGCGGCACTGACTGACGGCACTGACTGGTTGCACTGATAGGTGGCACTGACTGGTACAGATTGGCAGCACTGCTGGGCACTGATGGGTAGCACTGCTGGGCACTGATGGGCAGAACTGTTGGGCATTGATTGGCAGCACTGTTGGGCACTTTTGGGGCAGGGCACTGATGATCAGTGCAGATGTGTCCTTTTACAGTCTCCGGTTATCAGCAGTACGTTCCTCAGGCTGTGACAGTGTGAGGAAAGTACTGCTGATAACTGGCAAGTATATTTACATGGATGTCAGCTGTGATTGGACACAGCTGATCATGTGGTAATAGTCCACTGTGATTGGCCTTTTACCCTGTCAGGTAATAAGCTGTGTCCAAAGGACACAGCAATCACAGCATCGGGTGCGCTTCACTGTGGTGCATTCTGGGAGGATGTCATATGATGCCCTGTAGTCTTCATTCGGCTATAGCGTGGTCAAGAAGTGGATACACAATACATAAATTATGAATAATCACTAGATATAGTATATACAGTATAAATCAATATAAAACTAAAATCCTCGAAATCAACACAGCCCACAGTCTGCTTCATAAACGATGTGTTCTTAATCTGATATCACATGCATCCATTTACATGAGTGCTTGCCGTGCATATTCCAAAAAAAATGTGTGTTTCACCATTGTGATTACCACCTCTCAATAGAGCCTCTTACCTCTATGTCTGACCTCCACAAGGGTAAAGTCAAACAGCTCTTTCCCAGTGATTTGGGTCACAATCCTCCAGCAATCCTCCAATGCATCCAGAAATCTACCTGCATACAACTCTCTCACTCTGTCCAGACTCCAGCCCATTCACCAAAAAAGAATATATATCTCATGGTATAGCACTAAAACAAACTTAGCTTTTATTAAAAAAAAAATGAAAGAAAAACTACTCACAAATAAAGGGCACGTTTCAATCCAGTGCCCTTAAAAAAAAAAAAACATCAGCATCAGTATAAGTTTGTTACACATACAAGGGATTTTGAATATTGTATTTTGGTGATTTGACACAGTGAGATCAAATAGTATATACTTTTGCGCTGTACTTTGGAGGTTCATAATACTTGGCACCTAGTTGCCATGTGACAACACCTCTTATCTAAAGCTTGCTTGTCATTTTTTTGGGAGGAAGGAGGAAAGTTTTTAATTGAGGAATGACAGGCACCCTATGGCCATAAAATTCTACGTGTACTTTTGTTGCTGCCCGCTCTTACCAATATCCATAGAATGTCCACCTCCATTTGCTGTTTTCTATCTTTCCCCATGCATTCTGGAAGGGCAGACACAAATACCAAAAAATACAGAAATAATTGCAGCTGGGAACTTGCCATTCTGGGGCAACCAAGGTCATGAAAATGTTCTCTAGTTTATATGGGAGGAGTGCAGTATAAAGTGCTTGGACAAAGTTGGTTGCAGACCTCCTGACCTGGGCGTGTTATGGTGTAGCTTTTTTATGCAACTCTAGATGATAGCTAATGCCTGCTGTACACTGATATATCCTTACCACTTCCTTTTTTTCACATAATTGCTCTCCCACTTCTGCCTTTCCTTTAGGGATGTCCTGTTCTCACCCAAGTGCAGTCTGTTATATCTCTGTACTGCTAACTGGGCTCCAACTGCAGAAAGCACCAGCTTTTTTATGAATGATGCTGTTTCATGGCAGCTAACACTACCCTCTCTAATGCAGGCCATAGACAGGTCGTTTATCGGCCAAATTTTCGTCCGCACCAAAAATCCCCCCATATTCACACCGTTAGTGGAGCAATGCCGTCGGCCGTTTTTTTTGCGGATCTTCTTGTTTATTTTTATCGGTCATGCTGGAAAATTCACGAAAAACTGAAATTTTTCATAGACATTGGTGGCAGCATCGGCAACGACTGATTTTTCGTTTATCGGCCGACAATTCGGCCAATAAACGGCCAATCTATGGCCTGCATTACTCTGCTGTCTTAATAATTTTGTCACTTTCACTCCTCCTGTAAACAAAGGGAAAGATATGCATGGCTCCACAAGGCACTAATGGGGTGACTGGCAGAGTATACTGTAGATATTGGTAAATTAGATCAATAGATAAGACAGATAATTATGTTTAAAAAGATACAGTAGATAGACAGACAGATGAGATAGAGATATTATATAGAGGTCATGCACACTTAGAAAATAAAATATAGCTCATAGGATAGCTATATAGAATAGAATAGCTATACTATATAGCTACTGTTTAACCTTCCCTGCAACTTCGGTTTGTGGCAGCTCCTACAGCAAGACAGAGTGGCCAAACATCTCCGATGGAATCTGCCATAACCAATTTTAAGGGTTCTGAAAAAATTAGTGGAGGAGGGGGTATTGGTTGCATCAGTAATTGGGTCTACTACTTCTGCCAGTCAAGACACCTAAAAAGGTCTTTTTTAAATTATATCAATCACAATAAATGAAAGTAGATTGGAATGCTGCTGCCGTCTGTAATTCCTCACACAAAAACAACATACAGATTTAAGGCATCCCTCAAAACTGTCATTGAAAGATTTGTGAATTTTTGAAGCCGTGCATGAACAGCACCCCAGCCCCATTATATTTTTTTATTTTTATCATTGGCACATGCTCCCTATGGCAGTATCTGCCTTGTTTGATTATAGTATGTCTATTAGCCATAAAATTGGCCAAAATCCACTAACAGGATTAAGCCCTATACACTTTAGGCTTGGGTTTCCAAATTTCAAGCAGGATTCAGTGTACCTTGACGAAATCAAATCAGGGCAGATTTCCCCATCCATAATCCCTATCAGTTTAATGTAAAATGTTCCCAGACTCTAAAACCAGACCTGTAGCATGTAGCATCTCTCACAGTATATCAGCAATCTCTGGCAAAATTCTACAGCATTACAAATACTGAGTATCATGTGCAGCCCCCTGGGAATGTTAAAGGCTACAGTTGGAGACCCCTTTTTCAAGCAAGCTGACTACTACTTGCATAGAGTCATTCTCAGATGAATTAACTTCAGCTAAATATGGGGCAGATATAAATCCTCTATAGACAAACGGGAGATGGTGCCATTGAAGTCTATACAGATTTACTCTGCAGGTGTGGTCAGGATGTAAACAATGTGGGAGCATGCAGACGCAGTATAACTATACGTCTGGAGATGGTGGGGAAATAGGTCTCAGAGGGGATGGAAACCGGGCAAAAAGGAAAGGTGTTCTTTGTTTGAAAGTTACACCTTATACACAGGAATCCAACTGTTTCTGAAAATGCAATTCTATTCTGCAATTCAATATATTACCTATAGGCTACCGATTGGCTTTGAAATGTTTCTCATTATTATTTAGTACATAATCCACACTTATATGCTAGAGAATTTTTTTTCTAGAATGCAAACGATTATAAATTAATTTGTTGCAGTAGGTGCACATACTATAGCAAGCAGTCATGATTTACACTCATTTCCCAGCATTCACAAGGGGTTTGTAGCCAGTTAAGACTTCAAGAATTTTAATTGGGTTAGTGAATGTTTTTTTAGAGGCTCCAAAGGAGTTCCAACTTCTATGATACATTTAGTGGCATGAATTTACAGCTTAAGTTTAGCCACATCATGTTCTCGTCTTTACTACCTTTCCAACCAAATGCTTTAAAGTTTATATTATTTCTTTTTGTTTTTCTTAGTTTTATTGCAAAATCTATTATGAAAATATAAACGCAATGAAGTCAGTAATGTGGCATGTGATAGTCTGAGCCAAAGGAATTATAAAAAAAACATAGTCACAACTATCTAGTTAGCATAAAATTCCCTTTGTACCATTATTAGGGTATATGTGTATGCTCCTCCTAAGAAAAATGATTATATAAGTAAAATCAACAATTCCCAGACAATGCTTTTGTTGTGGCATTCTTACTTCATGTTGTGCATTATGCCAGCAGACATTTTTCACATTTAAAGGCTGCTATACAGAATGTACCAGGGCTTTTTGCCAGTGGGAACACGGGGGAACACAGTTCCAGTACCTCCAGCACTGAATGTGTGCAATGGCAATGGGTTCTGGGGTGTGCTGGGGGAACTATTGTCACTGAAGGAGATCTTTTATTAATGGGG
Source organism: Staurois parvus (assembly GCF_062004578.1). Taxonomy (NCBI): domain Eukaryota; kingdom Metazoa; phylum Chordata; class Amphibia; order Anura; family Ranidae; genus Staurois; species Staurois parvus. The sequence goes on from NW_028318057.1 coordinate 5,161,262, forward strand.
GGTCAATGGTGGTTGCTGGAAGGGGTCTACTGTTGAGGGAGAGGTCTATTGTCTATTGTTGCTAGCTGTAGGAGAGTCTATTGATGCTTGCTGCTAGGAAATTTGTTGTAATAGCTGGGGATGGTATTTTATTTTGGGAGTCCATTGTTGCTGGAGGAATCTATTGCTGCTGGAAGGGGGGTCTATTGCTACTGGCTGCGGGGTATCTATTTCTCTGCTTTTTTGTTATCATTAACAGATTCCATACAAATTATACAGGTTCTTTATTCTCTGTAAGGAGCAGTACTGGGAGGTGGGTAGGAGTTGAACCAAGTGATGGTGCTCAGAGGTGGGGGGGGGGGGAGACAAGAAGTGACTCAGAAGAGAGGAGTTCCTGCACCTATTTTTTTAAGAAAAAAAAGCCCTGGAAATTGAAATTACAATAATTTCATAAAGCAGTCCTTTTCTTCAGAAATTGTGCTTCTTTTATGAATTTTTAGAGCTATACTTGAATAAATGAATATGTAACAAAAAGTGTTTAAATGTTTATGTGACATATTTTTAAGTCTCTGGTGTATCAAGGTACTTTGGCTGCGCCATGTTTACTGACATTAAACCAACATTTAGGGGCATCATTAACCATATTTGTAAATGGCACCAAATGCAGAAGCTTATGATATAATACACTTTGATAAACATTCATAGTTCTTTTATCTTGTTATCCAACTATGATGAATTACTGCACATTCCCTTGTAGAAAAATGTATCTAATACTCTTTACAAATATATAAAACCTCATATTCATTCATATTAGGTTTGGTTTATCTATTTTCTAAATTTCTTTAGAATACTTCCACATCATTCCCGTTAAAGGCTACGTTCACCTTTTCTACCATGTTACACCCATACTTAGCATGTAACATGGTGCAAATGCCTCCCCTCCTGCCCTCAGCTAAGCCCACTGACCAGGATATACTGTAGGTGGCCGTTTAGCATTTCTCACCTGCTAGATACCAGCTGTTAGGATGTTACCAATCTTCTGATGTGTTGGCAGAATGCCTTCCTGCGTCCATATAACTCAGATGCTAAAAACAGCCAGTGAGTGGGTTTAGTGGAGGCAAATACCCAAATGGCAATAATGGGGAGATATTAACAGGAGGTGGTTCTGTCATCGAATGGTTGCATTTCTGTACAAGCAATATATGTAAAGCTGACAGCGCACAAGTAAATTTGAGTATGCTGGTTTTATGTTTTATTTTAATACATGGTTATCATGATATAACACTATCTGGAGCTCTTCTATTTTTGGGGGGTACAAATGGAAAGTGAGAGTTATCTATGAAAATGATAGAACAGGAGTTCGGCATTGATCCTGGGTTCACATATATGCGGTGCGATACATCACATTTGATTCACACAGGAACCGTACCGCATTGCTGTGAAAATCACATGCAATTTGTGTGGTGCGATTGGAGCCTTACATTTTGTATGGCTCTAATCGCATCGCACCTGCAGCAAAAAGGCGCAGGACCCTATTTTTGGTCCGCAGTAGAATCGGATCGCATGGGTATTCACACCTATGCGATCCGATTCTGCACATCGTACTGCATTTTGCGGATTGATTTCGGGGTGTTGTTAACTAAACATACATATCCTCAGTGGTTCGCATTAACGGGGTGAGATTCTGATGCAGTGCGAAATTCACACAGAAAAGAGATGATTACCAAGCCTCCTATACCTTATTAGGCCTAATGTCAAATAACTCTGATGAGTTATTCTGGAAGAGGTGTCAGGAACATTATCACAGTGGTTCTTTCACAGTGGTGTTTTCAATATTGCCAGGAAGAAGATTAATCTGTTTTCATTTGACAAAGTTTCTTTGTGGATGGACGCTTTGAATTTGATTTAGTAAAGCTGGAGAGTACAAAATCTGGTGCAGCTGTGCATGGTGGCCAATCAGTTTCTAAACCAGAAGCTGATTGCTTTGTATGCAGAGCTGCACCAGATTTTGCATTCTCCAGTTTTAGTAAATCAACCCCTTTGTTTCTATGGAGGTTAATGTAGCACATCACTGTATTTTGTGATTTTTTTTTAGATCATTGGCACATGATATAATGAACTGTACTGATTTATTTTATGTTGCATAATAACTATTTGTATTTTTTTAATTATTTGAGACTTTTTATGGTGTGTTGGGTAGCCAGAGTCTAAGCTGCATTTACGTTTAATATATTTGGATAGTGCAAAAATAATTTCTTAGTTATAAAGAAATTATAGGATACCAGGGTGACATTACTATATAGTGGACACCAGGGGTGGACTGACCATTTGGAAACTCGAGGGCCTGGGGTCAGTAGGGGGCCCCATGAGATGCCCCTGCTACCTTTTTCATAGGCTTTTTTGAGTTTGGGCAAGGACACAGGGGCCCCATGATCCCCTATTGCCCGGGGGCCCCATGAGTTGTCAGTCCACCCCTGGTGGACACTTTTCTATAGTTCTTCATTTTCAGACTTTTCAGGCACCTTTTATATAACTGAGATTGGACAATTCAGAACAAGAAGTGTTTTAAAGTGGTTATAAAACCTAAAATTTTTTTTACCTTGATGCATTCCCTTCATTAACGTAAAACATATTTAGGCATTATAATCACCCCCTCACATTCCACCCCCCACCTTTCAATTACCCAAGTCTTCATTTGATTCAGCTCTGTGCACATCTGTAGCTCTTCTCTCACAGGTTTTGCTTAGGTTAGCCAATGGCTCCCACTACTGTCAATCAAAGCTAGTGACAAGGGAGCTGGGGGGTGGGTCTGTCTACAGACATCGGGGCACGGGAGTGAGCATGCAGATGGGCCGCCATAGGAAATGTTTTCTTATGGGGTACCACCAAGAAGAGGAGGAGCCAGGAGCACCAGCAGGGGCCCTGAGGATGCACAAAGCAGGCATGTATAAACCTGTTATGAAATGAAAAAAAAAATTGTGTTTACAATCACTTGAAGTAACGATTTTAGTGTATGTGCAGCGAATGTTACATTTACTGGGGTTTAAACTGGGTGAAACACTCTTTCCCTCGGAAAAAAAATGAATGAATTCTAGTAAATGTTGATTAATATACACTATTAAATGAATATAATTGATAAACATATTTTTTCAATTCTGCGAGAAGAATGGCAGCAGCACACCTAGTGACAATGCACCTTAACTTTATTGTTCAAAGCAGAAACAATTGAGTACTGCCTGGACCTTGAAGAAGAGGACATACCCCGAAAGCTTTTCCTCAAAATTGTATGTTAGTGCAAATAAAAAAAGTATCACGTCAGTACTCAATTGTTTCTGTCGCAAGTGCACTAATACGGCTACAATCACCTTGTTCAAAGCACAAACTGCAAGATCTTTTCTCTGAAGCTTTTCATTACTACTTCCTGCATATAAAATTGACATCTAAACATTCATATAACATGTTTCAACATGACAGTAAATTTGTAAATCTTCCCACAAAAACACGAGGGGCATTTGTCAATTCTGTCATAAGCAAGGCAGTGTTAAACAGAAGCAACAAAGGTTTTCCGGATGATTCATCAACTTCTCTTTTGACTGCTCCAAAATAGCACTGCAATAGAATGAAACCTGACCATGGGTTAACTGTGCATAGGTTTAGAATGAAAAGCTATCTTATCTACAGTGATAAATAGTAGACCTGTGCAAATATTACACAGTTGGTTGCCCATGATTACAGGCACAGGAGCTTCAGTGGCAGGCATCCAGATTTACATCTAATTTGCTTGATAAATAGCAATCTACAAGTTTTACTCCAAAATTACTTTGCTGTAAAAACCTGACAATACATTATTATCTCCAGGCAAAATTCTTCACAGTTCAAAGCATTAACTACAAATGATGAATTATAATTCAGTGACCCACAGTGGACTGTACACATAAAGAATGTTCATAAAAAAATGCAAGAAATGAGAAGAAAGTAAAGAGAGGGAAGGGAAATGGGAATGGGCACCGACCTATATATGGGTTGATGGGAGTGGCACCATGTCTTTGAAGATTCAGGTACACTGAAGATCTACAAATCATTATGGAAAGGATTCTGGAAATTTAGATATATTAACAATTTGATATTCAATATGGAAAGCAATCTTAGCTGATGAAGTTTGTGGAGCACCTTAATGGCTGTACTTAAAACTTAAAATTTACTTTGGAGGAACATAAAGTTAAGATTACCTATTAAAACTTAACCCAAGCAGGTGTGAAACTGGAGAAACAGCCATAAGAACATGAAAAAAATTATTTTTAAAATACTCTTTTGCACACTAGTACAGTAGCTGTATAAAGGTGATGTTTCTTGAATCTTTGTTTTAGATACTGAACTGACTAAAGCACTCAATTATAAATAATACTTGCTACATCATTTTAATGAGTGAGGATCTGATAGAAAAATCAGAAGTTCAGATTGAATGTATCATCATTCTACAATACAAGATCATGCATTGAAATACAGCTGTAGCTACCCTCAATGCTACATATAAAGATAGAAACAGAAAAATAGAAAAAAAACACATATATAAACATGTTACTAAAATGTGTCATAAACAACTAAATACAATACATTTTAAAATAAAAGTTACCGTATCTATAATTATATTGTATTACCCTTAAACAATGAAATGTCCTTAAAATAACACCTATCCATCCTACCTTATACTATTTAAATTCATAAAACAGTAATGAAGTTCTGATCTGGAATTGTAACCCTATTGAAATAAATGGGAGCCAAATGGTATGTTTCTGTAAAAGACAGTCTAAAGGGCACCATTAAAAATACACAATTCCTTTATAGGGTAACTCCACTTTTGCAAGCAAAAAAAAAAATTATATATATACATTTTTAATGTTCTTTTTCAATCTGCAGTGCTGTCATTTTCTGTAAAATACACTGCAATATTGTAATATGGAGGCATCTCTTAGGGCCCTCTGATCCCTCCTGTATTAATTTGTATTGTAATTGCACTGTCTGCTCTTATGTTGTAAAGTGCTTCATAAACTGTTGGCGCTATATAAATCCTATATTATTATTATTATTATTATAATAATAATATTTCTGTATGCGGTGCAACACCCCAACTCCCCTCCCCCCCCCTTCCCGAAATGTAATTTCCTGCTTGTGAGATTGGTTTAGTTTACAGATTTTCCCAGAATTCTACACGAAAATACAAAAAAGTCAGATTTTAGACATACCCTTCAACATAAATGGTATTTTTGGCAAGATACTCCCAAAGGGAACCCACATCTAAAAGGATGCATATCTTCCTTTTTAGAGCCCTGCAGGTGCAGCAGGTGACTGATAATGGTGAAATTACTCCCATACAGATTTACTCTGTACATGGACACAGACAAACAGCTATTTCTTCAGAATAGGAAAAGGCACAACAAAGTTTGTTAAAATCCTTGCAATGTAAAAAGATCACCCAGAGGATATTGTTTTATTATCAATTAAAGTGGTGTTGCTTGAGGGCTGCATATAAAATTAATTAGGGGTTGATTTACTAAAACTTGTACAAAATCTGGTGCAGCTGTGCATGGTAGCCAATCAGCTTCTAACTTCATCTTGTTCAATTAACCTCTTCCCAACTGCCCATTGTACATAGACAGAGGCCCGCATCGATGGCTCATGCGCGGCTAACAGATCACGCACCCCTGTGCCTGGTGATTGATGTGTCGACTGGGCACATTACCGATGTGTTCAGATGATGCTTTACCATGTGACTGCTGTGACCAATCATCCCAATCACCGCCATACCCCATACCAGCATCCTGATCACCTCCATACCAGCATCCTGGTCACCCCATATGCCATACCAGCATCCTGATCATCACCACACCCCATACCATGTCCTCATCACCGCCATACCCCATAACAGCATCCTGATCACCCCCATACTGGGGTATGGGGGTGATCAGGATGCTGTTATGGGGTATGGCAGTATGGAGTATGGTGGTGATCTGGATGCTGGTATAGAGTATGGTGGTGATCAAAACGCTGGTGTGGGGTATGGCAGTGATCAGAACAGTGATATGGGTATCAGCGTTCTGATCACTGCCATACCCCACACCAGCATTTTGATCACCACCATACCCTATACCAGCATCCTGATCACCGCCATACCCCATACCAGCATCCTGATAACCTCCCTACCCCATAATGGTGTCCTGGCTACTTCCATACCACCACCCTGATCACCACCATAACTCATGCTAATGTCCTGATCACCACCATACCCCATACCAGTGTCCTGATCACTGCCATATGCCATACTAGCGTCTGGCATTTTAGGATCTCAACTGATCAATTTTCAAAAAAATATCCCATAGTTTGTAGACTCTATAGCTTTCACACAGACTAAATAAACTGTTTTGAGTTATTTTTACCCTAAAATTGTAGCACAATGCATTTTGGGCTAAATTTATCAAGAAAAATTATCTATTTGCAAAAAATTTTATAACAAAAACTAAGCAAAAACTATTTTTTTTTTCAAATTTTTGGTATTTTTTCTTTTATATAGCAAAAAAATAAAAAACCCAGTGGAGATCAAATACACCAAAAGAAAGCTCTATATGTCTCAAAAAAGGATAAAAATGTTATATGGGTACAGTGTTGACTGAGTAATTGTCACTCAAACATGATTGGCCTGGAGTGGAAGAGGGTGAAAGTGTCCAGACTTGAAGTGGTTAAGTGTTGACAAAAAAAACCTGGAAGCTGATTGGTTTATTGGTTTTAGTAAATTAACCCCTATTATTCTTAGGGACAGAGTAAACGACAACATATTATGGCATGTGAAAGCTTATAGTTCCACACCAAGCTAGAGGTACAGAGTGCTTCTCCGCTGGGACTCAGTAGTAGTGTCTTGGAAATTCGCTTTAACGAATTTCTCCTTACCGTGAGTACTCGCAGTTGGATGCGCAGAAATCCCCCATAAAGCTGTGCGAATCTCGCTTACCACGACTGCAGCTAAACTACACGATTCCTGCCCATCCAAATACTTTGGTTCTGTTGAATTGTGGGAGAATTGGAGCTCCGTTACCCTAGAATGATCACACGACACTCTAAGGCTGGTTGCAATCCACATAAGGGCTGATTTTAGCCCCAGCTCTCTGTTTTATTAAAAATACACACATGCCCCCCACATGAATAAAGTCAATCCCTCCCACCGAACAATGCAATGGGGATTGCCTATGCAGAGGATGTACATTCCAATTGGAGCATAGCCTTTGCTATTATCTATCACTGGTCCTCCCCCATGAGTCTTCTGAGGTCAGCAGACTTCCTGTCCTACTAGCTTCTATTGGTATGCAAAATTCTCTGCACAAGCACTCCCTAAAAATATCAGTCTGTACCTGGATGGGCCCGATACGATCTTTATTAAAACACATCCATCCGAGATACAGTTCAGATTAGTAATGGGTTGTAAGATATGCATAAGCCTACACACGGAGTTCACACCGCTTGCGCATTGCGTTATGAAGCCCATGTGGTACCATGCTGCTGATATGCGGATACAGGCCCACGGTCTACTGACAGCAGCATTCGCATGGAATGCCGTGGTGGTATACACGCCGGTCTATAAGCGCAGATCTGCCATCTCATCCATTACCAAGCTGAGTACTGTAATACATACATTGTACATGGCATGGCCCAATTGCAGCCTTCAGAGCTTTAATTAAGCCACACGAGAGACATATGAATAACACGAATATATGACACATTTAAAGTTCGACCAACAATACAAAATTTCCATGACATTCCCTCCTGTTTTATCATATTCTCCTCGTGTCCCTTCTTGATCTTCTTCAGCTTGATGGGTGTAGTCTCAAACTTCAAAGAGTTCCTGTAGTTGTCCCTGAGAATAAAGCTCCACGGGGTACCTGAAACAACAAGACCCGACGCAGACTCGACGCAAACAGGCTTGATTGAAGCGATGATCCTCAAGAGCGTTGGAACCTTCACTACAGGAAGGCTCTTGCAAAAACCACAAACAGACTTGTGGTATGAATAAAGCTTGTGATCCCACGGTGGTCTGGGGAGATCCAGCAATAGATTCTCAAATTGCCCCTGCAGACGGGGCCACACAAGGCTGGTCTCGACCCAGACAGTTTTCCAAATCGCAGACACAAACAATGATGAGGCTTGAAGCTTGCTTGAAGGTCTTGGAGAATGTGGTCTTCAGAGAGATAAATTAGAGGGAAGCCAGGACGTAATCTGTAGAGAAGGTGGTTGGTTGGTGAGGTCTTCCCCCGATCAGTGGTTGGAGTGGGATCCCCGGAGCGGGCATGGAGATGTGGTCGTCTGCCCGAGCTTGGCTTACACGGTCGATGAGGCAACAGGAACATCTCACCGCGGCATATAAAAGGCAGATGAAAAAGAGAAGCATCAGGATATACACTCCCACTTCCTTCAACCAAGATCCGATGGAGAACAGGAAATCTCCCAATCCTCCCAAACCCTTGAACGGATTCCAACCCTCACTAGCTATAGCTCTAGCTTTTCCCTGTAGTTCACTAACTTTGTCCATATGGGCCTGGACCTTGTCATCGGTGTCTTCTATCCAAGTACAACAATCCTCTCCGATGAACTCACAGAACCCCCCTTTGGTGGCTAAAAGATAATCAAGGGCCATCTTCTCCTGAAGCACTAAAATTCCCATCTGCCGTTGTTCTTGGGCAATTTCTCTGACAGCCTCTACGGTCTCGTTAAACATACTATCCACGATGACAGAAAAATTGTTCAGGCGCTTCATAAGTTCTATTCCCCATCCTGTCCATGAGGGGAACCAAGCCCATGCCTGGTCGCCCTCAGAGAACAGTTCCCTGCGAACTCTCCCTGCCATCCTTACCTTCTTGTGGACCATCAACTCTTCATGGTCCATCACTACATAGGATGCGGGGACTAGCTTTATGAGGGCACACGAACCTTTCGCGTTCTGGGGGAATGTTCTATAGGCTGCCGAACCACACAGAAAATAGTATGGACCTGTCAGAGCAGAACAGGAGGAGTTCCTCGTTCGGCCTCTGGCACTGAGCAACAGTTGCACAGACTGGGGGATTGCTCCCTCAGTCTGCACATCACATCCGTCCTTCCAACACACGTGGTCTGGTCGGTCAGTGTGGTTACTCAGAAGGGAAGTCTGGTTAGTCAGATTGACAGTTATACCTCCCTCACAGGTGGTAGTCCCAACAAACTTGTTACCTGTGCCAAAGCTGATGTTAAAGCACACCTGAGGGCTGCCTAGCTGTCCAGTTACCCATAATGGACTGACGAGGGTCCTACAGGAGCTAGAGCTAATATTGGTGCTGAAACTGATGTTACCTGCTAAAAATGTGTCATTAAGTTCTACCGATAAATGTCTACGTGGGGGCTGACCAGGGGTCCCTTGCTTTTTCATGCCGACGCGGATGTCATATAGGGCATGAACAGCGGCCATTGCGGACATGTGATGACTGGGTGGGGGCTTAGAGCATACCCAACAGTTGGTTTTGTTGGCGGTTCTGGCTAAACGCAGGTGCATTTTAAATAAAAGGTTGGGGTATCTGCCGTCTTTTCCTCCGTTCACACACATGTATGACATACAAACAAAAAGAAAAAGGAAAATGACACCCCTCATTCTCTGGTGTAGCTGAAAAGCTTCTTGTAGTGGCTTGCGTGCACCCAGTTGTCTCGTCCCTCGAGTTTGAGTGAGGTAGGTGTCGTCAGCTGGACTTGGTATGGTCCGGTGAACCGTGGCTCGAGTCCGGTTCTTTGATGTTTCTTTAGGACGACCCAATCACCTGGCTCAATAGAAAGAACACCTGTTATTGCATTTGGATCGGGGAGCGATTCGCGAACCCGATGGTGTATCTTCTGCAGCTCCCGTTGCAGAGATTGCACATAACCTGTAAGCTGTGAATGCAAAGACGACAACTGTTGAGGAAAGTACAACCCTGTTTTGGGAAGTCCCCCAAACAACACCTCGTAGGGTGACAGCCCATGTGGTTGCCGAGGGGCATTCCGGATGGAATAGGGGGCAATGGGGAGACACTCAGGCCAAGGTTTTTGGGTATCGGAAGACGTTCAACCTTACCGCTACTCTCGGGGTGATATGGGGTGTGTCGCCGCTGACTCCAGTTCCACCAAAGAAATGCAGTCGTGTCCTTTGGAAGAGAGATTAGTAGTGGACAAAGAAGACATGTTAGCAGAAGAGGTGTTAGTATTGTTAGTCGTGTTGCAAAATTCAGCACTGTCATTGCTGTCCTCCCCCCCCTTCTCATCTTCCGACACAGGAAGAAGAGAAGCTGGGTTAAGAATAGTGCATCGTTTGATAGTGAGGTTAGTAGGGGTTAGGAGGGCTTTCCCCTGAGAGGGGTACCTTGCCTTGGATGTCCTGTTTTCGCAGGACCGTTCTTGCTGCACTGGTGTCGGTGAGGCAAGGGAGGGGATATTTTAATTCCTCTAGAAAAAGATGGATCTGGGCCGACACCGATTTGTCAACTTCCTATGAGAATTCATAGGAGTTACTTACCATGGTGGTCATAGGGGCGGAGGACTCATCAGGAATGAACTGCCACCGACCTTTAGGTAATTGGGGACAGCTCCTCCTCATGTGCCCCGTTTGGTGGCACTGGAAGCACCTGGGTGGGGGCCTATCCTTCCTGTGACCCAGATCCCTTGGTTTTTCGTGTGGGGTCTGGGACATAAGAACTTTGGCCTTGTCTTGTTTTCTTCTATCCATTTCCCTCTCTATTGCCGCAAGAGTGGAAAGGATAGCAGGGATAGACATCTCATTATATTCGGGTCGGGCCAGAACCAGCCTTTCCCGAATTTTAGTATCGATGCCTTCCAAAAATTTGGCCCGCAACAGAATGTGCGTCGCGGTCACCTTTACCCCTTCAGTTGGAGCATCAGGTCCAACTTCCAGATCCGCATCCAGTGCCGTCTGCTTGAGACGGCGCCAGAAGCAGGCGCTTTCCTCATTAGGACCCTGGGTGAGCTTCATCATGTCCGTAGTAGAGGTAGCACCATACATTTCTGGAAGCTTTGCCTTTAGCTGTGTACAGAACTCTTTGCCCCCTGAAGTCATCTCCTCATGCGTGGTTATAGAGCACCCTGCAATCACTGTACTGGCCACTTCCATGCCCACCTTTGCCCGTAGGATCTGTGCACAATCTGACCCGCTCATACCATAGCTGAACTGGTTTTGTCCAAACATTCGAGCAAATCCTCTCGGATTGACTCGATAGTCCGGGAGCTCAGCCAGAATAGTGCGGATCTCTGCCGGGGTGAAGGGGACATGCCAAACTACCCGTTCCCCTAAAGTCCGTTCCCCCTGTGCATTGGGAGGACCTTCAAATTGCTGCACCCTGACTGGATAGGCCTCGGTTCGGGAAGAGTGCAAGGGCTGACCCAGCATCATCGGTGGGCTTAGATTAACCACCTCGCTTACTGCACCTTCAGGTTTGAGGTCCCTCAGATCAGGGTATAGCTGGGGGGCAGGGGTCTGATCAGTGGTTCGTAGCGCTTTGATGCAATCCGCCCTGTTTTTTTAACCGGGTGTCTATTCCCCTTGATTCACAGATAGTCTGCAAATCGGTTGTTGAGTAGGCTTCATAGTTGGAAACAGAAGGAGCTGGGGTGAAGCAGGGAGAAGGGAGAGGTAGAGGCAGAGGCTGAGGCATAGAGACAGAAGACACAGAAGGTATGTCAAGAGTGACGTCACTAACAGAAGAGACAGGTGCAGTTATACTTATCTCAGCCACTGTTGGTTGTTGGGGAACCCCAGCAGACCCTGATCCTGCCTGCCTTAGTAGAGTCAGCCCTGAAAGAGCTTCCTCCACCTCTGACACCGGATCTTCCTGTTTTATTCCCTCTGGAGGCCAGGTATACATCACCTGGTTCTTCCGGACAGACACCAGTTTATGTATGCCCTGCTTCCCTAATCGGATTGACCTGTGAAGCCACAGCTGTGCGATCTCTAGTTCTGACGCCTGCATCCGTGGTTCAAATTCAGAGATGAATTTTTCCCACCTCCATGCGTCAAATGTACCTTCCCGGGGAATTTCCCATCTGGTACCCTTCGACCATTTATTCCACCTTTTGAGGGGTTCTGTAGACTTCCCCCCCAAACTCACCTTCATCAGTTGTGCAGCTGTCCTTACCCTGAAGAGGGCTGGTTCCCCCTCTCTCTTCATGGACTGACTACTGCCCATCGTGACTAGTCACTGGTATATATCCCGCGTCCGGGTACCTGTTTACCCCCTGGAGCACTCGGTGGGATCCTACCGAGAGGCCTGATTCCACCACTTTCCCAGCACGGCGTAATTTATGTGATACTTATCGATCACCCGAAGCGCATCAAGTGGCGGTCAGACTGAGAGCACACCTCCCACTCCCACAGCGCAATTTGTGTGATCCTGACCACCCGAAGTGTTTGTGGTAACCAGGCTAAGTGTTACTTCCCTGGACCGCCCACTCGCACAGCGTAATTTATGTGGTTCTCATCACCCACTGTGTTTGGCAGGCCACACCGCACAATGATGAAAGTGGCTTTTCTCTCCCTGCACACAGTAGCTAACACAAGTCAAAACAAAAAGAGGGGTTCTTGGATGTTACTTAGGGGTCACTGGTTGGGCAGAAACCTGCTAACTGACCTTTAGGAAATTTGTGTAAAGAAAAAAACTTTCCTAATACACACAGAAAAACCCTTTTTCAACCTGAAAAACTGTTAAAAAGGACAAAGTGGATCCTTATGAAAAACACGGGACGTTTCACAGTAAAACAATTACACAGAGGTAAACCGAAAAACTGCGCCAAAAGTAACCTTGTTGCTGACGCAAAAATCACTCCTATCAGCACCGCTAAACGATCCACGTTATACACGCAATCTTTACTGCAACCACCTAGAACCGTTTACACAAAAAGTCTGCTGGACGTGAAACACGCGACACAGCAGCTTAAAACAAACCCGCTTTACAATAAGGAACTACTTTTAACAGGAAAAACACAAGAAAAACATAATCACTATACAAGAAATCTATGTGCAAAAACCCAGACTACACCGCGCTCATTAAATGTGGAACACGTGAAGGGAAAACTCGCTTAATACACTTTAAATTGGCTGGCAATACGCAAATTTAAAGCTAAAAGCAAACAAATGAAACTGTAAAAAATTTGGATTAAAAACACAATATGGGTCAAATGCATATAGGAAACTTCATGCACATTGCATAGAGATTACTGCACATTTGGTAGCCAACAAAATGGCCACCAAACAAAAGGAGTCCATGTGGTTTAGTCAAGAAAATGACCCCCCACAGGGAAGCACATGGTAACACTAGAATGACCCCCCACAGGGAAGCACATGGTAACACTAGAATGACCCCCCCACAGGGAAACACACGGCAGACTCTAGCCTCAAAATTGCCTCTTACATAAAACAGACTTTTAGACAGAACATACACTGGACAATTACACAACAATATGAAGTACACATACAACACAATTTGGGCACAATCACAGAACGGACATAAAACACCAACATATCACACTAACATGCACATGTAACAGAAAGGACCCCCTGCTGCATGCTTGCTGGGAGCAGTAGTACCACAAAACATTGTACAGACCACATAACACAGATCTTACAACAGTTAACAATTAACCTAAGCCTTTCAGCACTGTAATAATTACCTCACGTGGAGGGGGTAAAGCAATCACCACAGTACCTACAACCCACAAATACTTACCTAACACTATGCAACAACTTTTACCCACTAAAACATATACCCGTTTAATTTTTGGTTGGAAGATTTTTAAACTTGACCAAATCCAGCCAACCAAACCCACCCGTCTGCTGCTCTCAGCAGAGACAAACCCTCGTCTTTCACCCACAAATCAAGAGTTTAGGACAAAAAATGAGGTCCTTGCCAAGCGGTATTTCTTGTTAGCTAACAGAGAGCGAAATCAGCCACACGAACACGCAAAAAGCGATCCTCTTAATGGCAGAGAGACCTGAAATGTGCCGGCATACTTTTTGCTAGTTCATGATGGCCATTCCCCCCTCGTTCTAGGTTAGCTACGCAAGAATACGCGTTAGTATCCACCAGGCTCGCCAAACTGTCTTGGTAATTCGCTTTAACGAATTTCTCCTTACCGTGAGTACTCGCAGTTGGATGCGCAGAAATCCCCCATAAAGCTGTGCGAATCTCGCTTACCACGACTGCAGCTAAACTACACGATTCCTGCCCATCCAAATACTTTGGTTCTGTTGAATTGTGGGAGAATTGGAGCTCCGTTACCCTAGAATGATCACACGACACTCTAAGGCTGGTTGCAATCCACATAAGGGCTGATTTTAGCCCCAGCTCTCTGTTTTATTAAAAATACACACATGCCCCCCACATGAATAAAGTCAATCCCTCCCACCGAACAATGCAATGGGGATTGCCTATGCAGAGGATGTACATTCCAATTGGAGCATAGCCTTTGCTATTATCTATCACTGGTCCTCCCCCATGAGTCTTCTGAGGTCAGCAGACTTCCTGTCCTACTAGCTTCTATTGGTATGCAAAATTCTCTGCACAAGCACTCCCTAAAAATATCAGTCTGTACCTGGATGGGCCCGATACGATCTTTATTAAAACACATCCATCCGAGATACAGTTCAGATTAGTAATGGGTTGTAAGATATGCATAAGCCTACACACGGAGTTCACACCGCTTGCGCATTGCGTTATGAAGCCCATGTGGTACCATGCTGCTGATATGCGGATACAGGCCCACGGTCTACTGACAGCAGCATTCGCATGGAATGCCGTGGTGGTATACACGCCGGTCTATAAGCGCAGATCTGCCATCTCATCCATTACCAAGCTGAGTACTGTAATACATACATTGTACATGGCATGGCCCAATTGCAGCCTTCAGAGCTTTAATTAAGCCACACGAGAGACATATGAATAACACGAATATATGACACATTTAAAGTTCGACCAACAATACAAAATTTCCATGACAGTAGGGGAGGCGGTGTTGAGTTTCAGTCAATAATAGAAGTGTGAGACATGGCTTACCCACAAGATGGAAACCGCATATATCTTTGCAACACAACATTGAAGAATTCATTTTCAAGGTTTCAATTTTTGAGAGTAATCAGACTGCAATTTGCTGTTAAAAATTGTTCTCGTTTTTGAGAGAATAAAGAAAGATGCATTTTACATATTTGATGCCCACATTTTTCAACAGAGAGAGAATGAGTAGAATTATATTTTTTTCCACACAGAAAATGGAAATATTAATGTTCTTGCTAGAGCAGCTTTAAGACCCTTTTTGGAGAGGTCACTATTTCTGAGAAACAGAGAAGGCAGATTCCATTTTAAATAATTAAATTAGACTGTATATTTGGGGAAATATAATATAAATATTGTACAGATTTCATGCAGAGTCTCATCCTTATCAATAGAAGGTCAATGTAGAGACAGAAAGTTGAATTATTTTAGCCTGAAATTGTAAGAGAAACTGTATTTAGGTGCACACCTGGAAAATACATTGTTTATATTGGTTATATTGTTTCCTATTTGAGAATAGGCAAATATGGAGGAAGAGTATCAGCTTATTTCAGCTAGAAAATAAAGCATGAACTTTTTAAAACACCCTATACAATTATTTCACATGTTTAATGCACGCTCATGTCTCTTTTTTTAAGAGAGGAAGATTTGGGCAGCATAGTGGCTAGAGATGAGCGAATCGAAGTATCCGAAGTGGAATTCGAGTCGAATATCGGAAAAATTTCGATTCGTGCCGAATCCGAAAAACAGCCTAATTCGGACGCGCGAATCGAAATTTTTCCGAAAATGGCGGCTGACATGTGCGGCGACGGAGCGGGGATGTCGGGGAAGGCGCGCAGACAAGGCGCGCTGCCCCATAATGCATTCCTCAACGACATGTGATCGCATCAGCCAATCAGCAGCCAGCCAGCCAGCACTGTGTAATGGTCGAGGTATATATAGCGGCCATTTTGGAAATCTTCATTTGCCTGCAGTCATTGAACAGAGGCAGACCGCTCTGTACTAGGGACAGGGACAGAGTTAGGGCCACAGAAACGAGAATTGGGGACAGAGAGAAGTTACTTAGGGACAGAGAACCATTACTCAGGGACACAGACTTGTTAATGAGGGCCACAGAATCGTTATTTAGGGACAAAGAAACGCTAGTTAGGGCCACAGAATTCATACTCAGGGACAGACAGAATTTTCACTCAGTGCCAGAGAATTGTTACTTAGGGCCACAGAAACGTTATTAGGGCCACAGAATTTTTACTCAGGGACAGACAGAATTGTTACTGAGTGCCAGAGAATTGTTACTCAGGGACAGACAGAATTGTTACTGAGTGCCAGAGAATTCTTACTCAGGGCCACAGAATTCATACTCAGGGACAGACAGAATTGTTACTCAGGGACAGACAGAATTGTTACTGAGTGCCAGAGAATTGTTACTCAGGGACAGACAGAATTGTTACTGAGTGCCAGAGAATTGTTACTCAGGGACAGACAGAATTGTTACTGAGTGCCAGAGAATTGTTACTCAGGGACAGACAGAATTGTTACTGAGTGCCAGAGAATTGTTACTCGCACAGACACAAAATTGTTACTTGCACAGACACAGAATTGTTACTCGCACAGACACAGAATTGTTACTGAGTGCCAGAGAATTGTTACTCAGGGACAGACAGAATTGTTACTGAGTGCCAGAGAATTGTTACTCAGGGACAGACAGAATTGTTACTGAGTGCCAGAGAATTGTTACTCAGGGACAGACAGAATTGTTACTGAGTGCCAGAGAATTCTTACTCAGGGCCACAGAATTCATACTCAGGGACAGACAGAATTGTTACTCAGGGACAGACAGAATTGTTACTGAGTGCCAGAGAATTGTTACTCAGGGACAGACAGAATTGTTACTGAGTGCCAGAGAATTGTTACTCAGGGACAGACAGAATTGTTACTGAGTGCCAGAGAATTGTTACTCGCACAGACACAAAATTGTTACTTGCACAGACACAGAATTGTTACTCGCACAGACAGAATTGTTACTCAGGGCCACAGAATTCATACTCAGGGACAGACAGAATTGTTACTGAGTGCCAGAGAATTGTTACTCAGGGACAGACAGAATTGTTACTGAGTGCCAGAGAATTGTTACTCAGGGACAGACAGAATTGTTACTGAGTGCCAGAGAATTGTTACTCAGGGACAGACAGAATTGTTACTGAGTGCCAGAGAATTGTTACTCGCACAGACACAAAATTGTTACTTGCACAGACACAGAATTGTTACTCGCACAGACACAGAATTGTTACTCAGGGCCACAGAATTCATACTCAGGGACAGACAGAATTGTTACTGAGTGCCAGAGAATTGTTACTCAGGGACAGACAGAATTGTTACTGAGTGCCAGAGAATTGTTACTCAGGGACAGACAGAATTGTTACTGAGTGCCAGAGAATTGTTACTCGCACAGACACAAAATTGTTACTTGCACAGACACAGAATTGTTACTCGCACAGACACAGAATTGTTACTCAGGGCCACAGAATTCATACTCAGGGACAGACAGAATTGTTACTGAGTGCCAGAGAATTGTTACTCAGGGACAGACAGAATTGTTACTGAGTGCCAGAGAATTGTTACTCAGGGACAGACAGAATTGTTACTGAGTGCCAGAGAATTGTTACTCAGGGACAGACAGAATTGTTACTGAGTGCCAGAGAATTCTTACTCAGGGCCACAGAATTCATACTCAGGGACAGACAGAATTGTTACTCAGGGACAGACAGAATTGTTACTGAGTGCCAGAGAATTGTTACTCAGGGACAGACAGAATTGTTACTGAGTGCCAGAGAATTGTTACTCAGGGACAGACAGAATTGTTACTGAGTGCCAGAGAATTGTTACTCGCACAGACACAAAATTGTTACTTGCACAGACACAGAATTGTTACTCGCACAGACAGAATTGTTACTCAGGGCCACAGAATTCATACTCAGGGACAGACAGAATTGTTACTGAGTGCCAGAGAATTGTTACTCAGGGACAGACAGAATTGTTACTGAGTGCCAGAGAATTGTTACTCAGGGACAGACAGAATTGTTACTGAGTGCCAGAGAATTGTTACTCAGGGACAGACAGAATTGTTACTGAGTGCCAGAGAATTGTTACTCGCACAGACACAAAATTGTTACTTGCACAGACACAGAATTGTTACTCGCACAGACACAGAATTGTTACTCAGGGCCACAGAATTCATACTCAGGGACAGACAGAATTGTTACTGAGTGCCAGAGAATTGTTACTCAGGGACAGACAGAATTGT